>NC_142570.1:19862500-20171093 GCF_041283825.1 Pyrus communis
AGATTTATTTATAATACAGACCAACAACAGAATATAGAGAGGGTGCACAAAAGTTTGTACAAGTAGCTAAAGAATATGGAGGAAATCGAGATAAGATCATTTGCCCATGTATAATATGTCAAAACCAATGTTTTCAACAACCTGCGATTGTGTATGAACACTTGGTTATGAATGGAATAGATCCTTCATATACTACTTGGGTGTTCCATGGTGAACAAGAACCTATTCTTCAACAACATGACTATGCCAACATAACAGAAACATATCAAATGTATAGGGATGTCTTGGCTGAAGATGATGGAACTGGAAAAGCAAATTTGCTAATTGGAGATGAGAATTTCAAAGAAAAGGTTGAAGAAGCTGAAGCTCCTTTATATGAAGGTTGTACGAAGTACACAAAGTTGTTAGCAACTGTAGTTTTATACAAGATTAAAGCTTCAAATGGTGCAACAGATAAGTTTTTTGACGAGCTCCTCCAAGCCCTAAAAGACATATTTCCAGAAGGTAATACACTTCCGAATTCAATGAATTCAACAAAGAAGTTACTTAAGGTGTTTGATTTAGGGTTCGAGAAAATAGATGCATGTGTAAATGATTGCTGCTTATTTTGGAAAGACTTTGAACAACTTGAGACATGTCCAAAGTGCGGTTCTTCACGTTGGCAGGTTGGTAAACGTAATAATCACATTTACAAAGGAGTTTCTGCAAAGGTGTTGCGCTACTTTCCTATTATACCAAGATTTAAGCGAATAAAGATGATGACATGGCCAAAGACTTAATGTGGCACCATACCAACAAAAGTCAGGATGGTAAGATGCGACATCTAGTTCTGACCAATCCATTTCGAAGCCACAAGGTAATTCAAATATCTATAAGTATCATACCCTAAACAATTTTTATTGTAAGTTAATTACCAATTACTGTATAATTTGCACTCGGTTAGGAACCATGGATAGATTACCGCAATTTTCTTTAAGTTTTGAAAGGGTTTATTCACTAATTTTTCTTTTGGGTTATTTTGGATTTGGACTTTGCATTGGATGTCTTGGAGATGTTAATTTGGATTGGATTTGGATGTTATTTTGGATTTGGATAATAATGTTAATATGTGTTGCTGGGCACAATCTATGCTTCAATACTCCCCTAATATGTGTTGCTGCAGTGCATCCTCAATTCTTGAAGACAGCTTCTGTGAGTGTAATATGTGCTGCTGCTGTGCATTGCAGTGCAGCGGCTGTAACCTTATTAAAAATGATGTATAAGAGAGTCCCAACCCATGCCCACCCCTAATCAGAGTCCCAATAAACTTTTAATTTTATGGCTATAACAGAGTCCCAATGATGATATAATTGTAAAATAATTATCATAATAAAAGTTAATATATTTTTTATTGGAAAGAAAACTTAATTAAAAACCCAAGAAGCAAAGAAACTGCCGTTCAAAGTTCCCACTAGTCGCGTGCAGTTATATTTGGTTATCCCCTCAATCCTTCTCTTCACGTTGTTTTTTTTTTTACTAGGATGCAAAAGATTATTCACTGATCTCTCTCTATAAATTTGGTATGAATTGAGTGGTCTTGTAGTTGCATTTGGTTACCCAGCGAAATCTTTCTCTTTAACTTCGTTTTTTCTTCTAGGACAGAAAACATTCCTTTGTTAATCTCTCTACGAATTTGGTTTCAATTTTTAGGTGTCTATGGATTTTGAAGGTTTGCCAGACAGTGACGAGATGCACTCAAGTGATGATGTGAATGAAGCAAAAAAGAGAAAGGGAAGAGGTCCAACAATGTTGGATTATAATGCTGTGTTAAAGGCCAAACAAATTGGTGTTCAATTCAATGACAAAGGACAACATTTTGGTGCGGGATCAGCGAGTTTGAGTTCGTCGGCAGGGATCCTTGCAAGACAACTAATACCAGTAACTTACGCAAGTTGGGATGAGGTTCCTACAATTTTGAAAGATAAATTATGGGCTGCTATGAAGGTAAAATTTATAACTGAAGCTGTGCTCTTATTTCCTAACTATTTTGTTCTTCTATAATACATATAAAAAATCAATATCTTTTTTATGTTAATAAAGATTCATGGTTAATGCAGCAAAAATACAATTTGGCACCTTGTCGTAAGAAGATAATATTAATACAAATGTCTGGGTGTTGGCGTACATACCAAGCCACATTGACAAAACAAATAAGATCCCTTCATGATGGTCCTGATGCAATGGAACAAATGCAACTCTTGAAGCCTGATAATGTTGAGAAACAAGCTGATTGGGACAAATTTGTTAAACATCGATGCTCTCCTGAGTTTGCTGTAAGCTTGTTTGTATTAAATTTTAAATTATTGATTAGGTTTTCAATGCATGGATGTTGGTTAAATGAAGTTTCTTGTTATCTATTTTTCTTGTTAGGCAATTAGTGAGAAGTTCAAAAAGTTGAAATCATTCCATACTCTCCCTCATGTGATGAGTCGTAAAGGATATGCACGCTTGGAGGACGAGCTGGTATGAACATTTGTATATCTTTTAATTTCATTTCAGTGACAACACACTTATACCGAGTTTAAATTATGGATTAATTAATAGAGAACAAAGGCACACCTGAGGAGGATTTAAATAGAGTCAATCTTTGGATAGCTGCTCGTACAAGAAAAAATGGTCAACCTGTAAATGAGATAGTGTTAAAGAAAATGGTATGAAGCTTCAGTTTGAAATTATCCTCGTGTTATTTTTTATTCATTTTTCTTTTAATCTTGCAAATGATTTTTAAATGTATAGGATGACATTAAGTTGGCTAATGAAATGCCAACAACAGACAATGGTTCTATAAAAGATGATCTCTTATCACAAGCACTTGGACCTGAACATCGAGGTCGACCTCGAGGAGGTGGTTATGGGGTTACACCTTCTAGATATGATGCCCAAACATATGCCAGCATGAGTAATCGAGAGCTTAGAGACCGACTACAAAACGTCGAAGGAAAATTGCGGGAAGTGTTTGATCTTGTGTTGGCTAAACAACAAAATGAGGTAATTATATATGCAACGTTGTATATGCTTATAAAAATGATAAAAGATTTACGGCATATAGCTGCAGGGAAATATATTCTAACTTCTAATCATATCTCTGTAGGGAAATGGTAAAGAAACTAATACCAATGATGCAATTCAAGTCTCCACAAATAGGCCTCAGGTAAAAATGTTTCATTAGTAAATATTGGTATTTTGTTGAATCTGAAACTGATCAACTTCTATTTCTTACGTATTCACTAGTCGCAGGGAAGCAGTATAGATCTCCAAAGAACTAAGGGTTGGTTTGGTATTGCTGTGCTTTGAAAAAAAGTTGATTCTGCTGTGCTGTGAGAATAAGCGGCTGTGAAATAAAGCAGCAGAGTGTTTGGTAAACTTTTTTGTAAAAGTGCTTTTGAAAAAAAAAAACAATATTATAGTGTTTGGTAAACTTTTATGTAAAACAGATGTGAAAAAAAGCCGATTTTTCAAAGCTGGGTTTTGCAGCTTCTTGTTTTTGGCTTTTTTCACCCAAAACTGTGAAAAAAAAGCTGAAGCTGAATGTTTACCAAACACAAAAACAGCTCCCAGCTTTTTTTGATACCAGCTTTTTTTAGAATCACCTCAGTACCAAACCAGGTCTAAGAATGGTGTAAAACAGGTTCCCAATTCCAGTTACCAGGTTTCCAGATCATCTCCCCAGGTATGAAACTGATTTTGTTTAACTTATCTCGATGTCTTCATCATTAGATAGAAAGAAAATAGTGAACATGTTCACTTTCGGGCTTAGTTAGTCTATGCAGCTAATAGTTTATTTGCATCTATCTTGTTATCAGTTGTTTCATTTGATTTTGATTATTTGCATTTATCTTTTTATCAGTTACAATGTAATAAGAAAAGTGCACTAGAGGCTAACAATCGTTCTAGACACTCTTCAAAAGCTAGTTCTCAGGTACATATATGATCCCAAGTATAGCATGGTGGAATTTATATTTTTTATATAAGTAAACCAAACTTAGCTTCTTCTATGTTTGATTGTCTCAAAGAGTTAGTACATGTCATATGCCCCATTAGATGTTTATAAACCAAGTAGAGCTTATGACTTGGGAAACCAAGTAGAGCTTATGACTTGGGAAAGTTTGACGAGGATGCTTACAAACTTGATGATTGTGCAGGTGATGAAGATGAAGGTTATGTTCGGGCAAATTGTGAAGTCATTCCTGTGTATAACTAGACTATTATTGAATGAAAACATTTTTCACGAATTTCTCTACCTTTTTCTGGATCTCTTCTTAGGAAAATTGATATTTTTTGTAAGATGTACGCATGTTTGTGACTCTGTAAGATGTATGTGTATGGTTGTTTTTTTTCTTCAAATCAGAATTAAATGAAAATGAAAAACTTCTCACCATAAAGTCCCCAGCATGTATTGTTCCCATCTCCACCAACTGATCATTCTCTAATCCCAGTTGTTTCACTATGTATTCTTTTGCTCGGCCAATTTCCTTCTTTGTGGCTCCATTGGCGACAGAGCAAATTTCTGTTTTGTTATTAGTTAATTAGATTATTTTTATTTTGTGAGGCCATTTCTATGTACAGATATACTAGGACATAGCAGATGTTGATAATTAGATTGTTTTTGTTTTGTTATTAGATACAATGTGATAGAAGAAGTGCACGAGAAGCTGACGATGCTTCTAGACAAGCTTCCAATGCTAGTTCCCAGGTATACGAGAACAAGTACTAACTAGTTAGTTTATGAAACTTATGAGATTTTGATATAAACTGATCGAATTTTGTGTCTTCCATGTTTGGTTGTCACAGAGAAGTAGTCCAAACATAGAAAGAGACAGCATAAAGAGAAAAGAAGGTTCTAAAGCCACTTCTCAGGTAGTAACACACGCTCAATAATAATTGTTAAATAATTTGATAACTTAATCATTTAAAATTGATGTTCTTATTTGATTTCTTTATGCTAGTTACAACCTGTTGGTATTTTACGAGGGTCTTCATGCAAGTTACTAAATTGGCTCAGAAATGGACAAGTTGTTGCAACTGGAGAAATAGAATCAACAAATCTTGAGGCGAAAGTTCATCACATGGTGCTTGGTCCTGATTGCTGGAAGGTTTGGGTAACTGTTGTCAGAGTGGAGAATGTATCTTTGTACCGCCCTACAAGTGAATTTCGTGTCCTGGAGAATGCTATATCTAGTACAATTGCGTGGCCATCGAAGTACGTCCGAGTTGGAGAGTAATTTTAGTTCGTACTTAGACTAGAAAATGGTACTTTGGCACTACATGGATAGTACTTTATGACTTCCATTGTTTATGTATTCATTAGGCACTACATGGATACTACTTTATGACTTCTGTTGTTTATGTATTCATTTGGAAACTCAAGTATTTTTTATGTTATAATATTATCAAGTATTTTTTATGTAGTTATTTTTTTTTGGTAATATATATTTGTTAAATAATTTTTTTTTTAATTTTGGAAAATAATTTATAACGGGCATTAGCTGTGGTCAATTAGTAATCGACAACGATCATAGTACGTGGTGTTAGATCTCAATCTACCACGGTTACAATCCGTGGTTATATTGCATTTAACAACGGGCATATCCTGTGGTAAAAACTAAGACTTTTTATCACATCTAGAATACCAACGGGCATAGTGTCCGTGGTGGATTGTAATTTATCACGGGCATTCACCGTGATAGATGAGCTTTTTTCGTCTACTGTCCTAACATATCTCTAATTAAAATAAAAAAAATTAAAAAAAAAACTTTTCACTCCCACATTCTCTATTACTCTCTTCCTCTCCCCTTCTATTTCAAAAACAAAAATAAAAAAATTTTCTCACACTTTGTGTGTGCCCAGATGCTAGTTAAAATTAATATAACATCATAATAGTAATAAAATAAATATTAATATTAATAAAAAAAAAATATATATATATATATATATTTAATAGGTAAATTACAATATAAACAATATAGATTAAAAATAAATACAATAAATAAAAAGAATTAGTCTCATAATGATTTAATTTAAACGAATATTAAATTGAATTTGTTTGACTTTAATTTGAAGCCAAATTTTCTTTGGTTTTTTGATATAGATAAGAATTCTTAATTGATTATCCAACTACATTAATGAATAAAATTACTATTATATCCTATTATACATAGCTAAAAGAAAATGTTTGAATAGAAAAAATATGGGCATTAAAGTAATTTTGCACAAACAATTTTTTTTTTTTACTTTTTTCCTTCCCTTACCCACATGTAATCATAGTTTTACTCCTTCACTTTTTCTCTCCCACTTCCTACTTTTACCTTTGCCCTTTTCCCTTTTTTTTTTAATATATATATATATTTTTATTCAATTTCTTTTTAAAATTGTCATCTAACTATATAAATAAAGAGAGAAGACCAGTTTGGTGAAGCATTCAGAAATGCCAAGAAAGCCCCTTTACCTCACGTCCATACACCCACCCCTCTCTCTGTGTGAATCGCGGTTATAATTTTTGTGTTTGTAGGGTTTTGTTGCGAAGCCGGAGACTTTACCAGATGAAATGGTTAATTTGATGGTGTAGCATTGCACTATTCATGGCGTAAGTGCTCTGACTTATAGGGCACTATTAATTTAACTGTTTTTATGTATTCTTTTTTAATTTTTTTTTCTGGTAAATTTTCACTCAAAACTAAAATAAGGTTAAAGTACTATGATGACATCCAGGGGGCGCGAGAGCACTCCTATGATAGGTGATCCACTGGGAAGTTCTCGTGTGAGTTCCCAGAAACAAAACTGTGAGGGCGTAGTCAGGGCCCAAAGCGGACAATATCGTGCTACGGTGGTGGAGCGGGCCCAAGATGTGGTGGACCCCGCACCGGGATGTGACAATTTGGTATCAGAGTCTAACCCTGGCCGTGGTGTGCTGACGAGGACGTCGGGCCCCTAAGGGGGGTGGATTGTAAGATCCCACATCGCCCAGGGGAGTGATCCTTATATGTATATTCTCATCCCTACCTAGCACGAGGCCTTTTGAGAGCTCACTGGCTTCAAAGTTCATTAGAACTTCGACGTTAAGCGAGTAGCGCGGGAAAGCACTCCCATAATGGGTGACCCACTGGGAAGTTCTCATGTGAGTTCCCAGAAACAAAACCATGAAGGCGTAGTCGGGGCCAAAAGCGGATAATATCGTGCTACGGTGATGGAGGGGGCTCAGGATGTGGTGGACCCTAGGCCGGGATATGACACATATCATCAATATACAATTGGATGATTGAAAGGGAATCACTTTTTGTCTTCTTTGAGTTCAGTGTGTGGTTTCAATTTATGCCAAATAAAGAGTTCAACAAAATCAACCATAAAGATTGGTGAAGATCTGATATTTCGGAAAAAATTCTTCTCCGAAAATCAAATAATCCATCGGGTTATTAATTCATATTTTCAATTTCTGTTCTCTTCCCATTTATACATCTTTTTCAATTGTGTATGAATTATTTGCTTTGATGACTCATAATTAGATTTGCGTTCATATTCAATTGTGTTTTTTAATACATGATTTTTTAACAGGAGTGCCTAATACCTTGAATAATATCACAAATTTCCCCTTTTTGGTTGTTGGTGTTCTGGGTTTTGTGCTCTGTGTGCAAGGTGTCTTTTCAGCAGGTATAACAGTTTCTTGATTATTCATCGTAATTTTGTCTGTTGCATTGCATCAATGGAGTTTTGATTTATAGTCATTATAATTCTCTAACTTGAATAATATTATTTTGTTGTAAATAATGTTTTCATACTATTTATCTGATAGTTTGTTAACCCACATCAAATCCCAGAGAGCAAAGCGTAGGGGGGGGACAAAGCCCCTTTTAAAACCCGTCATTTTAAACAAGGTTTGATATATATATATATATATATATATATATATATATATATATATATATATATATATATATATATATATCTCACTTTTTTTCATCCATCCTTTTTTATCTACTTGTACCCTTAATATCTATGCAGATTATCCTCTAATTGGTAAACATAATTTAATTATTATTTAATTTATCCTTTCACATCTACTAATTGTACCAGTCTAATGCTTGATTTCTTTTTGTTAATTTAATTGCGTTCTCATAGATTACACAATTGATTTCATTGCTTATTGAAAAATTTGTTGGAGACAGATTTTGATTTTCCTTTGATTATCTCAAGTAATAATGCAAATTCTGACCGGAACAAACATGGGTTTCTTTTTTCCTGTAAGAATATGATTTCGGGTTAAGAAGACAAGGCCAAAGATATTATGTGATTATTTGAAATAGAATGGTTTTTGCAGGAAGTCTGAATGTCTATTGTGGCTACAGGAATCAAAAGCGAGTGAAAGGTAAAAGCTTTTCTCTCCCAAGCATTCATCACCAGCAATTACAGCCAGAGCCAGGTATAGGGTTTAGGGTATATCTCTCCTCTTGCTTTCCTTCTATGATTTTTCTGTCCAAATTTCTTTGAGAAAGTTAGGGTTTTGGTATCCATTCTTGGATTGGATTTGTAGATATTCCTATGGATCTCACTTTTCTTTTATTTAATAGCATAATCTTGCTCTTGGTATTTTAACTTTGCTTTCTTTGCCCTAAACCCTAAGCCCCGTCCTTTCTAAAAAAAAAAGAGGGGGGCGAAGCACCTGTTTGAAGTGGCGAAGGCCTATGCTAAAGTGAGAAAGAAAGTACGTTAAGGTTACGAAGTCACTTAGTCGAACTATAAAGAAAGGGAGGCTAAGGTTACGAAGTAAGGTCGGCTGGTTAAGGAAAGCTCTGTTAAAGATTGCAAGAATCAAGGATGAAGATTTGGTCATATAGCAGCTGTATAGGAAAGTATCATTGTAATATTTAGTTTCTGTTCTTGTAAGTCAACTTATTCTTACCTATTTTAGCATGCACTCATGTATATAAGTGTGCGTTGTAAAGCTCATTAAGAGATCAATATAGAAAACCTAATTGGATTTTCTACATGGTACCGGAGCACTAATCTTGGGACCAAAGAAAATAACAAACCCTAGCCGCCTATCATGGCAGAGAACGATGACAAACTCAAGCCCTCTGGTTCAACAGAGGGAACCACGTTTGACGTTAATCACTCTTATTACTTGCATCATTCCGATCAGCCGGGAATGATGCTCATTTCTCAGCCGCTCACTCCAGACAAATACAACACTTGGAGTAGGGCGATGATCGGTGCATTGAAAGCCAAAAACAAACTTAGTTTTGTTGATGGAACCTTCAAGAAACCAAAACAAAAGGTTGCTGCAGCAAACTTGCATCAGTGGGATCGATGTAACAGCCTGGTTAAAACATGGTTGGTAAATTCAATATCACCAGAACTTCAATCAAGCGTCATTTACTATGACCTTGCATACCAAGTTTGGGAAGACTTGAAAGAACGGTTTTCTCAAACAAACAATATGCAATTATACCATATTGAAAGTGCAATTCATGATTGTGTCCAAGGAGCAATAACCGTAAGTTCCTACTTCACCAAACTCAAGGCGTTGTGGGATGAGAGAGATGCTGCGATTAGCCTACCCGATTGCGACTACAACACTTTGCAACATGTGTTGGCATTCCAGCAAAATCAAAAGGCAATTAAATTTCTTATGGGACTTAATGAAACATTCAGTGCAGTAAAGGATCAAATTCTGTTGATGGATCCACTTCCTCCCATCAACAAAGTATACTCCCTTGTGCTGCGACATGAGAAGCAGCACAACACCACCACAGGCAAAACGCCAATTCAGGAAGCTGCTGCCTTTGCTGCAAAATGACCAGATTCTAGCAAGAAGAGTGCTGATATGAAATGTACTCGTTGCAACAAAGATAATCACACCTCTGAAGATTGTCGTGCCCATTTAAAGTGTGATTATTGTGGATGGAAGGGTCATACGATAGATTATTGTCGAAAGCTTAAAAGGACAGATCCGGAGCAACAAAGAAGTCATTCTAAACAGCAGTGACCGAGAGGAAATAACGTTTCAAGCAACCTTGAAAGGCAAGATTTGGGAAATTCTTTCCTTTTTACACCTGACCAATGCAAGCAGATCTTGACCATGCTCAATGGCAATAAAGCCAAGGCAAACAACGTTGGTAAAATTTCCTCTCTAAATGATCTCTCAGATAAAGCTTTTTCTTTCACTTCTCATGATCAGAAGTCATCATGGATCTTGGATAGCGGTGCCACAGACCACATAATTTCCTCACACACTTTGCTGACCTCTTTTGTGCCTGTTAAAAATAAAACCGTAAAACTACCAGATGGTTCTTATGCTACTGTGACACATATAGGAACCATGCAGTTTTCCCCAGATTTTATCTTACATGATGTCCTTTGTGTCCCCATGTTCCAACTCAACCTCATCTCTATCAGTAAACTTGCCTATCAATCCTCGTGCATCACCATTTTTCTAAGTTACTTTTGTGTGATTCAGGACCTTCGTTCGGGGAAGATGATTGGGACGGGGACTGAGCGAGAAGGCCTATATTTCTTGGATGACACCAACGGGAGACCCACCTTGTCCACTTGTCATGCTGTTACAAAAGCTTCATCCCAACTCTGGCATCAACGCCTAGGGCATCTCTCTGACAAAGCCCTTCATCATACTTCGCTTCCTAAAAATATTATTGGTTCTTTTGTTTCGAATAATTGTCTTGTGTGTCCTCTAGCCAAACAAACAAGATCTCAGTTTTCATTAAGTTCAATTTCAACTTGTAAGCCTTTTGAACTATTACATATGGATATTTTGGGGGGGGGGGGGGGGTTTCGTGTTGCTTCACTCACTGGAGCACATTATTTCCTCACAATTGTTGATGACTACACTCGTTCCACTTGGATTTACTTAATGAAACACAAATCTGACACAAGACATTATTTGACAAGTTTTATCAATCTCGTTGAAAACCAGTTTTCTCACAAAGTGAAGACCATTAGGAGTGACAATGGTCCCAAATTTAATCTTGCTGCATTCTACTCGACCAAGGGTATTATCCATCAAACCACTTGTGTTGCCACTCCACAACAAAATGGAGTGGCTGAACGTAAACATCGTCACCTCCTCAACGTTGCCCGGGCCTTACTTATTCAAGCAAACTTACTTACCAATTTCTGGGGAGAAGCCATACTCACTGCAGCTTATCTCATCAATCGTACGCCCACCATCGTCTTGCATGGTAAAACACCTCACGAGCTTTTGTTCCATAAACCACCTAAATACTCCCATTTGAAAGTTTTTGGCTGTTTATGTTTTGCATCCACGCACCCATATCATCCGTCCAAATTTGATGCGAGGTTTACCCCATGCATATTTCTTGGTTACCCCTATGGCAAGAAAGGGTGCAAAGTCTATGATCTTAACACACGTCAAATTTTTGTCTCACGTGATGTACTTTTTCGTGAACATACATTTCCCTCTACTCATTCTTCCGCACAACACTCTGATACCAACCCTCAACCAACCTTACCATATCTATCTCCCATGGATGATCTCTCTTTTGATCCACCCAGTACCACACCTCCCCTTCCCATCGTCGACGACCCTTCTTCTCCCAGAGACACCATTCTCGACCCTCTTGTACCTACACCTGCTACCATACCTCTACCTCCAAACCCCATTCCTTCTCCAGCTGACATACCACCAACCCTACCACCCCAACTCTCCCGACGTTCGTCTTCCCGCATCACTCGACCACCTTCTTACCTTCAACAATTTCATGTTGGTGTCCCGCTGCCTTCTCGTCCTCACCAATCATCGGCCTCTACCATTGGCTCACATAAAGGTAGTACCTCTCACCCTTTTTCTCACTCTTTAACTTATGCTCGCTTGTCTCCCACTCACTGTGCCTTCACCACATCTCTTTCCCTTGTCAAAGAGCCCCACACTTACTTGCAGGCTATCCAGGATCCTAAATGATGCCAAGCCATGCGCGATGAGGTTACTGCTCTTGAAGCCAACCACACCTGGACCCTTCAACCTCTTCCTCCTGGGAAGAAACCCATCGGCTGCAAATGGGTCTACAAAGTCAAACTCAATCCCGATGGCTCAGTGGAACGCTACAAAGCACGCTTGGTTGCCAAAGGTTATACACAGGTCGAGGGCCTCGATTACACCGAGACATTTGCTCCTGTTGCTAAATTAGTCACGGTTCGATTATTGCTTGCTGTTGCTGCTGCCAAAGGTTGGCATTTGTATCAACTTGACGTCAATAATGCTTTCCTCCATGGTGATTTACTTGAGGATCTTTACATGCGACTTCCACTTGGATACGGACGAAAGGGGGAGACACGAGTATGCAAACTTCAGAAGTCTCTCTATGGGCTTAAACAGGCTTCGAGACAGTGGTTCCTTAAGCTTTCTTCTGCACTCAAGGCTGCAGGTTATCGCCAGTCCAATGCGGATTATTCTTTGTTCGTCCGATCCAAAGGTACCAGCCTTACTACTATTCTAGTGTATGTTGATGATGTGATATTGGCAGGCAACAATTTACCATTTATTGAGAAGACAAAGGAGTTCTTGGCTAACAAATTCAAACTCAAAGACCTAGGAAAATTGAAGTATTTTATGGGCATTGAAGTTGCAAGGTCATCTCAAGGTATCTCATTATCACAACGAAAGTATGCCTTAGATATATTGAAGGATACTGGTTTTCTTGGAGCAAGGCTGGCACGGTTTCCCATGGATCAAAACTTGACACTCACACAAACAGATGGAGAGTTACTGGAAGACCCATCTGCATATCGAAGACTTGTTGGACGTCTAATTTATTTGGCAATAACACGGCCAGATCTTGTTTACTCTGTCCACATTTTAAGTCAATTCATGGACAAGCCTAGACTGCCGCATTTAGATGCAGCGCACCAAGTTTTGAGGTACATAAAAGGGTCACCAGGGCAAGGCATCATGCTTCACTCAACAAGCTCACTTCAGTTGAAAGCATATTGCGACACAGATTGGGCAAAATGCAAAGACACAAGAAGGTCAGTTTCGGCGTATTGCATCATGCTTGGAGATTCACTCATATCTTGGAAAACAAAGAAACAAACCACAGTAGCGAGATCAACAGCGGAGGCAGAATATAGAGCCATGGCGTCTACATGTTACGAGATAACTTGGTTGAAGTATGTGCTTAGTGATTTATGTGTCGATCACTCACAACCAGTTATTTTGTTTTGTGATAACCAAGCTGCACTTCATATTGCATCCAACCCCGTGTTCCATGAAAGGACAAAACACATCGAAATCGATTGTCATTTGGTTCGAGAAAAGATAAAAGAAGGAGTTGTCCAAACTGCTCATGAACGAACTCTACAACAATTGGCAGATTTATTCACCAAGGCACTGAGTACCTCCCAGTTTGAAAGTCTTCTTAGCAAGTTGAGTGTAATCAACATACACTCCAACTTGAGGGGGAGTGTTAAAGATTGCAAGAATCAAGGATGAAGATTTGGTCATATAGCAGCTGTATAGGAAAGTATCATTGTAATATTTAGTTTCTGTTCTTGTAAGTCAACTTATTCTTACCTATTTTAGCATGCACTCATGTATATAAGTGTGCGTTGTAAACCTCATTAAGAGATCAATATAGAAAACCTAATTGGATTTTCTACATCAAGATTGTATCTTTCTTGATTTTCTATATAACCCATGTATTTCGTATATATTTACTTTTAAAATTCTTTGGTGTTGCTATTTTTATGTTTGGTGTCATAAGTTTAGGTTTCATCTAGTAGAAACTTGCATTACTGGGTTATAATTGCATTCCTGGGTTATAATTGGTGTCAGAAGTTTAGGTTTCATCAGACCAGTTACCATATGTTACATTGTCCGGTTCAAGCCTTTCTTTGAAAATATTTTAGGGTTCTTTGTTAAACAATGGCAATGTGAAACTAGGAAGCGCATTTTTGTTGCTTATTTGTAAGATACTTGAGAAGCCCAATATTACACTTAATCAAAGAACCGAAAAGGATGTGGAGGTTTTGATTTCTTGGAGAAAAACGAGGACTAAACCTGGGAAGATGCTTAAAGCTTAGTAAAGAGACCTCTGGAAATTTATGCATGATAGTCGACTCTAAATCAAAATGTAAGGGAAACTCGACTTTGTCCAGTTAATGGTTGTTTGGCATAGTTTTCTTATGAGATTTTTGGGGTGGTCTTTGAAGAGTTGATGCGATGTGAGGTGAATCTTCGATTGAAATTTTCAACATTAGCCACTCTTTCCCAAACCGATCAGTTATCAATTTGGACTTCCTTTGAAATTTAGTTTTTGTGTGTAATCCGTGACAGACTGTAAACTACAGTTCAGATATGCATGCCTTCATTCATTTGACTTCATTTCACTTTTGTTGTTGAATTTATATGCTTTTACCACTAAATTTTACTCTGTCCTAAATATTTATAGCTTCATTAATTTCAAATAATAAGGATGGAATGCAGGGAGTCGATGTGAGGTAGAGTGCTGGTTTGGTTTCCGCAACAACTTGAAATTCTACAATGGCTATATATTGTAGCTTATCATGTTCCAAAGAACCTGAATGGCAGGTTAAAATATATTGTAGCTTATCAACACATTTATATTCAACTTAATTATATTTTATTTCCTTTTATTTGCAACTGTATGTTGAATTTTGTTTTTATGACATGGTAAATAAAACATTTAACACAATACATCTTAAGGGGCACGAGCGCCCTTGATTAAAAAAATTGCCTCTCTTTGAATATGCTTCTACGTGTACAAGAAGCCTTTCTTTTATCACACATTTTACACGCGACTTAATTATATTCCATTTCCTTTTATTTGTAATTGTATATTGTATTTTATTTTTAGGACACGGTATAAGAAAGAAATCAACTAACATAATATATCATATTAAGGGGCGCGTAGTGCCCGTGATTAAAAAATGTCTCGCGGGAGAAGGCTAGTTTGGTGAAGCTTTCCAGAATGCCAAAAATGCCCATTTGTTTCTTTCACATCAAAACCCAAAAAATTCAAAAAATAAGGACAAACTGATAAAAAATCATAACTAAAAAAAAAAAGCTGTATTGGAAATCAAAATAAATAAATAAAAAAGAAATTGGAATTTAAAACCAATACTGGTCAAAAGTCCACATAGTGAGTAACTGATCAATGCAATATTGCAAATTGATCTTTATTTGCCACTTAGTACTACGATCTGGTGGTATTCCTCTTCACTTGGAAGTGAGAGGTATTAGGTTTGAATCTCGTGGATAGCGAATTCGATACAAAATTAGGCTGCCCATTATATGGCTTAGCTGAACTCTTCCTTCCCGTAGTCTAAAAATGTTGATGTACTCAAAAAAAAAAATACTGATCTTCATTTGAAAAAAGAATTAAAAAAAAAAAAAAAAAGTAGATAAATAGATGCAGCAAAAAAACCAATCCAAAAAAACGAAAAATGAAAAAAATGTTGGAAAGAAATGTGGGACATATTGCAGTTTTCAAACTGCTTTCAGTAGTTGAATAAAATATAAAAAATAAAAAGAAACCTAATACGTTTACAGTTAGAACTGCTATTCTACAGTTGAAGGCTTGAACCGGGCAATGGGATTATGGGAGCGGTTCTGTGGAAAGCGAACGTGCATGGAAATAAAAGCAAACGTGGGATATGATCTTATGAAGCAGTTTTGTGGGAAGAGCTAAATAAAACACAAAATACACACACACACACACACACACACACACACCAGTTTGGTGAAGCATTCTGAAATGTCTAAAATGCCCTCACTTTGTACACAAAAAACCAAAAAAACCGTCTAAAAAAGAGGGTTAAAAATGTAATAATCTCGAATTCTCAACGGCATTAATTCACAACCATTAGATAAGATACTCACACTTTAAGTTCATTTTCAGCCTTTAGATCAATTATTCCACAACTGCTACATCACATCTGGATTTGGATCACATCCTGTGTGAAGAAACACTTACAATAGAAAGACAGAAACCATCTATCGCACGATCAAAGCAGCAACTGCAGCGGTTGACAGACCCGACATGGAACCGCCATTTATTGCACGTTCTCGATCCCCACAGAGCATACAAAAGGGAAAATTGGATGATTTTCTCAAACTCATTTTTGTCTTCCATACAAAACGCCCTCCTCCACGCCTTTTCTGTATGATTTCTTCATCTAAAACTGACAAACCTGAAAATAAATGTTAGGATTTACACAAATCGGTCAGTACTATCCCTCTTTATTCGATATCCTTTTTTTTTTTTTTTTTTAGTCCCATCGTCTGCACACTATTTATTCTGTCTATACATTCTATGGTTTTTTTGTATCTATTCATTTTGTGGCCTTAGGTACCTTCCATCACTCTCTTTCTCAAATATTGCACTGAGGTAGAATGCGCACTCATTCTTTTAGACTAAAAACCCAGAAATCCTAACTTTCAAGGACGATCCGGTAAGCATTTTCTCTAATACTCACTCTCATATTTTCTGTGCTTTCCTTGGTTTTTTGCGTTTGTTCACGTTTTTTATGGGTTTTAAGTTTATTGTAGTCAATTTCGGGTTTTGTGGAGTCGGAAAATCGAAGACTAAGAAGCAGAGGAGGAGATCGGTGAAGAAAAAAGGAGCGAAAGTAAAAGGAAAAAATGTGAGTTATTTTTTATTATTCTCTTTGTCAAAAAAGCAATTTTTGGATATTTTATCATTACTGTTTGGTTGCTGGGAAATTGGGTTACTGAGTAGCAAATAAATTTGATTGTTTGTGGTTTTTGAGTAGTTGCAGGAAGTAAATTTAATATTATTGTGTCTACTGGAAGGTTGGAAGAACTGATATGCTCATGTATATGTATACATATGTTTTGATTCCTATTAAACTTTGTATTATTTTTGTGTTTGTCATTGGCAGGTAGCTTTGAAAACATTAGATAAATTGGATAATTTTCTCGAACAATATTATCCTTATCTTGGCCAGATTTTTGAAATGGGTTTTCGCTAGAGATTTTCACTTTCTGCTTCAATCTAGGTACTCTATGCTTAATTGAATTGTTCATCACGACCTTATTTTCATATATACTAATTTGGAGTTTTTAACTCGATTGTCATTTGAACTATTCGAAATTATTTATATTTACCAGATTTTTTAAATGGGTTTTGGACCAAGCCCTCTGTTTTGTGTATTGGTTATTCAGTTTCTGGCTTAATTTTTGCTTTTATGGAACGCCAGAGACATTTAAGGAGTTACTGAATTACCAGTTGTTGTTTCTGTTTTACTAATGCTTTGGGGTAATGTTTTAATTGAATTCTGTTTTTTAAACTAATACATGTTAATTACTTTCGTGTTGCGTACAGACCCCTCTTCCGTATGATTTCTTCATCTGAAACCTGCAATCCGAAAAATAAACGTGAGGATTTACACAAATCCTCTAGTATTTCCCCAACTCTTTACTTCTCTGTCATTAGGTACCTTCCATCACTCTCTCAAATATTACAATGAGGAAGAACTCGCACACACTCTGTCAGATTTTCTGTATTTAGAAAAAAAACCCCTGAAATCGCTAACCTTGAAGAACCATTTGGTGAGCATTTTCCCCGCTACTCTATGTCAGATTTTCTGTATTTTTCTTGGTTTTTGTGGGTCTGTTCAAGTTCTTGAGGGACCTGAAGTTTCTGTTAAATGACTATCTGGTTTCCATCTTTGACGCCGTTAGGTTCCGACTGTTTTGTTTTCTTCTTCTTTCCTGTTTGGTCCGAATTGTGTTTCCGGATAGTCTAATAAATAATTTTTGGTTAATTTTGAAGTTTTTTATATTTTGAGCCGAGCCCTGGTTTCAGATGATTTATCGGATTAAAGTTTTATGTAAGTGGTTTTACAGCAATTCCTTGGTAGTTAATTTCTTCGTTTTGGATTAAAAGTTTTATGAAGGTAATTTCTTGGCGGGTTTTGTGTTTACTGTAATGAATTGTGGGTGATTATGTTAGTGGCGTTTGTATTTGAGCTTGGGCTTGACGGGGTTTGTTCGTGATGATTGGTTGTTGGTTATGAACTTAGAATCTTGGATTTTATTTTTTGATTTGGTTAATTCAATGGGATTTTGTGTAATGTACTACTACGATTAGTACTTTGTTTTGGGTGGTGAATTTATAAGATTTGGAATCTTTATGGAAGAATAAGGAAAGAAAATCTGCAAAAAAGGCAAGATTAGTCAAATTCTCCCACCGTTTCATTTTAAAGATGTTTACAGCTTTAGGAACCTACTTTTCATCCTGAGTTTTCATCCCACCGGAGATTGACGGCTTCAGCTTCATTGTCGCTGAGACTGGTGGCCCATTGGTGTCGGGTACAGTTTATTGATACATAGGAGTTTATAGGTAGGTTGGTTTTTGTATACCTCTGTGTCGAAAGAAATATGTGTATGTTGTTTGCTGGAAATGAATTGATTTCATTGCATTTCAGGCTTAATGACTTGAAGCAACTTGGTGAGTTTTATGCTCTTCGTTCGATTATAGTATATTCTTTTACAATGACTTTAAGTATTGACATAGACGGTTTTGCAATCAGATTTTTTTTTTTTTTTTTAATAAGTTTTTGCTAAAGATACACGATTCAGTTTGGATGTAGCCTTACAATTTTTTTTATTAGAATATGATATGTTTTAATTGTTCTCTTACTAAGTAAAGTTTTGAACGGTTTGGCAATGTGTAACTGAAGTTCTGTTTGTCATTGTATCGATGTTGCAGTTTGCTTACTTGCCAAAGCTTTTAACGTGTTTCGGGAGTGATACACATGGAGAATACCAATGGCTACACATTCCAGGTTTGAGCATTTGCTTGCTGTCTATTTGCCATACATGACGATAAAGAAAGCCAACAAATTTTCAAGTCATGTTTGCTGATTAGGATTGGATTAGTCTTGGGTTAAGTAGAATTTGATTGAAGAGGCTAACATTAAGTATTTGTGGGTTAATTTTCGCATTGTTAGATTTTTTGTATGCAGAGAAAGGTTTCTGGCTCTTATATACCTAACTATTAGCCATTTATTTGTATTATTTCTTTGTTCCATATAAGTATTGCTTGCAATGTCATTTACAGATCAATTAAATTACAAGCATCTATTTGCATTTATGGACATATATTATGCACTGAATTTACTATGTCATTTTGGTTTTGGCTTTTACTTAGCCTTACTAAATTACATTAATTTTAGAGCATATTAAGTAACTTTTAACTATCACAATAGTTAGGTAAATAGATGAAGACCTATCCAGAAAAATGCACATTTTCACATAAAACCGTGAACATCATTAAGGTATCTTATCCATGAATATATATTCTATCTGTATCATCATGAACTTAGTTTATCTTTTCCACTTTCCTCAGAACACTACATTAGGGGAGCCTCATGATCATTATTATCATTAAAAACATAGCAGCTTTTTTCGGAATCACCTCAGTACCAAACCAGGTCTAAGAGCTACTCAAATGTTTTTGTGATGGATTGCACCTATAAGACTAATAAGTACAAGATGTCATTGTTTGATATCACTGGGGTCTCAAGTTTCAACCCATAATTTTATTCTTGTTTTGCCCTTATGCGAAAGGAGGAGGAAGATGATCTATGTATGGGCTCTGACAATGTTTAGTAAACTCCTGGGAATTGATAATCATCTAGTGGCAATTATATTAGAGAGGGAATTGGCGTTGATTAAGCTATAGAAAGTGTCTTTCCCAAGAACTACAAATATTTTATGTGTATGGCATATCGAGAAAAATATTCTTACAAATTGTAAGTTTCATTTTGAAAATGAAGATGAATGGGTTACTTTGATATCCACTTGGACTAGTTTAATACAGTCTCCTGATGAATCATCATTCAATGAAGATTGGAATCGTTTTGAAGTAAAATACAAAGACAAGTACAATAATGCTATTCTTAAATATATTACAACTACACGGCTGCCTTTCAAAGAAAAATTTGTAAGTGCATGGACAAAGCAGGTTTTGCACTTTGGTAATCTTCTTAGTTCAAAAGTAGAAAGTGCACATGCAATGTTAAAGAAGTATCTTCAAGTTTCAACTGGTGGCCTTCATGAGGTGCAAGAAAAGATTTGTCTTGCTATTGAAAATCAATTTCAAGAAATCAAAGTTCGACTCTTAAGAGATAAGATTCGTGTCATATGGTCTTCGAATACCCTTCTTTAAACAACTTACTCATGTATCTATGTTTCCATTGGATGAGTTACATAAGCAATATGGAATTAGCAATATCCACTGATGTTTAATCTCAATGTACGGCCATTTTAAAAACAAAACAATGGACCTTCCTTGTGCACACATAATTAGAGAAATGAGAAAGGAATTGCAATTGAAGGACGTACATGAGCAATGGAGGATTGATACAAGATCGTTTAGTGATGTTTGTGATGTTAACTTGGATGGTGATAGAGATGAAATAAGTAATCTTTTGTCAAATGTTTAAATCGAAGTACAAAAAAAATACCCCTTTCTGAAAAAGAAGATATCAAAAGGCAGCTCCCAATTTCTTGGTGCTTCTTTTCCCTTAATTCTTAAGCCTATTATTCAAGCTCATCAAAGTCGTCCATCAAAGTCGAAGAAGAGAAATGAAACTAACTCCACGCAGCCTGCACCTTCGTCATTTGAGATAGTTGAGAAGTCCCAAAAATGTAGCATTTCTAACAGTGTTGGCCATAACCATCGTACATGCGAACTCAACAGTAGAGCTGCAAGATTTATGTGCTATGATTGCAGATTTTGAACATAGATATAATTGTAGGTTCTTTTTTTCTAATTACTTTTTAAATCACGTTCATTTTGGTAGGGACTTGAAATTAATTGTGTTTCCCTCAACTGAAATTTCTCTTGTATGTGTAACAACTAAAGTTTGCAAATAACTACACTTTTTATCATTAGTATTTTAATGTGAGTTTGGATATGTACTTGGAATATATAGGACGTATTTACATATGTTTTTCTAACTGTTTTGGTATTATGATAGACAGGTTATGCACTTTGCTGATACATATTTGTGTGTTTGATTTGAGATGTAGAGGCAATTGCAGATTAGAGTTTGGTATCATGCAAATGGGAACATATATGCTTCAGGCTTCTGCTGCTTTGGATTTTATATTTTATCTTATTTTGTTTCCCTCTGACTTTTTCAAGGATTTGTTTGAGATTCTAGTAATGGCGTTCAGATTTTGAAAATTGTTCTCTTTTGTGTTCTGGGTTATATTATTGTATTGAACTTATGGTTCTTTTGTGGAAATTCAAATCTGGGGTCATTGTTTCTGGTTTATTTTGTATCAATTTTTTTTGTTACTGTAGCAAATCTAGGAAAATAAATAAATCTACCAGAAATCCCTGCAATTTTTTTTCGTAAGCTAAATCCATTTCAAATGAAAGATTAGTGAGGCCTTCAAGAAAAGAAAAACATGCTCAAAATCTAAGATCATCTCCACAGAGATGCCAAAAGTGTCTAATAGAATAAAAAGATAACAAATTTAAGATCTGGATGATCCTTTTCATAGGGATACTGTGATCATAATCGTTCATCATATATCGTACGGTCAATTTTCGTTAGGCACTATTTGTGATGATTCGTCACTAATTTTTTGTTTTTATAAATTTAAAAAGAGTGATTTTACGAAAATACCCTAGAGGCAAGGACTTTGACTTATGTTGACCATCGTCTAGAGAAACATATGACTTATTATTTATTTTTTATTTTTGGCATAATTGCGTAGTACTCGATGGTACGAATGCACAGGTGAAAGCTGTTTGAGAGCCCGGATTATAACGGTATGGTTACGGACGTTTGCAATTGGTTACTTACATTTTAGATTATAAATTATTTGAACTCCCACCTTATGGGAAAGAAGCCCAATCAGTTTTAAGCAAAGAATAAGGGACCAATCAAATTAAAGGGTAATGACCAATAAGAAATCAGGAAGTAAAAAAAAAAAAAAAAAGGAGGCTCCAGCCTTCCGGTCGGTCCATACACCCGCAAACCACCCAACCCAAATGTGGCAAATTTTTGCCATTTTTATTGTTGATCACCGCCATCCATCACCTAAAAATCACTCATGTGGCCTCCCATCCACCATCTCAGCCCAAAAACATAGAGTTTTGGTTCCAATTTCATGAAGGCCGACGCACGGCTTCGTGGATACTAGGCGGCAATCCACCCATTTCTAAAACATTTACCTTCAATCACCACCACCAAAACACTTCTCTGGAGATCAGGAACAAAGCCCAAACAGTTTTAGGGGCGGTGGTGTTGCGGATTGATCGAATAGAAGAACACCCAAATTCTAGGGTTCTGACGGGTTCTTGGAGATTTGAAGCTTTTTCTGATCAATTTGGGCTTGGCCGCAAGTATGAAACTTGCTCTACTCATTGAAATCTTTATTTTTGTGAAATTTGAGAATTTTTAGAAATAATTGATTTTTCCGGCGAGTCAGGGCGGCCGACCGCCGTGTGTAGCGGGTGGAGCGAGACCCCACCTGACCTTCCTAAGCTAAGTCTGATACTCCAATTGCATAGGTGAAGTCCAATTAATGAAATTCCATTGTTTGGGTACAATTTCTCTAAGGTCCGCCACTTGATCCTTATTTGAATCGACAATCCAACCGTTGGATCATCACCAAACTTTAGTAGGTTATTATTCATAATATTTGAGGACAATAGGAGCTGACGGATTGGGAATCCGACGTGCGGATCTTCTCGAATCGGATCTTTCTGATGGTTGAGTTTTGATCAATGGGTCTCAAATCATTTTAGAACATCCTTGGAGAGGTGTTTTACGTAAGTTACGTGTTCTATCAATAAGAATTCTGAGACGTGACTGAATATTTGGTCTAGGCGACGATCGTTTGTGATGCCTCGATATTCGTGCTTGGGAGTTGTAGCGCGGACCTCAAGTGAGAGTAGGTCTTTTTCCTTTTTATAATATGTGTGTGTGTGTGTGTGTGTGTGTGTGTATGTATATATAAACTTTACGGTTTCCAGAAACATCTTTTTTTATATGGAACTATGTTTTGCTTGCCATGTCATAAATAAGTTACATTTTAAATATTGCATTGTTACACTTGTGAATTGTATTGTGTGATGCTACAGAGACTCAAGTAAGCTTCAGGTGAGTGTTATGTGATTGAATGGGTTGTATTGCATTGATATGCACACATTTATTTAGAGCTCATCATGGATGCACCCCGGTATTAGTGCTCCCGCCCGGGGCTAGGGCCAGCCTTCACGTGATTGTTCACCTCCTACACTGCACACTCACCTTGTATCCAAGTCTGGTGCCAGCCTATCGTACAAACCACAATAGGTGGTTCCAACTTGTAGGTGACCCTTAAATTATCACACAACGTTCACGTGATCGTATCACTTGAGCGTACATATTTATACCCAGCCTGTCGTACAGGTCACATTAAGTGACTCTGACTTATGTGCTAGCCTAAATTAATGAGCTACAAGTCCAATTGTACAGGTCACGTTATGTGACTCCGACTGGCATACTATTTTATATTGGTTTCATACTTGGCTTACATTTATTATTGCTAAGATATTATGACATGGCATACTTCAGTTTTTGCTGCTCTTGTGCATTGGTTTTTATACCTACGTAGTAGTATTATTTTCTGGAAACTATACGGGTTTTACAGCGAGGGGTTATAACGTTTTCAAAAGGTTTTTATTAAAACTTTATTTTTAGGCCCACTTACCCTTGTTTTTTGCCCCCTCCAGGTGTTAGTAGCAGAGTTTTCGTACCGACGAGGATCATTGGCAAATCTTGGTGTAGGCGATTATCATCAATGGTATAATTCTCATCCTATTTTACTGTACTGTACTTATGCTCTGTCATCACGTGTGAATTGGGTTCATTCCCACTCACAGCGCACTCTTGTATTTAGACACTTTTAGGTTTAAATTTATTCACATTTTCCACATCACTACACTTTATGGCTTCGTCACCTTCCTGGTGTCGGTCAACACAGCTCGATTCGAAGTCCTAGTTGATATTCCGAGTCGGGATGTGTCACTATTTATATTTAATTTTAAATTTAAAACGATTTCTAACTGCACGATATACAATGAACGGTCACGATCACATGATTTCCGAGGTCCCCAGGTCCCAATAGGACCTAGAATATATAATAAAAAAAAAAATTTGACTCATCATTTGAAAAAATGAAAATTTAGCATCTGCATTCAAAGTGCCATGTCAACTCTTAATTGAAATTTGACAATCTAAATTTAACATCTCCATTAGAGATGCTCTAAACATTCCCACCAGTTTATTTAAGTCATCAAACTATACTCAATGAGGTTTTCAAAATTCTAGGCACATTAAAAACAATATAAGGGCAAAATTAGAAATCACATCAAAAGAATTAAAATAGATAAATTAAAAATATAGATGGAGTGTGGATTGATATTTTAGGAGTGTCAATAACAGCTCCCATATAAATATATCTTTACATCAAAATAAAAAAAGATAAAAATTTTCATTTCTTTATTCCTTCTATAAATTAAATTAGACTCGCCTAGAACAAAGATAAAAAGACGGAAAAAAAATCATTTGAAAATTTAGTTTATTATTTAAGTATTGATTACTGTGTTTATTTTTAATTAAGAACACACCATTTAATTTGTAAATTTAGTTTTAAAATTTGATCTTCTTAGCATTATTTTTTAGAAAATTCATTGGCATCTCGTGTCCAAATCTGTAGAGCCTTGCCCATTTCTGATCCAAACAAATTTTCTTTGTAAATAAGGGTGGGCATAAAAACCGCCAAAGCGTAAAACCGCATCAAACCGTATGAAGAAAAAAAAACCAAAAAGAGCCGTGTTGACCAGAAAAGGTCAACTTTGAGTCAAAATTTGAACCAGATCGGTTCAAACTGATTCCAGCTCCAGTTTCGAATGAACAAGAACCTGCCGGAACCAAACTGAACCATTTTATTAATAATAAATAAATAAATTATATATATACACACATGTCATGGTATAATTGGTTGAAAAATTAGTTTCACCAAGTTGCAAATCAATGGATCCCATCCCAATTAGGGCTCACCCACCTCACTCATAGCCTCACATCCCCCATTTCACACTTTTAGACTTTCATTCTTTTTTTCACTCAGCCGACCACCTCACTCACGACCTTTCATCCAAAAATATCAGCGATACCTCAGGCAGCCCACAACCTTAGCTCTCTGTAACGGCCTTCGTCATCCTTCCTCTGCGACAACTCATGACTCTTCGTCCTCCGTCCTCCCTCCTTGGTATTTTCTCTATCTTTTCTCATATCTGAGGTTAGGAATATGGTTGAGTTTTACTGGTTTTCCATTTTCTCTTGGGCTGAATTAAAATTTACTCTTGTTTTGTTGTCGTACTACTGTATTCTTGTGAGGTTAGCTCATATTGAGTGATGTGCGGCCTAAATTGTAATAATATCACTTAAAACTACCATATGTTGGTAATCAATAAGAGCATCTATAATTTTTGCCAAGAATTAAAGGGTAGGGTTGGGCATTGGGTGGATTGGGCGGGGTTACCCTTAACCCGTAGGGCGAGGCGACATGCTTAGAATACCAACAAAGATGCATAGAAAACTAGGAATCTTAGAAGAAATTTAATGGAGTGGCTATTAGGGGTGGGCAAACGGGTCATGTACCCGCAGGTCAGGGCGGGTATGGGGCGAGTCCAAAATTTCAAAACACAAAACGGGGCGGGGTGGGACTGGTATACAAAATTAACGGGACGGGCGGATCTAAACATATGAGGGAACGGGCCCCCGGCCCGGCCCGTTTCTAACTTGAGGTAATTGGATGAGATTTTATGATTGGAAGTTTTCATTCATCTTAGACTCAGAGTCTGAGTCTTTGACCTGTTCTCCCATTCATTCACGACTCGAGCCCAATCGAGTCTTCAACTGCAGTCATCCATCAACAACCACCATCTCTGACCACAGCCCTCAACTTCGTCTTTGTCTCCCTCTTTCTGGCGAATCGTGAGTGGCGACCACCATCAACAACCATCATCACCGTCATCTTTCCAGATTGTGACCACCTCATCACCGCCATAAAGAATACCACCATATTGCGAATCGAAATCAGCAACCATCTTCTCATCTCCTCCCAATTTAAGGTAATATAATTTCTGAACTCTTAATTTTTAACTCTTGTTAATTTTCTGGATTTAGGGATTTAGGGTTCCCGCAATCTCTGATTCTCTCTGATTAATTTTCTAGATTTGGGAGTTAGGGTTTTCTGCAATCTCTCACTCTATTGAGCAGTTCGTAATACCCCAAACCCAGTTCATAAATTTGCCTTCATAGGAATTGGGAAATTGGGATTTAGGGATTAGGATTCAAATGATCACTCTATTGGGCATTTCATATTGTTTGAAATTTGAAATGGGAATTTATTATTTATGTATTGTGTAAATTTGCAAACTTGCTTGAATCTACAAGCTTTGCGTTGAACCTATTGGGCATTTCAGCAACCTGTGCAATCTTTGAGTTGAATCCACAAACTTGGAAAGAACGTTGAGTATTTTATTGATAGTGGAAACTGTTTGCAAGTTCTGTAATTTAGAGATTGTTTACAAGGCTCAAAGTTCTGTAATTGTTAAACTGTTCTTCAAAAAAAAAAAAAAAAAAAAAAAAGAACCTGTTGACCCACCCCAAACCGGCCCGTTATTAACGGGCCGGGCTAGGTTCGATTCCAAAGTTCAAATTTCTTATGCCCGGCCCGGCCAGCCCCATTCCATTTTAAAACGAGTTCGGCCCGGTCTCTCCAAATTTGGGCTCGGCCTGGCCCGTGCCCACCCCAAGTGGCTATGGAGGATGCAATGGAGAAAACTAAAGTTGACTGACCAATGCATATTTCTTTGAATTCTCTCTTTTTGTTGACTTGGTGCCACTAACCAAAGACATGCATTAAAAATGATATGGGTTGTATGCAACTTTATATAATCATTTTTAGAAGATGTATTTGAATGCATGATGATTTGTTGTTCAAATAATTTAGTATTCGGAATCATAAACCTGCAACAACTGAATCGAAACTGATGTAGACCGAACTGTACGGATCTAGTAATAAATTTAAGCGGAACCATATCGAACCAAATCGTTAATATTTTTCGATTTCGGTCCCATTTAGGGGTGAAACCACACCGTGCCCACCCCTATCTTTAAACAAAAAAAAAAAAAAAAAAAGTTTTGTAATGAACCAAAGCATTTGAGTGAACCCCAAAACCATGGAAGGAGATCATCTCTAGATTCCTTCCTCCTAATTCATCAAATTAGGGAATTCGTGCCATTGAAATTTGATCCAATAGTTGAAGTTATTATAACTTTTAAAGTGACCCCTATTTATAACCGTTGGATCAAATTTCTATAGCACGGATTTCCTGATTCAGTGGATTGGGACTCTGGATCCCTTTCCCAAAACCAGTTCCGCTTCCACTTCCACGTCACACTCGTAGACTCCGAATTTAGCGCCACGTACCCCCTCCCTCCATTCCCCTATGAAAACGCGCCAGAGCTTTCCCTTTTCTCCTCTCATTTGAAAACTTTCAAAACCTCTCTCTCCCTCTCTCTTCCCCTTCAAAAACCCTAGCGGCCATTGAAAAAAGCCAAACCCTCCAAACCTTACCATGCTCCCGCACTCGTACGCCGTCGATTCCCATTCCAAATCCCAAGACCTCGCCTGCACCATCCTCGCCTCCTCCGCCCCGCACCAGATCTCCTCCACCTGCGCCTCCATCGAGTCTTTCCTGCACTCCCTCTCACCCGACCAATCCCGCCACTTCTTCTCCCTCACTTTCCCAACCCTCATCTGCAAGATCTTCGGCTTCGAGGATGCAACGTCATCACCGCCGCCTCTGCCACAACCAACTTCACAGCAACAACCCTCGCCCTCCTCCCCTTCCTCCTCACCCAACGGCTGGATTGATACCGTCCTAGCGTCCAACGACGTAGATTTAGCCAACAGGCTCTTCGCCCTCCTCGCCCCCAACAGCCTCCTCTTCAACGCAATATCCGCCGTTGATCGCCTCTCCCTCGTCAAATACGTGTTCCCTATTGAACGGTTGCCGGAATGGGTCCGATTCATGCTCTCGTCGGAAAATGATAGCCGGGTATTATCCGATTTAGCCCCAATTTTCAAAAATAGGGTTAAGGAAGACTCAATTAAACCCAATTTCTATCAACTCCAGCTCAATGTCTTTGAATATTACATGTTTTGGTTCGCTTATTACCCTGTTTGTCGGGGAAATGGCGAAAATTGTGATGTTGTTTCTATAAAAAGGAACAAAAGGTTTAAATTTGAGAATTGGGTTTCATCAATTTCTGGTTTTTCAAGCACTAGGCGCGGGGCGGAGGTTAAAATTGAATGCAACTTATATATTAGGTTTTTGTATGCATATCTTCGTGCTTTTGTTGGTGGAACTGATTTGAATCAGCAACTGCCACACCGTAGTTCGCTTTTGCATTACTCATCGGGATATGATAGCTCGGTCATAGCTCAGGCAGAGTTTTTTGTTAATGCTTTGGTGAACTTTTGGTTGGTTGATAATGATTTTTCACCGCTACCTGTTAATCTGTGCAAGTCATCTGGGGTTTCATTCCCATTCCGATCAGTTTTGGGCGAGACCCCACCAACCCCCGGGTTAGGAGAGGTGGTGAAGTTGTTTGTGAAGTACTTGAATTTGGGTTTGGTCGTGCATAGAGATGGAAATGAGAATATGGAAAACTATGGGAGTCCGAGGTGGAGAGTGCCGGGTTCATTTGATGCCTTCAAGTTGAGGGATGTAGTGGCGGTTTCACCAGGTATCGGATCTTGGAACTTGCTGATACAGAGGCCGCTGTACCGGTTTATATTGAGGACATACTTGTTTTGTCCAGTGGGGGCTTCGATTAAAAATATATCAGAGGTGTTTTCGGTTTGGATTACCTATATTGAACCTTGGGATATTAGTTTGGATGACTTTTCAGATCTTGATACTGTTTTTGACGGATCAACTAAGAACGGGAGAAAGGATAGCCCGCAGCCTCAAGACCGTTGCTTTACATCTTCTTGGCAGGGTTATGTGCTGGCCAACTACTTGTATTACAGTTCCTTGGTTATGCATTTTATTGGGTTTGCCCACAAGTTTCTTCACACTGATCCAGAAATAATTGTCCAGATGGTATTGAAGGTCAGATTCTTAATCATTTCTCTTTCTAATCTAGTTACCTTTGTTAAGATTGAGTTTCTTCTCCTGTTGATTATGATTCCAGAGACGTATTGTTGTGCTCAATCTTGAATTTAAACTGTCTGGTTGCCTTGGATGAATGTAGTTGCATGGTAAGCTTATTAATCATAAGTTTCGAACAGTATTATGTTTCCACCACTGGTGGAGGAATATCTGATGATTTTCAGTGGACTGGAACCTCCGTCAGTACCAGGACCAATTTGTTGAGCTCTAAGTCTTCTGACTGTCAATGCTAATTTTAGTGACCGATTAGGTGTTTAATGATGGTGATTTATTTTTTTTCTACGCTTTATGGTTGGAAGTATAGAAGTGATGAGTGCTGATGAATTAAATGGAGGTCCATCAAGTTTATGACTTGCAAATTCTCATCTAAATAAAATTACGCATATCAAACTATTGTTCATTTCTATTGGAATTTCAAACTTTCCAACTTGGCTACGTCTTTATTAGGGTTTTATTGAGCTTTGGCCTGTCGAGATGCATTCCTCATACGAACAAATTTGTGATTCTTGAGAATTGAAGATCATACAGTGTGCATTGTTTCAGAGTTCGGTATTAAAACTTCAGTAAGAGGAAATTTTGGTCATATCAACATGTTTACTGAAAACTAGTACTATATGTTAAAACTTAATTGAGAATAATGTGATGATAATTCGTACAGGTCCTTGGCCAACTTCCTATGCATTACTAATCTTTTATCTGTCAAAAATAAATATGAAGAATATTTTTGTTTCTGATTATTCTTCATTTCTGTACAGATCCTAACTATATTGACATCATCCAAAGAACTCATGGACCTTTTAAAGATGGTGGATACTGCTTTTCATTCCAAACAAGCAGGATCAGGAAAATCGATGCGTAATTGGTTATATAGATTTGTCACTCCAATTCGCGAACAGCTCCAGGTAGGTTTACTTCTCTTGTCTAATGTGTTGCATTAGAATTTTGATTGCCTAACTGTTTGAATTAGTGTTTGACTGATTTTCTGTGTATGATCTATTGGTATCCCTAGGACTGGGAGGATGGCTTATCTGAGAGTGATGCAGATGGGTCTTTCTTGCATGAGAATTGGAATAAAGATTTACGATTGTTCAGTGATGGAGAAGATGGCGGGCAACAGTTGCTTCAGGTATTTATTATTATCATTTTTATTGTTCTCTATTTGTGTATGTTTACTAAATTAAATACATCTGTTTACATGACAAGATCTCATCCAATTTTCATGATTTTGTGATTGCAGTTGTTCATATTACGCGCAGAAGCTGAGTTGCTAGCTGTTTCTGGTGATAATGGTGCGCACAACCTTCAGTGCATAGACTCTTTGAAAGCTCAGGTGAGCTATGTATTTGGTGGGCATACTGTAAAGGTACTGTCATTTTCTCCTGAACCAAAACAGCCTCCGCAACCCCGTGATGAAATATTCAAGCCCAGGAGAGTTGGCAACCACACTCTGGCTGATGTCAAATACAAGGGTGACTGGATGAAGCGCCCCATCTCCGATGATGAGGTTGCTTGGATGGCGAGATTACTTGTTGAGTTTTCCGGTTGGATAAATGAGCGTCTTGGACTAAACCAGTCGGAGAGCAGCCAAGCAGACCCTTCATATGTGGAAGTGTCGAGCGATGTTGTGGGCAATGTGTTTGGACTGACGGATACGATGAAGGCAGTGTTGGGTGCAGTAGGTTCTTGGCTTGTGATGTTGGGAGTGGCAGTGGTGAAGCTAATGAGGAAACATGGATTGAGGGTGAATCTGAGGATGTTGGCGTCAAAGAAGGTTGTAATGGTTTTGCTTTTGTCTGCTGTGTATACTATATTGAAGAAAGCTTTTGGAATGTACCAAAGGGTGTAGATTAGGGGTTAGAACAAGGATGTTGAAAACAGAGCTTTGCTTACCTGCACATTAACGGTTGAGATTTAATTAAATCTCAATTAGTTAAATATTAACTGTTCACTCGTGAGAAAAAAGTGCGAGGGAGAATTTCCAGCAAAAAACAAAGGAAAAAGGTGTATAGAAAGGGAAAAAGGAACAGGGGTTTTTGTCCTGTGTGCACTTTTTTTTATTAGCAATTTTGATTTTGTTAATTTTGCATCTGTAGAATGGTAGAGGCAAATGTTTTTTCTCGAGCCCCTATCATGCTCTTCATGCTTTTGTAACATGTGATATGGGCGATACCGTTAGTGTCTTATTGCTGTGTTGTGTTTTTGAAAAAACGGTTTCGCCCTTAAGTGAAACCATGAATCCGGACTAAGGTGCAAATTAAGTTAATAGTAGAATGGAAATGTGATGTTCGGGACAAGACATTTTACACGTGTATAACCATGAAAGACTCTTTTTCAGACGAAAAGATAACGGTTTTATTATAATATTAGAAATTGGTGCAAACTTCATCTAAGGGCTTTTGAATAAAATCTGAGAGATTCTCAATCCAAATGAAGACATCAAAACATAAAAGGCCAACTTGGCCAACTAGTTGCCACCGTATTGGTGTATTTGAGGGTGACACGTGCCTGAGAATGGCCAAAGAAAAGCATCAAAATTTTGAAAGCATTTACACCCAAATTTAGAAGATTGAGATGACATTCGAAAGCGAAATGAACTTCACTCCAGGTGGAAGAGGCAAACACTTCGCGTTTTGAAACTTGAGAATTCCTATGCACAAAAACCACAATATAATAAACATAAGGACATTCTTTAACAATGAGGCAGTACCGACTTTGGAAAGGAGCTAGCTAGGTCCATAGACAACATACGAACATGAATTTTGTGTTTAACACAATGAGCGAAACCACTAGAAACAACAAAGTAGACGTAGGAGAACCCGATACACATGAACACAAAATTAAAATAATCAGTAGGAGATACTCACAAATAATCTCACCAAGGAGGCACTTATAAACTGAAATACTAAAGCGAAAAGCAAAATTAAGGCTAGGAGAACAGGAAGAGGGTTGCCATCGACCCTAGGTCGAAACAAGAAGCCGGCTGCTATAGAGTTTCTAGGTCTAGCAACCATAAATGACTGTTGAAGTGACTAATTCTTGCAAATTAACACCATGTGAAGTTGATGCATTTAGAAACACATTCGATTAATCTGTAATCTTTTGACCCCAAATTGTAACTTTCTTAACCCTTGTTGAACCCAAAGAGGCTTAAACTAATGATTGAATATAGAGTAGTGCTACACAATACCATCTATTTATATTATTTCCATAATAGACGTATGGTCTACCAACACATGTGAGTTCCATCTCTATTAGAAAGATGGTATAGACGATAGTACATATAGATCGTAATAATAGTATTCTTGTTGAATCCAAGAAGGAGCCGAGGCCTGCAAGCGTATTCAAGATAACACACTGCCTGTTTCAAAAATTTTAACCAAAATGGAACACTTTGTGTTTGCTGGTTTACCTTAGGCGTATTGGTCTATATCGTTGGAGTTTTGAATGGAAAAAACAACGAGTTCATTTTAATCCGCATTGGTGGATTGGTTTTTGCAGATTTAAATCATAAGTCTTACACCATTAGACTTAGCATATTGAATTAAGTATAGATTAAAAGATTTTGATATGGATTAGGATGCAGCCCATAATTAGAGCAATTAAGATAAGGGTTCGGGTCTTGGGGTCTCAGAATTAATCCAATCCTTATATACATGTGTGTGTGTGTGTAGGGATAGGATCAAGGGACCAACATTTTGACATTCCTTTAAATCGTTAGATTACATAACATCTAAAGGTCCTCATTTAATCATTAAATGACTTAGATACGTGTGTTATAATTAACATTGAAAAAGAATAAAAACTGATAAGGAATAAAAACTAGAAAAATAATTAAAAATTAAAAAGACGAAGAAAACCTTGCACACAAAGGCCTCCATTGATTTGTGCAAAATACCTTCAAGTCTTTTTGAGTCTTCATTCTCATCTGTGGGTGAAAACTTCAAAAACCTCTTTGATTCTATTTCAAATCCACACTTAGATTTATTGTATGAAAAATTTGAGGAAGGTAGTGAGAGTTGTTGATTTAGGGTTTAATTTTGTCAATTTAATGAAAGAGCGAGGAACAAAGGCTTGAAGCAAACTGATATTTGATTTTCTTTTATATAATTATATCGGAATTTTGTATCGATCAATTGAAGGAACAACACTAAATTTGACAACGTGAGATAGGAACTTGAGGTGTTGAGGTTGGACGAAGCATTTCGGAAGGTCGTGCTTCTTCAATTGCATCCAAGACAAACAACATTTTAGTTTCTTCCTTATGTATGCAGGACTTTTTATTTATTTTTATTATTCCCTCAGTTTTTATTATTTTCTTAGTTTTAATTTTTATTTATTTCTTAATTATAAATTTATACCTCATTTAATGTTTAAAATCCTCTATATAACTCTTAATCAAGACCATTGAATGTTACAAGATAAAAAGGCTATAAAAGAGTGTAAAATGTTTGTCAAAATTTTTGTCCCTTGATTGCATATATATATATATATATATATATATATATATATATATATATATATATAGATAGATAACTATGAGTTTGAATTCAAATCAAACGTTGCAACTGAAATGATCAATTATCAATCAAACGACACAACTGTAAAAGGCAGTAGTTCATTCTTGTCCAAAAGGCGTGAACACGTCTATAAATTTACCAACCCATTTCATTCAAAAAATCAACTTTTTCACAACCCACTTTTCATATAACATTAATATTTTGGAGAGAAACACTCAGTACGTTCGATAGAATCAATGCCCTAGTGCAAGGACTTTGATTGTGATAGTTGAATCCTGGTGACAGAAGCCTACAAGAACTACTACACAAGTGTAGAGGCCAAATTTCCGTCTATAAGGATATTGCAACCTTGCAAGCCTCTATCATCTATCTGTTAGTAAATTCTTGCTTGTTTAATATTTTTCATTTTCATTTGCATTGTTGTGACAATCTATCCCTAATTTTACGTTTTTATTAATTTTAAAAGCATGAATTTACAAAAATGCCCTAGAGGCAAGGACTTTGACTTCTGTTGACCATCGTCTAGAGTAACGTAGGACTTATTCTTTCAGCGTATCCTCGTAGTACCCGTCACTACGAACGCAGAGACGAAAGCTATTTGCGAGTCCGGATTATAACGTTATAATTATGGACGTTTGAATTTGGTTATTCAAAGTTTAGTTTTAATTAAATTAAATTCCCACCTCGTGGGATGAGGCCTAATCAGCCTTCACATAAGGGAATGGTGGACCAATTAAATTAAAGGGACAAGGAACCAATTAGAAGAGAGGGAGAGGGCAACAGCCAATCAGGAAAAAAAGGGATTTCTCCCCTCCATTCCCGTCAGCCTTTCAACCAGTGCAACCCAGTTCGACCTCCCATTTTCCAAGGCCGATTCTGGTGAACTTTGGTGGAGTTTTTCGACGCCACCACCGCCATCTTGAAGCTCTCATTCCCCTCTACAAAAACCCACCCAAGAACCATCTTGATTAACCACGGTATGTGGTGGTTTGAGGCCACGAAAGTCGACAAAAATCAACAGTGCTCCGACCACTCTTTTCAATTTTTCGGCAAATCGGCAAAGTGATGGATGATGCCACAACTTAAGCTTTGTAGCCCATCATCCCAGGAGAAAACCCAACCGACCTTGACCCCGTTAGACCACCGTCGACAACGAATCGACGCCGGGAAGCTTTAGGCACCTACCGGCTTTGTGGGCAAAATTGACCATCTTTCGTCCACTTTTGGACTTCGTGGCAAGTATGAAAGTTGTTCATCTCTTTGAGATATTCATTTATGTGAAATTTGAGAATTTTTAGAAATAGTGAAATTTTTCCGACAAACCATGATGGTCAGCCATCACGTGTGGCAGCGCGTGGTCGAGACCCCACCTGACCATCTTAGGCTAATTTTGAAGCCCTGACTCTATATTTAACATCCGTTTAGTGAAATAATGATGTTTTAATGTAGTTTCGTAATTGACCACCTAGTTGGCCGTCATGGGGTCCTTGCATGAATTCATGTTCCGAAACTTTAGGATGTTGTTCTAGAAGCATAATGTGGATCTTTGGAAGTTACAGATCGGAAATCCAAGGTACGGATCTTCCAGATCGAGTTATGTAGGGTTATGGACCCTACTGTCGACCTTTGACCAACGGTTGACTTTTAGTCAATGGGTTTCAAATCATTCTAGAACGTCCGTAAGGATGTTTACATGAGTTGCATGTTCTATCGATAAGAATTCTGAAACGTGATTTGATAATTGTTCTAGGCGACGATCGTTCGTGACACCTTGATATTCGTGCTAGGGAGTTGTAGCGCAGACTCCAGGTGAATGGGAAGTTTGTTTTATACCTATACATAATTATAGTTTCCATAAATGCGTATTTACTTCACTTTTACGCTTATTTTGCCAAGTATCGTTATTGTGATATTAATTGTGATAAATGCTGCTATATGGTTGCGATATTACTATTATGACATTCATACATATTTGTACATGCTCTTCTGCTGCACCTCGATGTTAGTACTCGCCCCAGGGCCAAGGCCAGTCCTTCACGTGTATGTTCACATCAGCACCATTTGCTCGCCTTGGATCCAAGTTAGGTGCCAGTCCTGTCGGGTAGATTGCATTAGGCAATCTGACTTGTATGTGATCGTGCTTCTGCACCAGCCTTCACGTGATCGTAGTACTAAAGCGTATTGATTACACCCAATCTTGTTTGTGTCAGAGATTATCTGTTTGAACTCGTGTGTTAGCTTAGATGGATGAGCACTTAGCTATACTTGATTCTCACATGATTATATTACTGTGGCATTTGATATAACATGACTTGGCATATTTCTAGTTATAATGATGTTGTATTATTGTTTACATACTTACGTAGTATGTTTTAAGGAAACTATACTTGTTTTACGACGAGGGGTTAGTATATTCGAAAATAAAGGTCTTTACAAAATGTTGTTTTGTTAACCCACTCAATTTTGTTTTTCGCCCCTCCAGGTTTAGTAGCTGTGCTTACGTGTAAACGAGGATTCTGGCAAATCTCAGTAGATGGTTATCTTTAGTGGTATAACCCTCACCCTAATTACTATACTGTTCTTATGCTCTACCATCGCGTGTGAAATGGGTGCAATCCTGCTTACCCGCGCACTCTTTTGTTTAGGCATTTTTAGGTTTAATTTATTCACATTCTTTTTCCACTACACTACACTTTATGGCTTCGTCACCCTCTAAGTGTCAGCCAGCACAAACTCGATTCGGAATTCAAGTGGACTTTCTGGGTCGGGGTGTGTCAATTGTTCTTATTATTATTATTGCTTTTTAATATTTTTCATTTTCATTTGCATTGTCTTTATTATTATTATTATTATTAGTCTCTTCGCACACGCTCACGCACATGCAAGAGGCTTTTTTGCATCACTACGTTACGTGCTTCAAAGATGTGTTACTTTAGATATTCTTATATTTCTTAAGTGATTATTGAAAATAAATAGGATCTCATCACGTGCGAGAGGCCTTTCTTTAATCACAGGCGGTACACGTCTGTAACAATGTCTTGCGTCAGTTGTTTTTTGTTGTAGTTGTCACGATATATTTTTATGTATTCTGCAAGAGATAGACCTTTTCTTTATCATGCACGTTTTGAAAATTTGTCATGTTTCTTAGTTTTACTTTAATAGTTTGTATGTTATTCATGCAATTGTTAAACAATATAGGATTTTGAATGCAATTTCCTACCTAAAGTCCATGAACAATAAGATGTAGATGTAAATAAAAAAAGAGTGGATAAAAACATAAGTATGAGTAGAAAAATACAAAACAACTTAAATGTCAAAATATAAAGCCTACATAACAATATTTACACTATTCAGAACACACATAAAGTCTACATGGTGTACATGTTGACATCAACTTTGCAATCTCCATTGATGCTTCAAATTTTCATTGGCTGTCATATCCTGGGCTGGCTCCACCACATTCCAGGCTCGGCTCCACCGTAACATGATATTGTTTGCTTTAGGCCTGACCATGCCCTCACGGTTTTGTTTCTGGGAACTCACACAAGAACTTCCTAGTGGATCACCCATCTTGGGATTGCTCTCGCGCGAACTCGCTTAACTTTGAGCTCCCAAAAGGCCTCATGCTAAATGGAAGTGGGCATGTACATATAAGGCATAGATGATCCACTCCCCTGGACGATATGGGATCTCACATTGTCAATCTACAAAAAAATAGTGAGAAAATTGAAAATCAATAAAAAATAATTAATTGATCAATGAGAAATTTATATAGAAAGATTATCGTTATTAAAGCTGTTATGAATCACCAAGATTAGCTGGAATTAGGGGCACACATACAACAGGCCTTTTTTGGTCTTTTTCTTAATCACGTGCGCCTATCTATCTTATCTGAAAAAATACAGAGAAAAACTATTTAAAAGGTTGCAGAAAAGTCAAAAACTGATTGACAGAAGGCAGTCATCGTTGCTTTTGAATCCAACAATAAAATGAGTAAATTAAAACAAATAGCTTAACAAAGAAAAAAAAGGTAAAATAAAGAGTCATTTACTCATCAACTCAACTTGTCACCAATTTGTGCAGTATTTGATTGTCTCCAAGTATTTTTTGGCTCTCCTTATATATCGCTTTCTCCATCTGCATGTAGTTTGTACTAAATTTAATTCCTAATTACATTTGGTACATATGGTTCAGCAAATAATACAAATAGGAAATCATAGACTTGCAATGCCTAGGTTCGCAACAACATACTTAACCCTCTCAGATTCCAACCGTCGCATCTTGAAGTCTTATAATTTAAAAATTAAAATTTAGTTCTAATGATTAAGTTCAAATACAAAGGAAGATGTGAAAAACAAAATCTCCACAAACTCAATCAATCTCTAAAATATCAAAACTCGTCCCAAAGTAATATAAAAACAAATCATATTCCCATATCCATGTCCTCTCTTTGTCAAACTAATTTCTCTAAACAGAGATTGTCCTTAAGCCGCTCAATTTGTAGCAAAATTTGCATATTTTTGTGTACCTATAGACAAAAATAAACTGAAGAAAAGTTAAAATATGACTTGATGATTGGAATGAGATACTTTATATCAACGGTTAAAAACCCAAATCCTATCAAACAAAGGGCAAGGGAATTATCAAAAACAGAAGAGTTGAAATAAATCAGACATTTCGGGAAAAAAAAAAAAAAAAAAAAAACTAAATCATACGTTGTTTTCCATTTTATTAGCAAAGCCATGACATGTAGGGCAAAGAAATAATGGTGGACAAGGATTGTCTACCCTCTCACTTTCGGTGTCCTTTCGTGCCTTTTTGTTTTGTGTGGTCACGTTTAAATCATGTTAATATTTTATATTGTTTTTTTTATAGAGATAATAAGACAAAAATGAATAGTAATATAAAATGTTGACGTGGTTTAACCGTGAGGGCAAGGGAGGGCAGACAATCCTTGTCCAATAATGGTAACCTGAAGAGAAAAAATTTAATGTAAATTACACAAAACTACCTCAACTATGAGTCAGACTACAATCTCATATATCATCTATTAAACATTGTAATGTCATATCTTAACTTATGAATTCATTGCACTGGTAGATATTCTATCAATTTAACTATTAAATAATGACTTGATAATAGCGATCCACTCTTTTGAAATAAAACTTTATTAATTTTTTCTTTAAAAATTAAAATTAATTAAAAAAAAAATTTGTCTCTTCCTTTCTCCCAAGAAACTGCCCCCGTCTCCGCTCAATCCCTCATGCGTCCCTCCTTCTTCCTCATCCTCCTTTAAACACAGTCACCATCCTCCAAACTCTCTCCACCGTCGAACCCATTCCCATCCCTAGTCCCGCAATCAACCGTTGAATCCGTTGTCGCAGTGACATTGACGGCGATAAAAGATGCAATCGATTAATTCCAAATCAAGGGTGCAATCGATGAGATATGTGGCAAAGCGAGAAAAATAATCTGTGGACGTGGGTTTTCTTTTTTCCATATTTAAGTTTTCGAAGGTGGGGAGCGGAATCAACGGAGGAAAATTGCAGGAGGTTGGGTGGATCGACGTTTGGAGGAGGGAGCGGGGGTCGACGGAGGAAGGGATGGGGCAGGGAGCTCCTCCATATTTATGTTCTCTAAGAACCCATACAAAAATTGGATGCAACTTGAAGTGAGGAGGAATCAGCGAGGGCCTCGGGGGTGACAGAGGCGAGGAAGTCGACGTAGTCGTCGGAGTGGAACCGGCGGGAAAGGGGCGGTTGATCTCCATCCGAAAGGGGACGACCAGTGTTTTGCGATCGGCGGTGCATCAGTGGTTCCCGGAGGAGGACGAAAAATTGGCTGTGTTTAAGGAGGATGAGGTAGAAGGGGAGGGAGGAGGGAGTGAGGGGAGGAACAAGAAGGGCGATTTCTGAGGAGTGGGGTGATTTTTGGGAGGAAGGAGGAGATGGTATTTTCCTATAATTAATTTTAATTGTTAAATAAAAATTATTAATTTATTAATAATTAATTGTTTTTTATTTTAAAGGAGTGGGTCCACATCTGCCACATCATCATTTAACTATCAAATTGACAGAGAACTTAACGGAGGTTTAACATTACAACAAATTCACAAATTGACCTATGACATTGTAATATTTAAAATATGAAATATGAGATTGTGGTTCGACCCTTAGTTGAAGTAGTTTTGTTTAATTTATCCAAAAGTTTAACTATGGTCATAAATCAGACGTTCTCTATTTTTAACTATGGCCGTAGTGCAAATGAAGTAATAGTCCCGCTCTTTTGAATTCATTTGTCCTATGATCATAATTGAAAATATGGACTGGGAGAAAAGAACATGAGATTAAAAAAGAACCCAAAAGACATCAACGAGATCTAAAGTAAGTCCTGCAAGGGCAAAGTCAAAACTAAAAGTTCGCAAAAATAAAACTCAACAAAAGATTTAGTACTAAAAGCAATAACCCATACAATTAATCTATTATATAATGAATCAATTTCATACAAATTCGAATTTAGGCGTTTTTAATAGATTTAATTTATTTCATACATAATTGTGCTAAGGTTATTGTGTTCCCCACATCGTGTTTTTCTTCCAATAAATACGGAACCAAACCTAAGAACTCTGACATGAGTCATTTTGACAAATTCTGGTGGAGTTGACGAAAATGAATATGCAAGTTTTGATAAGTAGGTACTGTTAGGTACGTGGGATGGTATAAAACGCGCTTGTCTCACGTTTGGTGCTCCAAAGGCAGTGGGACACGCTGTCATGTGGAATGAATTTTGGTTAAATTTCCTTCCCCCTAGAACAACTCATTTCACCCTGTGGGACAAAAAATTATAAAATTTTAAAACAAAAATACCCCTTATCTTTTTCAATATTTACACCATCCAAATCATAAAACAAACCTAAAATTCTACTATCTTCTTTCCATCTTATCTGCCGCAGCCTTTTTTTCTCTCAGGTCTCTCGCAACCTTCCTCCTCTTGCTCTCCTGTAGCCTCTCTTTTCTCTTCCCCACGTAGTGGAACTCAAAGCCTCTGGGTTTTCCTTGCATTTTGATCATCAAATCGCACAAGGTAATTGCACAAGAAACCATCCAATTCCAATCTCAATATTTTTTTTTTACAATATTTATCTGATTCAATTGAAACCATGATGAATTTGTTTAAAGGGTTTTTTTATTTATTATTTTATTGAATTTTTGGGTACATAATTTGCATTATCCATATATCCTTATATAAGAAGTGTATCAGTATCAATGGGCTCTGTTCATTTTTCATCTGGGTCATTTTTGATGTAGGGTTTTAGGGCCTCTTGGGGATTTTGTTGGGGTTTTGGGCATCTGGGTTTTCGTTAAAACTTTGATTACTTATTGGGATTCAAGAGAATAGTGCTTAAAGTAGGTTTGTTTGGGGTTTGGGATGGCGCAGTTGGTTCTGCCATGCAAGAGCTCTGCTTTTGTGAGGACCAGTCTTTTGGGTTTGATCTCATCTGCTCCTGTGATTGCTCTTAACCCATATCTTTGATTAGTGGATAGCGATTAGTTTGTATATTTGATTGGTGTGTTTGTTTGTAATTGTGTGTATTGAAAAATTGTGACGTGCAAGCAGTTTTACTAGTGTGTGTGTGATTGTAAGAGATGGTCTGTTGAATTTTATAGTAAAACACAGTAGCATATTCGTAATCTAGACTAGGAATCTACTAAAGGGTTTTAAGTCGTGTCGCTTTTTCGTGGTTAATAGCTATGGTTGTTTGTTTTTTTTTTTTTCCTTCAAATTTCTTCACTTTAGCTATCTTTTCGTCTCTGGCCAACTATTTATTTATTCTCTTTAGGATATAGAATGTCGTATCTATGTGTTGTGTGTTTTTGCATAGAAGAATTACGGAGCGACAGTGTGTTGCAATTGTGTGGATACAATTTTGTATTTGATTTGTGTATTTAAAACTTAGTCCACTCGCTGAATATTTTCTCTTTCTTTTGAGCTTCAGTGTACCAGTCGTTTTAGATTGTTGGGGAATTCAGCCAAAAGGCTTTCCAGATACAGATGCTTTCTTACTTTGGAGGTTCGTGCGTATTTCTCAACTTTTTCATTGGTGAATTGTTTTAAATACATGTTCTTTTCTTTTTTATGGTATTGTGTTTCATTGTCGACTTTGTTATATCAACTTTAACATTCGAACATAAGTTTATGAAACCTAAACTCTCTTAAGAGCACTTGTTTTGTTGATGAAGTTCTAATAATGAGCAACATCCTTTAATTCTTGAATCAGTCAAACTTCACGCAACTGGATTGATCATGAGGAAGATGTACTACTTACCATCCTCGAGGAGATGGTTGCTGATGGTGTTAGGTGTGAGACCGGCAGTTTTAAGATTGGTACTTTTGTAATGGTTGCCTTCAAGATGAGAGAAAAGATTTCTAGCATTAATATAGAGCCGAAGCATATACAAAACAAACTGAAGCATCTAAAAGAAAAGTATTCATTTGCATATGACATGATGAATACCTCTGGATTTGGTTGGGATGACAAGAAAAAAATGTGTTGTTGTGGATAGTGACAAAGTACTATAGCTGTGGGTTGTTTCTTTTTCTTTCTCAATTAGTTGCTTTGAAAGTCTTAACCTTGACTTCTTTGGGTTCTTATTCTAGAAACATCCCAATGCATCTTGCAAACCAAATAAGTCATTTCTGTTGTATCCACACTTGTGCACGGTGTTTGGGAGAGACCGAGCCACGAGTAATATGGCTTAATCAGTTGCAGATGCAATCGAAAACATGGGGTTGAAAAATGAGGATTGTAAGACCTCCAAGATGCCTTCGACTTCACTACCTCATCTCCGCTACATCTAGTGCATCTCAACCTATTAGGAAGAGGAAGAGGAATATGAATGATGCCGATGCTGATGCAAATATCGTAGCTGTTATCAATGAAGGTTGAAATAAAGCAGTTACTGAATGAAGACGTTAGGTGAAAGTTTTACTTTTAGAGAAGCGAAAGTCAGGTTACATTCTGAGCTTAAGGCCATGAGTCTTCTATATGATCATGTGCTAAGAATTGCAATGAAGTTAGTGAAAGATACCAATCTGATGTGTATTTTACGCATCAGATCGGTATCTTTCGCTAACTTCATTGAAATTCTTAGCATCAGATCGATATCTTTCACTAACTTCATTGAAATTCTTAGCACTTGATCGTATGGGAGACCCATGGCCTGAAGCTCAGAAGGTAACCTGGCTTTCGCTTCTTCGAAAGTATAACTTTCACCTTACTTCATTTCAGTAATTGCTTTATTCCAGCGTCCACTGATAATAACTACAATATTTGCATCAGGATCATTCCTATTCCTCTTCCTCTTCCTAATAGGTTGAGATGCAACAGAAGGAGATGGGTAGGTGAAGTCAGAGGCATCTTGGAGGTCCCACAATCCTCATTTTCCAACCCCATGTTTTCGATTGCATCTATTGTTGATTCAACCATACTACCCGTGGCTCGGATCTCTTTCGAACATCGTACACAAGCGTGGATACAACGGAAATGACTTATTTGATTTGCAAGATGCATTAGGATGTTTCTACAATAAGAACCCAAAGAAATCAAGGTTAAGACTTTCAAAGCAACTAATTGAGAAAAAATAAGAAACAAAATGTACCTTCACCCACAGTTGTAGTACTTCGTCACTGTCCACAACAACACATTTTTTTCTCATCATCCCAACCAAATCCAGAGGTATTCATCATGTCATATGCAGATGAATACTTTTCATTCAGACGCTTGGGTTTGTTTTGTATATGCTTCGACTCTATATTAATGTCAGAAATCTTTTCCCTTATCTTGGAAGCAACCATTGCAAAAGTACCAGCCTTAAAATTGCCGGTCTCACACCTAACACTATCAACAACCATTTCCTCGAGGATGGTTAGTACATCATCCTCATGATCAATCCAATTGCGTGAAATTTGACTGATTCAAGAATTAAAGGATGTTGCTCATTATTAGAACTTCATCGACAAAACAAGTGCTCTTAAGAGAGTTTAGGTTTCAGAAGGTCAGTAATATATATGCTTTGTGTTCAAGCGACAAAGGTCAGCAATTTTGGCAACTAATCAGGAAGAATTACATGATATTTAGGTAGCAATTTGACAAAATCATTTAGGCCACGTGCGGATTAATTCCTATGTTTAGAGAGGTCCTGGATTTGAAGCTTGGCCTCTAGCGTCATTGAGCATAGGTTCAAAGTTGAAAATGTTAGAGAAACTAAACTTTTAATGATAATATTAGATAGATTAAATATGTAAACTAAATTTATAAACTAAATTGTGTCATTAATATGAATACACATGTTAATCAATACTTAAATAATAATTCAATCATTAACTTTCATATCATTCAGTCTACACATTTAGGACTAGTTTGGAGTTGTGTTGTGCAAAAAAAAAATGCTGTTTTCAGAAGCAGGGCTAGAGTTGCTTCTACTGTTTGGACCCATGATTTTAACAAATTTTTTTTTTCATTTACCAAACAATTTTAGCCCTGACTTTTTTAAAAAGATTTTAAAATACTTTCTGCAATGCCAAATCAACAATGGCCTCTCTAGCATTATCCAAATTTTAAACAAAATTGGCAAACCAAATAATGTGTCACCAGTAGGAAATAAGCACATTAATCAACGCTTAAGTAATAATCCAATCATCAACAACTTCATCATTTGGTTTGCAAATTTAATTTAAAATTTTTTATCTCCTTGATATATTCTTTAACTAATAGGTTAGTCTGAAATTGAAGCAAAAATCAAAATAACTTTTTATAACTGTTTTCTTTATCCTTAAAAATTAAGGAACATATCATATCCGGATCCTCTTTGTGAGGATCCTAAGAATTAGTTTCATCTTATCTGTTCATCAGTTATCTTGTGATCAAAAATTATTTTGAAATTATTCTTTAAAATTGAACACAAATCATACCTAACGAAAGTTGGCCACCACAATGTGCGATGCTGAGATGAATTGTAAACCTGACATTCGTGTTGTGTTTCTCGTGTTCGTGTCATAGCCGATAGTTTAACGAGTTGTGTCATGTAATACCCGTTAAAGTAAACGGGTAATATGACTCAACCTGAAATCAACCCGTTAATATTATCAGGTAATATGATCTGACTCGTTACCCGTTAAGAAAAATAAATTTTAAATCAATAAAAATGAAAATGAAAACCATAATTTGACCCAAAAAAATGTAAAACATAATACTAAATTAGTATATACATACTAAATAATGGAGTTGACCCCTTCATGAAAGTTGTAAAGCTTTTCATTACAGGTGATTACATTTTTCACACTTCTACAATAATTTTTATTAATTTTGCACTCAAATAAAAATCACTGTTCATGAGATTTGGAGGGTTTTAAAAATCTAAACGACCATGTAACCATCATCTAAGCGTTGAGGATGCAATTATGAACATTTATTATGCTTTCACATTTTTCAAACTTATACATTAATGATTATGAATTTTGTTTATTTTGAACTCCTATAAAAATACTATTCATGAGAGTTTGTATGGTTTTAAAAATTCAAACAATCATATTACCCACACTCAAAGCGTAGAGGATGCGATTACGAGTGTTTCTATATTTTTTTTTCATATTTTTTGCACATGTAAATTAATTATTATAATTTTTAATGTGTTTGGTATTTTTAAATTACTTGATATTTTTATTTTTAATGTGTTTTATGATTTTTAATCTCAATCTTTGCTTATAATATACTATAAAAATAAATAAATAAATAAAACTTAAATTTTAAAATTGATATAGAATAATAATTAATAAACAATATATACATATTCATTATATCTATTGTATTTTATAGTAATTTTTTTTAGTAGTTTAAAAAATTAAAATCATCAAAATAACTTTTTTCTTATCGTGTTGAAACAAATTACCCGCGTGTCACTCTTATGTAAACCTGTTAAGGACCCATTATTAACGGGTTATTATCGTGTAACCTGATAATGACCCGATTAGTTATCGTGCTGACCTGAAACCTGTTATTTTCGTGTCGTTTACGTTTTGCGTTAATGGGTATTGTAAGAAATTGCCAGGTCTAATGAATTGATCCCTAGGATCATTACCAAGAGAATTCGGAGAGATTATCATCCAAAAAATTAAAGCGTTTATATCACAAATAGTCCCTGAAATTGACCCTCACTATCAAGATGGTCCCTGAAACTGAAAATCAATCAATGTAGTCTTTAAAAATAGGTATTGCAAATCAATGTGATAATTTTGTCACAATTCTATTTAAAATTATGTTAAGTGCTGATGTGGTATATAAATGGTTCTCATAAGTCTTTTCTCACATAGTTCTTGAAATTGACCCATGACATCAAAATGGTCTTTGAAATTGACCCACGACATCAAAATGGTCATTAAAATTAAAAATTGATCAACGTAGTCCTTCCGTCACAATTATGTCAATAATTCTGTTATGTGCTGATGTGACACATAAATGGGTCACACAAGTAAAAAAAAATTATAAATTGGCTTAATAATTTAATAGTTAGTAAAAAAATTGTCAACCCAAAAGCTCAGTCTAGCAACCACCTCCTATTCTAGTGCACATTTCTCTACCTCGTTCGCTCTCTATTCTCTAAAAAAAATTTCAATACATCCATCTTTACACACTTCGACACTCTTCATCGAATTGAACCTAGATCGAGATTACCGTTGATGACAGCTTGGCCCATTGACAATGGTTACTAGGACATCATCATTAACATTTAGGTGATCAACATCCTCACAACCTTAATCTTGAAGAGCTTGTTCGGTGCTTCTCTGATGGTCTAGTGATGCACAGAACGACGAGGTTTGCCTTGAGATAATGAGGTTATAACCGAGGTGCATCCATTGTTGGTTGAAAACTATTTCCACCACCCCCTCTTCGGCCTTAGTTAAGCCTTGTGCCTTTGAGAATTTATGGAAGAGATCTCTCTTCAGAGTAGGCCCTATTATAAGAAGAAAAAAATTTCATTGTGCAAAAGGGCATTTAGACAACTTTTTTAATTAATTCTTACATCATCACATAACAAATTTTTTTACAAAATTGTAACGGAATAATCATATTGATTTGCAACATCTATTTTCGAAGGCTACCTTGATTGATTATCAATTTCTAGGACCATATTGATGGTGTGAGTTAATTTCAGGGACTATCTTGATGGTGTGGGTCAAGTTGAGGGACCATTTTGATGGTGTGGGTCAATTGCAAGGACTATTTGTGATAAAAACCTGTAAATCTTGTGGGGCCCATATATGTGCCACATCAGCTCTTAATAGAATTTTTAACAGAATTGTGATGGAAGGACCACATTGATTTGCGACATTTATTTTCAAGGATTACACTGGTTGATTTTTAATTTCAGTGACCGTCTTAATGATGAAGGTCAATTTCAGGAACTATTTGTGATAAAAACCCTAAATTAAAAGCTAACCCCACCAACAACCAATTAGTCAGCACCAAAATACGTCGTCCACCGTATGTCATGACTGGCGTCACCTTGAATCGTGCCTGTGCTCTAGTCTCCTCTTTCACGGCATTGATCGCAAGTAGGCGACCCAGTCAACAACCGGATCAAGGGTCAGTAGATTTTAGATCTGATTTACAAGTGGGTCGTCTAATTCTGGTTGTATTCACACCGAGGAGGAGAGAGGGAGAGGAACATAGAGAAAGATTCTTGGCTGAGCAGATTCTTCCATGTTCTGAATATGAGCAAATTCCGGGCTGCTTGTTGAGTTCCTTGATGGCACTGGATTTTCACGATGTAATCGCTCGACATTGTGTTGTCGGCTTCTAATAAACCCCTTTCTTTTTCTTTTTTCTTTTTATTCTTTTTTTATTAGATTTTCTCATTATTTTTGTTCTTGGCTTGATGTATATTGATCTTTTGGTACCTTAACCCGCCTTTATTTGGGGTTACATTAATCTTTGTAATTTTCCCTGTTTAATGAAAAGTTTCTTTCTTCTAAATAAATAAAGAAAGAAAAACTCAAAATTAAAATATGTTGAGGCATTGACACTATGGTTTAGTATTATTCTTCTCCGCTTATAAGGAAAAAGTTTCTGATTTGGCTATCATAACGATTGTGATAATTAATTATGACTAGCTCTTTATGTGACTTATCTCATATATATCTACATCCTCCAATATCGTTGTATCCTTATACGTAATATTACAATGGAAATATTAATTGATAATAAAAAAAAGTAGATGACATTGTAGAAGCTCACTGGTATTGTTATCTTCAAGCTCATACTTCTCTAAACGGGACTCTTAATCGGTACCTTTTATCACGTCTTTATAAGTCTGTGTAAGTCAAACGTTCACTAGCTAAATGGGTAGGTAATGAGGGGTTTAAATCAACCAGTTAGGGAGTGTCACGATACCCTAATGAATCATCTATAAGCTCAAACTTGCACTATATAAACACATGATCACCAGTCATGGTGAGGTAATTGTTCCTCTTCCAAGAAAACTAGAGTTGTCACATTCATTCCTCTTCTATGTCTAACTTGACAATCCAAGGGCTTTTGACTTGCACTAGACAGGTGTGACAAGATTTTACTTTTGGTTTAAAAGAGCACTCTACGCTTGTGTGGAATTCGTCTGCCACATCATCATAAAATTTTTACTTTGTTCGAAAGACAGAAAGTTATATTATTTTAAATAATAATCATACCACAATTTTACATATAAAACTTGTTGGTTTCCTTCTCCCACTTGTTTAGTTTGCAGTCTATACAAAATTGATTCTTTGAAACCAATTGAAGTTGAGGCCATATTTCTTTAAACGAGTTAGGTCAAGTAAGTATATATTCAATCTATTGAGCAGATCATGTTTCCCACCTCTTCTAATTGATTCAAACAAAACTATTGCTTGGTTAATAAACAGAATCAAGTACCAATCTCCACAGATCACTCCTTTTACTAGTAGTTATTTAGCAAACAAAAGTCTTCTGACAATTTTGTTTACAAATTCACACGACAAACAAATATTAGATCTTCGACAACATACAATTACTTTCCCCTATGAATTTAGCATGAGTAAATATATAGCACATGGACACAATAAATTTGTGTAGTTAAATTTAGTCAAACCTTCATTCTAGTAAAAGAGAGCCGCAAGCATAAGTGAAGGGGGACCTCTTCCCCTACGTCTTCAAAAGGTTCTATTACATTTTTTTTGGTCAGAGAAAGGTTCTATAACATATATATTGTCACATCCCGGCCCGAGAAGGACCACTTCCTGGGCCTGACACGAGAACTTCCCAGTGAGTCACCCATCATGGGAGTGCTCTCGCGCGTTACTCGCTTAACTTAGGAGTTCCAATGGAACCTCGAAGCCAATGAGCTCTCAAAAGGCCTCGTGCTAGGTAGAGATGAGAATATACATATAATGATCACTCCCCTGGATGATGTGGAATGTCACAATCCACCTCCCTTAGGGGCCCGACGTCCTCATCGGCACACCACGACCAGGGTTAGGCTCTGATACCAAATTGTCACATCCCGGCCCGGGCGGGACCACTTCCCAGGCCCGACTCCACCGTAGCACGATATTGTCCGCTTTGAGCTCCCAGCACACCCTCACTGTTTTGTTTCTGGGAACTCACACGAGAACTTCCTAGTGGATCACCCATCATGGGAGTGTGCGCGGATCACTCCCCTAGGTGATGTGGGATGTCACAATTGTCACATCCCGCCCCGGGCGGGACCACTTCCCTTGCCCGACTTCATCGTAGCACGATATTGTCCGTGTTGGGCCCTGACCACGCCCTCACGGTTTTGTTTCTGGGAGTTCCAACGGAACCCGAAGCCAGTGAGCTCCCAAAAGGCCTCGTGCTAGGTAGAGATAGGAATATACATATAAGGATCACTTCCCTGAGTGATGTGGGATGTCACATATATAATAGAGAGAAAAAAAATAGTATTTTAGTATGAATTTTAATAGGTAAATTATATAAATTAATTGATAATATAAATAATAATTACTGCTATCATTGAAATACACATTTATTATTAAGTTAAGACCTATTGATAGTTTAACGTTGAAAATTTGACAGGAGGAGGATTATCTACCCTTCTAATCTTTTTATCCTTTCATGCCCTCCTATTTGAACGGTCAAGATTAAACCACGTTAATATCTTATATTGATTTTTTTATAAAGATAAAACAGAAAGCAATGTGTAAGAAAAGTGAATGAAATGATATATGAATAGGAGAGTAAAGAATCATCTTCCAATTTGACATAGAAGAGAAGCTTACTAATAAAGTGAGTTAAGATATTATCTTTATCGGCTTTTACATGTTAGACGAATCTTACACTCCATATATATACATATAATTGTGGTAGAATAAAACATATAATTAGGGATTTGGGTGGCACACTGGCACTGAAAGACTGGAAGGGTACTGGTTTTTAAGGGAAAGCATCTTTTATTTAGATATTCAAGGATAACAAACAATATTCATGACATCAGACAATTGTACAAGTGAGAAATAAATAACGACTTGTCTCGAAGGACAAAGAGCAAATATAAAAAGAGAAAAAGTAGAGAGACTTTTTTAAAATGGGATTTTTTTTGGAAGTTTTTGATGGAGTAGGATTTTTTCTTCTTCTATTATCATTTTCTTCATTTCCCTTTTCTCATATTTTTTTTTTTGTCCTTTTCTCTATATAAACAATACTGAACAAAATATTGACGTGGTTTGATCGTAGCCGTTCAAATAGAAGGGAAGGGAAGGAGAAAGAGATTAGGAGAGGAGAGAATCCTACTCCCTCTTTGATACCTTACAATTTAACGTTAATTTCTGTACTAACTTTAAAAAACATGGTGCAAAAAATACGAGAAGGAAAAAAAATCCATAAAAAATCCCGAAAGAATCTCCTTAACATTTTTCACATAAAAATGATTTGTGTTTTACTCCCCATTCTCACACAATCTAATCGAGCCCTAACTGGTAGTTGTGAGTTTTGGGAGTTGGAACTTCTCTCTCTCTCTCTCTCTCTCTCTCTCTCTCTCTCTCTCTCTCTCTCTAGGAAGGGTAGCTAGATTAGTGTAGTCATTGACATTGACCCTTCAAATTTCCTCCTCACAAAACTGTACCAACCAGCAGGATATAAACCCTCAGTAGTTGTTGATAGCCAACAATCAGTCTTTCTTGCTATTTTCTTATCTGATATATTTAACACCAAATTTAACTCTCTCTCTCTCTCTCTCTCTCTCTCTCTCTCTCTCGCCCCCCCACGTACGTCATGGCTCCAAAGAACGACGCGTCAACAAAAAAGCCTGTGAACAAAGGACCATGGGCAGGAGAGGAAGATAGAAAACTTGCAGAATATATTGAAATTCATGGTGCAAAGAGGTGGAAGACAGTTGCTTCGATAGCAGGTTAGTTATTTAACCAATCCTCGTTAATTTTGAGCTCAAACAACAGGGTTAAAACTTTAAACCACTAATATACAAATTAACCACATTGATTCTTCTTTATTTTGTTTTAATCTAGCTGGGGGATTTCGTGTGTTCAATATGTACTTTAATTAATCTCTTGTTACTACTGCAGGTTTGAATCGTTGCGGGAAGAGTTGCAGGTTGAGATGGTTGAACTATTTGAGACCCAATATTAAGAGAGGCAACATTGCTGATGATGAAGAAGACTTGATACTTAGGCTTCATAAACTACTAGGAAACAGGTAATTTAATTTAGTCAACATTATCAACATTTTCTTGTCTGTCTGTCAATCTGGACCACATATTTGAATGAATAAATAGACAAAGGTGCATGCATATTGACACTCTGCTAATTGCATAACATGTCAGACGATAAAAATTTTGACCATCGGAAGTTTGTATTGTATAGGTGGTCATTGATTGCCGGGAGACTTCCAGGTCGAACAGACAGTGAAATAAAGAATTACTGGAATTCTCATTTGAGCAAGAAAATGAATCAGAAGGAAAAAACATCGCTAGCTTCAACAGCCCAAGAGACAATGACGACTATTACTGCAACTGCACCTTCCCAGAAAACATCAGACAATAGCGCCGATACTACAACTACACCTTCCCAGAAAGCATCAGACGATAGCGCTGATACGAACTTTGATGTGAATGAGTTCTTTGACTTCTCTGCTGAAGGTTCTTATGGGTTGGAGTGGGTGAACAAGTTTCTCGAGCTTGATGAAGACACCATGGCTGCCCAAGAAAAGGTCGTTGTGTAATTATTGATGAGTATGGTCACATGGCAATATTACATATATTTGCCATGTCAGCAAATCAGTTGGATTTGGTTGTAAGGACAGTTGGATATAGTTGTAAGATTTGGTTAATTAGATAAGATTTGATAAGATTTAGTGAGATATGTTGAGGGGTAGCTTAGTCATTAAGAAAGTAGTGATAGTCCTTTATATTGGATTCTCTTGTAATAACTCTTCAATGAATAACAATACAAGAGTCGTGAAGCCTTTTTCTTCTCTGAGTTTTCTAAGATTTTTCCTTGGTTCTTCCACCTTCTTGCATTCTCTAAGATTCTTGATCAATGTCAAACTCTGTATTTCTAGTTAATATGGTATCCAGAGCTGTCGGTCCTTCTGTGGTTCGTAGTTTCTTGGGGCGGTTTCTCTGAGAGTTTGATCGGGGTTCTTGGTGCTTCTTGGTTAGAATTTTTTTTTGGATTTCTGGAGTTCTGTTAGTGGAGCTTTGATTCTTTGTTTGTGGGTTATGATATCAGTTAAGGCATGAAGTCAATTCAAGATTTTGTAGCAGGCACGAAGCCATCTGGGTAATTTTCTTGCAAGAATTGTTGTTTAGTAGGAAATTTCGTTGATAATTGTTGAATTGGTATTTTGTTTCTTTCAAGAGGTAGTTGTTTGTTTTTCTGATTTGTGATAATCATGGCGTCGTCTGGAGTTAAAATTGAGGGTTTGCTTGGAATGTTGACAATCAAGTTAACTGATAAGAATTTCTCAAAATGGGTTTTTCAGTTTAAGTCAGTGTTGAAAGGATATAAGCTTTTTGGTCATTTTGATGGAACTGCAGTGTGTCCTCCTAAATTTGTGATTGATACAACTTCTGGGGTTACTAATGTTCTCACAGAGGCTTTTCTTGAATGGGAATCCATTGATTTGGCTCTTTTGAGTTTATTGATTGCTACTTTATCTGATGAGTCTATTGAACATGTTTTGGGATGCAAGACTGCACATGAGGCATGGTCTAATCTTCAAGATAGATATGCATCAATCTCAAAGGCTAGGGTGAATACATTAAAGACAGAATTTCAAACAATTCAGAAGGGTGGTAATTCAGTTGATCAATATCTGTCCAAAATGAGACACATTAAAGAACAATTGGTTGCAGCTGGTGAATTTGTTTCAGACAATGATTTTGTGGTGGCTGCTTTATCTGGTTTACCGAGGGAGTATTCTATTATACGAACTATAATTCTTACTCGAGATACTTCTATTTCTCTAAGAGAATTCAGAGAGCAATTATTGTGTGCAGAGAGAGAGGCTGACTCTATGGTTAACACTTTGACTCATAATTTTTCTGGGTTGTATATGCAAGGATCTTCTTCTCAGTCAGGTGATTCTCAGGGTTCCTCTAGTAACTCTGATAATGTTCCTTTCACCACTGGTGGTACTATTACTCGTGTACCAAACAATGCTCTACCTGTGAGTGTGCCATTTATATCTCAGGGTTCTACTGCAATGCATGCTCCGCCACCAGGTCCTATTTTTCCACATGTTCCTTATTCTATTGATGGTTCTATGTTTCCTCAAGTTCCATATTCTCCTACTTTATACATGCTGCCTCCATCTTTGCCTCCTATATATCCTGATTTTACCAATGTCTATGGTTTTATTGGCAATGGTAATCCTCCTAGGCCATTTCCTAATTCCAATAATGGTTCGCGGTCTTTCTCTGGTTCTAAGCCTAATGAGGGCTATAGAGGTTCAAAGTTTGGAAATGGAAAAGGACAATTTTCTGGTCCTAAACAAAGTGGAGGTACTTGGCAGTCTTGGTCAGGGAATACTGAAACCAGATCTCATGTTGTCCCGGAGTGTCAAATCTGTTCTAAACATGGTCACACAACTCCTAATTGTTGGAAGCGATCTACTAGTCCTAGTTCTATGGGACAAGTTGTGGAATGTCAAATATGTGGCAAGCGTGGTCATAGTGTTTTGGATTGTCATCATCGCAATAACTTTGCCTATCAAGGCACATCTCCTGCTCCTTCCTTAACCGCTATGCAAGCTCATGCTCTTTCTAATCTTCTACCTCAAGATTCCTGGATAGTAGACATTGGTGCTTCGCACCATATGACTGCTGATTTGAACTCCCTGCAGCAAGTCACATCTTATGCAGGCACTGATAAGATTACCATTGGAAATGGTGAAGGTTTGCAAATCAAAAATATTGGTTCTGCACGTTTACATACTTTACCTCAGTCTTTACTCCTCAGAACAGTTTTACATGTTCCTACTATTGCAGTTAGTCTACTGTCAGTTAAACAATTATGCAAGGATAATTTTTGTTGGTTTATATGTGATGATAACGAGTTCTTTGTGCAGGACAAGGTAACCAAGGCTGTTCTATATCATGGAAGGACAAATGAGGGTGAGTTGTTTCAGATTCCAGTGAAGTTGTTATCAGAGTCTTCATCTCAGAAGTTAGTGGCTCTTCTTGGACAGAAAATAAAGTTTGAAGTATGGCATCAACAGTGTGGTCATCCCAGCAATGAAGTGTTATCTGTAATGTTGAAACAGTCTAATATAGTTAGTTCTCCTGATACTCATCAACATTTGTGGTCCTGTTGTATTTCTGGCAAGATGTCTAGGTTGCCTTTTCATGATAGAAACGAGTCTTGTAACTTTCCACTTCAAAAGGTGCATACTGATCTTTGGGGTCTGTCACCTACTACATCTATAGAAGGTTACAAATACTATGTTAGTTTTATTGATGAGTTTACCAGATTTGTATGGATATTTCCTTTAATCAATAAATCAGAAGTGTTTGATGTCTTTCAGAAATTCTACAATTTTGTATTCACTCAATTTAATGTTGGAATTAAGTGTTTGCAAACTGATGGTGGTGGGGAGTATATAAGTAGAAGATTTGATGATTTTCTGAAACACAAAGGCATTGTACATATGATTTCGTGTCCATACACTCCTTAACAAAAAGGACTTGCTGAGAGAAAACATCAACATATTGTGGAAATGCTATTACCTTGATGACTACTGCTCAGTTACCTCAGGATCTTTGGTATCATGCCTGTGCACATTCTGTTTTTTTTATTAATAGAATGCCTTGCAAGGTTTTAGGCATGCAATCTCCATATCAAAGCCTATATGGTGTTTCTCCTCAATTACAAGGTCTTAAAGTATTTGGTACTGCTGTTTATCCATATATTAGACCTTACACTATCAGTAAATTGCAACCAAGGGCTTCTTTATGTGTCTTTCTAAGATATGCATTAGGTTATAAAGGAGTTATTTGTTTCCATCCAAAGTCTAGGAAATTTATCATTTCTCGGCATGTGATTCAAGATGAAGATTTGTTTCCATATAAGTCTCTGCATACATTACAGAATACATCTCAGGGGATTAGTTCTCAAGATTCCACACATGTATCTTCTCCAATCCATTCTGCTATTTTTTTGCCATAGTCAGTTTCAGTGCCCAATGATGTTTCATCTCTGGAATTTGTTGCGGGTCGAGATAGTATCGATTTGTCTGGTTCTACTACTATGAATCCTTCTCAGCAATCTTCTGACACACTGAGTCATTCTTCGATTGTACCTAAATCTGAAACAACTCCCTCATCTTCCTCAACAGCTTTGATGTTACCTGTCCTTGATCCTGCACAACTGGAGGTAATTCTTCCATTTCCTTCATCTTCTAATTGTGGTACTACACATCACATTGTTTCTTCTCCTCCAAGAATGCAAACAAGGTTACAAACTGGTGCAATTTCAAGGAAGATCTATGCTAATTACATAGCATCATTACCAGAATTACAATCATTGCAGCTTGATTTCCAGGATTCTTGTTCTAGTGGTTTTTCATTTGTGGCTAGTGTTAATGATATCTCTGAGCTAAATCTTCTAGGAGTGCTGCAACTAATGTTAATTGGCAAAATGCCATGCAAGAAGAATTTGATGCATTAAAGAGTCAAGGGACTTGGGTTTTGGTTCCTCCACCAACACATAGATCAATCATTGGTAGTAAGTGGGTTTATAAACTTAAAAAGAATCCTGATGGTACAATATCCAGATATAAGGCACGGTTAGTGGCTTAAGGTTATACTCAAGAGTTTGGTTTGGATTATTTTGAAACCTTTAGTCCTGTTGTTAGGCATACTACAGTTCGGTTGATAATTTCCATGGCTGCTCAAAACAAATGGGAATTAAGGCAACTTGACATTAAAAATGCATTCTTACATGGAGATTTAGAAGAAGAGGTTTACATGAAGCAACCTCCAGGTTTTGTGGATTCTACACATCCTGATTTTGTGTGCAAATTGGTTAAGTCTTTGTATGGTTTGAAACAGGCACCTAGGGCCTGGAATGCTAAATTTATAGGATATCTTCCAGCTATGGGATTTACAGTGTCTCAATCCGATAGCAGTCTGTTTATCAAACATGATGGCACTGATGTTATTGCCTTATTATTATATGTTGATGACATTATCTTGACAGGATCTAATGCCACCAAAATTCAGGCTATTATTCAAGAATTGGGAGATGTTTTTGATCTCAAAGACATGGGCAGATTGTCTTATTTTCTCGGGTTGCAGATTCAGTACAACGATAATGGTGATATTTTCTTGAATCAATCTAAGTATGCCAAAGACTTGATCCACAAAGCTGGTATGGACAGTTGCAAGCCTGCATCCACACCATGTAAGCCACACACTCAGCTTTTAGCATCTGACGGTACTCCTTTAAGTGATCCAACTATGTATCGCAGTCTTGTTGGTGCTTTACAGTACCTTACCTTTACTCGACCAAATCTTTCTTATGCTGTAAACATTGCTTGTCAGTATATGAATCAACCTACTGATGTTCATTATGGTCTTGTGAAAAGAATTCTACGTTATGTTCAAGGTACTGTAACGTGTGGTATTACTTATTCTGCATCTCCGAACAACTCTATTACAGCATTCTCTGATTCAGATTGGGCAGCTAATCCTAATACTAGAAGGTCTATTACTGGTTTTGTGGTGTATATGGGACACAATCCAATCTCGTGGCAATCAAAGAAACAGTCCTCAGTTTCTAGGAGCTCCACAGAGGCAGAATATAAGGCCTTAGCCCATTGTGCAGCTGATGTAATATGGATTAGGTTGCTGCTCAAAGATCTTCATCAGTTTCTGTCAATGCCACCATTGTTACATTGTGATAACCTCTCTGCGTTAGCCTTATGTTCTAATCCTGTGTTTCATACACGGATTAAACATTTGGATACCGATTTTCACTTTGTAAGAGAGAAGGTTCAACAAAATGACTTGCAAGTTCAATATGTTCTCACTGAAGAACAAACGGCTGATGTTCTTACCAAAGGTCTACATGGGCCTGCCTTCTTCAAACATTGCTGCAATCTCAGGATTGGTCACCCTACCTGAGATTGAGGGGGGATGATGAGTATGGTCACATGGCAATATTACATATATTTGCCATGTCAGCAAATCAGTTGGATTTGGTTGTAAGGACAGTTGGATATAGTTGTAAGATTTGGTTAATTGGATAAGATTTGATAAGATTTAGTGAGATATGTTGAGGGGTAGCTTAGTCATTAAGAAAGTAGTGATAGTCCTTTATATTGGATTCTCTTGTAATAACTCTTAAATGAATAACAATACAAGAGTCGTGAAGCCTTTTTCTTCTCTGAGTTTTCTGAGATTTTTTCTTGGTTCTTCGACCTTCTTGCATTCTCTAAGATTCTTGATCAATGTCAAACTCTGTATTTCTAGTTAATAATTATACGATTAAAATTAAGTAATTATTATTAGCACTCTATAAAATTAATAATGCATAATTAAATTTGTAGAGTATCAATAATAATTTTTTTAATTATTATAATTTAAAGACTAGCTAGTTTTCTCATTGAGAAATGAAGGCTAAAAAAATAATGGTGAATGGAAGGCTGTGCGTAATTCTGTACAATTTAAATGAAAAATTGCTTGGTCTTGAATATATTTGTGTGGCCATGCATATTTGTTTTACTGGAGTTAATCAATATTTTAATCTTTTGCTAACTAAAAACAAAAGTTTGAGTAATCTAGGTTTTGTGGCCAATGCAAACAAGCTTGTTACTCAAATTTAAAATAGCAGAAGTGTTGTTAACAATGTTTGTGTCGGCTAGAGTCGTCCCCTGTTTCAAATGAAGTAGGATTCTCTTCTCTCGTAATTCCTTCTTCTTCCATTTTATCTTCTCACATTTTCTTTTTTGTCTTTCTTTGTCTATAAAAAATGAATATAAGGTGTTAATGTGATTTAATCGTAACCGTTCAAAGAGAAGAGGAGAGAAAACGAGAGAGATTATAAGGGGAGAGAACCTACTCCATTTTAAATAGGGTAATACTAAGAAGACCAAATTTGGAGACAACATTTGCAAACTAAATAATGTGTCACCAATAAGAATGAGCACGTTTATCAACACTTAAGTAATAAATCAATCATCAACTTCCATTCCCTTTAGTTTTCAAATTTTAGTTTACAAATTTAGCTTTCCTAGCATTACCCTTTTAAATATCACTTGAAAAATGAAGCATGACAATAGCCCGCTGGTTAATGCTTAGGAGACTAAATTTCTAAATGATGTGTCACAAACAAAAATAAGCACGTTAATCAACACCTAAGTAATAATCCAAGGATAACACTTCTCTGTTGAAGTAGTGAGCGGTAGAGAAGCAAAGCAATGGTGTGAAGCAATGGGTGACGAGATGCTGTATCTCAACAAGAACAAAACCTGGGAACTAGTGGAGTTACCTAGGGAAAGAAAAGCTATTGGATGAAAGTGGGTATATGCGAAGAATGATGGAATAGATGATGCGAGTTCAATAATATTCAAAGCCAGATTAGTGGCTAAGGGATATGCTCAGAAAGAAGGAATAGATTATAATGAGATATTTTCTCCAGTGATGAAACACTCCTCTTTTCGAATCTTGCTTGCTTTAGTAGAATATTATGACCTTGAGTTAGTGCAGTTGGATGTTAAAACTACATTCCTACATGGAAATCTGTCTGAAGAGATTTATATAAGGCAACTTGAAGGATATGAAGAAAAAAAATGAAAAGAGGGTTTAGTCTGCAAGCTCAAACAAGTCATTATATGGTTTAAAACAATCACCCCGGCAGTAGTATTTAAGATTTGATAAGTTTATGAGGGATCAAGACTACTAAGAGCCATTATGATCATTGCGTGTACCACAAGAAATTAAGAGGAGGTACATATGTTTACTTATTAATTTATGTAGACAATATGCTTCTAGTAATATCACAGAAATTATAAAGCTTGAAGCTCAGATGAAAAAAGAGTTTGAGATAAATGATCTCGGTGAAACAAGGAAGATTTTGGGAATGGAGATCACGAGAAACATGAAGAAGGGGCTAGTGTATTTATCGCATAAACAATACATTGAAAATTTTCCGCACAAGTTTGGGATTAATGGGGAAACCAAACCTATAGGTACACCTCTAGCTTCTCATTTTAAATTAATTACTCAACTATGTTCTAACACCGATGAAGAAAAAGCCAAGATGAAAGATGTCCCTTATTCCAGTTTGATTAGGGGGTTGATGTATGCTATGGTATGCACTCGCCTTGATATTGCTCTCGCAGTTGAAATTGTGAGTAAGTTTATGTGTAATCCTGGAAAAATGCATGGGGATTCTGCTAAATGGATCCTGAGGTATCTTCATGGAACAAGGGATTTAGGAATTTGTTTTGAAAGGAATGGTGGAGAAATTGACAAGTTCTCAATTGCTTATGTGGACTCTAATTTTGCTAGTGATTTAGACAAAAGAAGGTCTACGACATGGTACGTGTTTACTATGGTGAAAGTTCCTATATGTTGGAGATCAATACTACAACCAACTGTTGCTTTTTCAACCATAGAAGCTGAGTATATATGGCGATGACTGAGGCCATTAAGGAAGCAATTTGGACACTAAGGTTGATAGAAGATTTGGGTGTAAATCAACACAAGTTGGATGTGTATTGTGATAGTCAAAGTGCCATTTACTTGGCAAAGTATCAGGTACATCATGCAAGGACCAAGCATATAGATGTGAGATCTCCTTTTATTCAAGAGGTTATAGCTAAAGGTGAAATTCGAGTCAAGAAAATTGCTACAGCTGACAATCCTGCTGATATGTTAACTAAGGTGGTTGATCTAAGTTCGAGCATTGCTTGAATTCGGTGCATGTTAAGCAAGTTATCAAACTTGACAATGGTGGAGCAATGGAAGCATATGAAGGTCTCTGATGTGAATTTCTTACCAAGGTGGAGATTGTTAGAATTGATATGAAATTTGGTTTGTAATCCTAAGTAAGTTAGGAATCCGATTTGTAATATGTTTGGGAAGCTTGAACGCAAGCTTCCAAGTTGGTTTTGGATTCTAAGTTAGTTTAGGAATAGGTTTATGGCTTTGTTATCTAGTATATATATAGATAAGTCTTAGCATTAGTCATGTGTATGAATTTGTGAGACTTGTGAGGCAGAAAAACTAATGTGTTTGTATTTGAGAGTTCTTTTGTAATTCTTTATTCATCAATAGAGAAGGCTTCCGTTCTTTATACTTTGTTGTTCTTGTTTTTGGTTTAATTATCTTGTGTGAGTTACAATAGCCACAAAGACGAGAACCAACAACCAAGTGAAGGAAGCCCGTGGGATTCCATAAGCAACACTGCCAATGAAGGTAGACAGTGAGAAGGTGGTGGTGTTGAACACCCGAGCCGCTGGGAACACCAGAACTTTACACACCATCTCAGAGTACCGCAACAAATTGCGGTTATGAAGTGGTTGCAAATCGGAGCAGAGATGAGCAAGGAAGAGGGACGCTGATAGGGTGTGAAAAAATGGGCAGATCGGGATAGAAAGCAGGGGAAAACAACAAAAAAGAAGGCAATAGAAAAAGGAAAGCGCAACCACTGACCCTAGCCACAGCTAAGGTCGGCGGCATCGAATTTGGACAAAAGTGAAACCCTCACACAAACGATGAGAAAAACTATCAAGCAAAGAGAAAATCTCCGAAAAGGAGAGAAAACTGTTTTACAAGATGCGGACAAAAAAAGTTTGGTAAGCTTCAATGTGGGACATTTTCTTCACCTCTCCACACGCCCTTTATGTGTGATGAATTTGAAAGCTTGACACGTGATAACACAAACAAAATGTGAGCATTTTTTCGCATCACACTCCCCTCATGTACCGCATATTTTTAAACCTACTACGTGTACAACACAAAGCATGACATGGAGCATGGATGGCCATTAGGCTTCAGATGTGACAAACCTGTTTTGATACCATGAAAAAAGTTGAAATACTACAATCAAAGTAATTGGTAATATAGGAAGTATTCTAACCCTTTATGAAGGCACATATAATTTGGTAAGCTTCTGATGTGTAACATTTTTTTTTCTCATTCTCACATATATTGTTAGTGGACAATTCAATACTGAATTGTTGATCTTCTTTATTTTGGTAAATGATCCATTTATATTTCCTTCCATTGACCTCAACAGTAGTTCAACATTCAATAACCATTTAAGGAGAAATATTTCATTGTACTCGGAACAGTACACCACATGTTATAATATAAGTAGAGGGATACTAGAGAAACAAAACCTTTCTGCTTATAATATGACATGTGGTATACCGACTCGTGTTGCAGATACATAAAAAATCTCTCGTATTTAAGCTAGTAATATTTTTAAATTTTAAAATCTCTAAGGAACACAATGAATGCTCATTTAAGTATTTTATGATTGTCTGTTCCAGTTATCTCTTGAATATCCAACCTTGGAAATTAAATAGATTTATGAATTTTGATAGGCAGCTAAGTAGTCAACATAAATCTAAGTTCATGTATGCATGACAAAGCCACCTTGGGCCCAGAGGGGGCAAATGCCCTTACTCAGTTTTTTTTTTTTTTTGGTACACAAAAAAATGTACACGCTTGTGACATTAGTAAGATGTATAACTAGTGTACTTGCTTGTGACATTAGCATTAACATTTCCAGCTACAGCTGCCAATGTTGAAAGAGCGTTTTTAGCTATAAATTTTTTATAAATCTGATGGGAGATAAATGGATGAATGATAACATGGTTATTTTTATATAGAGAGATATGTGATGGTATTGGTAATGAAGTTGTCATGCAACACTATTGAAACATGAAAACACATCGAGGAATATTGTAATATATTGTATGAAAAATCTTATGGACTAATAAATAAGTAATTTATTTAGTAAGTTCTTTAGCTTTTTATGTTGTTTAACAATGCCCCTATCCATACAAATCTCTGACTTCGCCCCTGCATGTATGCACATGCCGTTATGAATAAGAAATTAGCAGCAACAATCAAGGTCGTAACCCTCAGTTGGTTTTGTCACTTGATCATAATTAAGCTTGATTACCTGCACACAAAGTTAACTTCTGTTTTTTTTAACACACGATATTATCTACACTAGGGGGAGGAGGTGCGCTTTGGGGATGCAAATTTCCGCCTTTCCTTGATTAAGGCCAAAAGCCTCACGCGCCCACAATGAATGGGGGGCTTTGGCCGAAGAATCTCCTATGCCAAGGTTAGAATTTTGAAAAGAATGTTTTTGAGTGTTTGTGGGAAGCAAAAAGCCTCTTTAGGGGTAGCAAAAGCTTACTGAATTTTGAAGATAAATAGAGTATTTATAAGAGAGATGGAGGAGATGGGCCGGCCCTAGGTAGTATTTGGGTGAGAATATTCTAAGATATTTGTGTAAGTAAATATCTTAGAATAAATAGGTAAATATCCTAAATAAATGAAATTAGGATAACTTGCTTGAAAGAGGTCTTATCTTATTAGGAATGTATTTATGTTAAGAATAAGGGATTACTCTTTCATAAATACCTTTGACTTTTCCTACGAGCAGGGGTGCCTTGAGTAATCGTTGATCTCTGCTTGCTCTACCTTAGCTGCATGTGGTGAATGAGGCAACTCCTTGCTTATTTAATAGGGGGGCAGTCTTGTCTTTCTTGGGAAATAATCCACGTGTCAGCTCCATGATTTTTGGGATTATTTTTGGCTCCACAAATGCCCCCACACTTGCTGGGCTGCTCGCTGGAAAGGGCAGGAGGTGTAGGAATCCAAAGCTATAATAGAGTTTGTGTCCCAATTAGATGTAGATTCCCTTTTTGACTTGGAATTTAAATTCTTCTAGGAAAGGGAATGTAATTGCCACCAAAACCTATTTAAGTCTGCGTCAAGTAGGGGGTTAAATAAATTTGGAGTGCAATTAAAACCCCGCAAGGAAGAGAGAGCTATTGGGGTCAACAATTTCATTGTTTCGCAAATCAAACAATTGCTTAAATTTGCAAAGATTGTATCCGCTATTAATCAGGTTGAATTTTGTAAATCATTCTTGCTATTTTAAGTGCTCAACATCAAAATTTGTCCTTTATAAGTAGTTCATATTATTTGAATGATGCAATGGATTTCCATCTGGTTTTTTTTTTTTTTTTCCCTTCTGCTTCTTTGATTACAATGTTGATCCATGGGCCTAATATGTTAGAGCAAACAAGTGATTTAATCTATTACCATTTTTTATGAGGAAATTCAATGGATAAGTTGGCTTTTCAGCAACTATTTTACTACAATCTACTAGCATGAACGAATCATCCCAACTTCTACCGTTTTCTGTCAGGTATTTCTTCAGGTACTTCAAGACCATTGTTTTGCATATATTATTTGAAAGTATTTTAGGATTCCTGATTTGTCCTGAAATCCCGAAACTATTTTGGGATTCTCGAAATTTTGATTTGGGATCGGTCTTGAAATTGGGATTTCTAAAATCTTCATTTTGGAAATCATGACATAGTTTTCGGTTCAGTATCTCATACCGAACCAGCCTTACCATCCATAACTTGACCATCATCCAGGTGTGGAGTTTTCGCCTAAAAAGACTTAAGTGCTTTTTTTTTTTGGTCAAGAGACTTAAGTGCTTGTTTTTTTTGGTCAAGAGACTTAAAGTGCTATCAGCAGTATACTACTTATTATATGTGATCTAAAAAACATTTTCGAATGTGGGATCTCGTATGAACCAATTTCGAAGTACAATAACATTTCTTTGCTCATGGACACTTGTAAAAGGGCGCATGTTATGATCTTTAGTCTCTACTTTCCTAGAGGGAATTTCTGTTCAAATTTTATGATAAGACAGTTGGTAAATAATTGAAAAGTGTATTCGAGGTAATCTTAGCTTACTACTTAGTACTACGATCTAATGATATTTATTTTTATTTGTAAGTGATACGTCTTTGGTTCAATTTTTGCCAAAGACGAATTTGAACCACATTATTACTAGTTCATTGTGAGGCTAAGCTCATCTCCTTTCAATTTGTATAGATAATATCGTTTACTTAAAAAAAAAAAAAAAAAAAAAAAAAAAAAACAAAGAGGTAATCTTAGATTGTTTATTTTGGATAGCCAATGTGGACTGTAATCGGAAGTGTATGAATGACCCTCTTCAGGTTGGCCCAAATAGTAAAGGAGCCTGAAGTAATGGGTTATAATCACAATGTATAAAAGGTTCGATTTCGTCCAGTATAATCCAAAATAAAACTGTCACGCACAAGCAAGCAATTGAGCATATTGGTCCTTGTATTTGAGGTCCTAAGTTTGATTTCTCCGTTCTTCATTATTAATTGTGTAAGTAAAAAAAAAAAAAAAAAAAAAAGGAGTGTAACACGTATTGGCGGATGCATTAAGGGACCCGAGTGGTTTCGGAACTATCTGAAAGTCCAGATAAGTGGCTATGAGGACTTCTGAGGACCTTGAGCATGTGCTGGAGAAGAAGAGTGCAACGGCAGAAAGGCGATTGTAGGTTCTGTAGATGATTAACGAAGAAGAAGAAGACTATTTCATATTTTTTAAAAAGACTTGGACAAAACGACGTCGTTTTGAACCAGCCATTTAAAAGAAATAATTAAAAGCAAGTCTTCTTATTAAGCTATGTGAAGCAAACCCTATTTAATTAAAAAAAATGTCTATTCTCTTTCCTCCTACCCGAGATATCTACTCAATCAATTTTGCATTCACTTTCTCAAATTGGATAATTCTCAAATCATATTCCCTTTTTCCTCTAAACCCACCCGGTTAATCCCCAGACCACCACTAGCTGCTCCATGCCTCCACCTATCGAAATTAATCATACAAGATGTTAAAATTGATGTGTATTGGATTGAAAATTTAAATTCATAATAGATTATAGGTGTTGTTAATTTGTTATGTTTTTTTTGTATATTGTTTGGATCATGTGTTTGTTAGTTTATATATATATATATATATAGTTTTAGCTTCTTCATTCATGGTTCTAAAAGATACTAAGCGCTAGTTGGGTAACGGGCTGGAGCCTAACACCTGGGCACCAAAGCGGGGTCTAGGCGAGGACCTAGGCGGACTAGGCGATTTAAGGAAATTTATTGTATATAAAATAAATAAGTGCACACTTATATTTAAAAAATAATATATTTTGTATAAAAGTTAGGTTATATCATTATACTAAAAACCATTTATAACTCATCTAAGAAATATAGAACTAAAAAGAATATATGTTACATATATTTAATTGCAAAATATAGTGCGTACAAAATATTATGAGTTTTTGAATAATTTTTTTAACAAATGTGTTTTATTTGTGATTTCGTGGTATTACGATTCTAGGAATAATTTTTATTTTTAATTTTTTCTTGTAATTATAAAATAATAGTATTCTAGGAATTAGGGATTTTATGCCACATAAACACCAAACAGGCTTATTGTAAAACACCAAACACACTTCACTTTTCCCCAAATATGTTTCACTTTACTAACTACCCAGACGACATCATCTCTTAGAAAAAAAAATGAAGGAGTTCAGAGGCTTCTTCTTCCTCGCGAAAGTCTGCAGCTCAGCCTGTCAATGGTGAGTTGGCTTTGATTTTTCTGCCTTTGGTTGATTTTGGCTTTCATTAAGTTTGAAATCTGACCCTATGAGTTGATATCTAAACCACTAGTGTACATCGTTTTGAGATTTATAGTAAGCAAAGCAAACCGTTGTGGGTTGTTCGATGGCAGGTTGATGCTGCTGCTAAATGTCCACGCCGCTCACACCGGCTAGACTGCCGCCTAGAGCCGTTGGAGCCACCTAAAGTGCCCAGCGATCGCCTAAATCCTCCTCGATTTTCTGAACGGTTTGGCCTGAATCGGATTGGAACACCACAACTAAGCACCTAGACGCTACCTAGGTAGATGCTTAGGCCGATTTTTAGAACACTGACTTCATCAGTTGATAGTTTTTTGTTTTGTGTAATTAATATGAGCAAAAATTAGAAGTATGTAACGATATTACAATTGAAAATCATCATCGATTAGTTCAAACAATCTTATTCCAAATAGTTCAACTCCAATTTTAAATAGTTCCAATCATATTTCGGATAGTTCAACTCAGATTTTGGATAGTTCCAAATCATCATCAATCTGCTTTTTCTTGTTTAACAATGAAACTATCGTGACACGTGACATGCTTTTAGAGTATGAAACTTCGTCATGAACAAATTAGTTTTTGTAGCTTGTAATGTTGTTTGTACAAAGATTATGAATGAAAAGTTGGTAATTTATCGTATAAATTTTCAATGTTATTTTCATTAGAGCTTTCATATTGGACAACTCGATGTTAGAACCTGAATCCGTCATTGATAACACGCATGAATTAAGTCTTGAGAAAAACTATTGTACCTCCAACCGAGATTCTGGTCGCCGGAATCGCAAAAGACAGAAAGACAGCGGTTCGAAGGGATGAGAAAGCAAAAGAGAAAACTGCCCTGAGGAGCTTTAAGCACATGCTATTGCCACACGGAGTTCAGAGTTGGGATGACTGACAACATCTCTACACGTCGAGATTTGTCATTGCTTCCAATAAGACATCGCCACGTCAAATACGTCGACGCCTGCGCCTTCTGTTCACTTAGACTGACAAAATTGCCACAGGCAAAACTGTAAAATCCCTCCACGTAAGAGCCTAACAAAACTTCCAAGAAAAGGTTAGTTTAGTCAATTTAACGAATTCTTATTACGTTATCCAAAAAAATAAAATAAAATAAAATAAAATATTCTTATTACTGTACCCATTTAAACCGGGTATAAACAAACAAAGAAAAATAAAAGACGAGAGGAAAAATGGAAATAAAATTGGTTTGGTTCGTAAATTAAATTAAAATATATAAATTAAAATAAAGAGGAGTGGGTAAATGGCGCGGTGAGTAGTTGTTGAAATCGCCAGATTGCAGGTTCCGATTTCATCAATTCTGTTTGATCTTCGTCGAATTCAGAGCTTCTGATCATCCTCCCATGGCTGCTCCGTTTTTCTCAACGCCTTTTCAGCCTTACGTTTACCAGGTACTCATCTTTTATTCATTAATTTATTCATTAATTAAAAAAAATTTATAGTCTTCTGTTTGGTTGCCGAGAAAGGTCTGGAAAATAATATAGAAAATTGGTTAATTTCCGCATCTATTGTGTTGATTAATCAGTTAATTACTGAATTGCAGAGACTGAATGAAGCAATGGATTTTTGATCTGAAGTTTTTGCTTCAAGTTAGGGTTTTGATTCGTGGTAGTAGTGTAGTGTTGCTGATTAGCTAAGATGATCTGTGTTTATCAGCTATATTTGGCTTAATTAGATGCAAGGTTTAATTCAATGCTTAAGATTTGCTTAGGTAGTGTACAGTTGCATCTCTGCCTTTTAGCTTATGCAAATTATGTAATACGGGGGAAGAAATTATGCGTACGCCGATAGCGGGTTTAGTTGGAAAATATAGAAGGGTTAAGAATGAAGTAGACAATAAGTTGGATGCTATACAAGGTAGATTGGCATGGATGTACTCCATGGAAATGTTGTTGTGATAAAAGTTTTGATCTTTGGCTGTATGGCTCACGTGCATGATCCTTCAAACCGACATTCCAACTTCAATGGTTCAGATTAAGGTGATTTAGAGTTTCATTACGGCATTAACATGTCGGGATGCACAACTGATAGCTGCTGAATTCGTGGTTTGATTGTGCCACCATTAACCTATAACTTCATTCTCCAAACAGAGATACTCAGCCACTTGATGATGGCTCGACTCATTAGTGGCTTTTATAGCCGTCCATATTTCTGTTTGTATCACCAGCACTACTATTAAGAAGCAACGGTGAATGTTTATTGACTTATATAGAAGTATATGTAGGTTCGACGTGTTGTATTGGAAGTATAAACTATACATGGACTACTCTCTAGTGATTTTTATTTCTTATTAATATGTTTGCTACTTTTGCTGCAACTTGGACATATATTGGCAGACAAATGCAGTACTTTGAGTAGAATCCTTTCTGTGTGCAACAAACCAATTTTTTTCTCCATTTTTGCAAGATTTTGTTCACTTCCATTTTGGGTATAGACTAATTTGATACATGTTAATCTATGATACACTTTGAATCGAAATGTCTAGTCATTGGTGGGTATTGGTATTTATCTCATGTTAATGGTCATTACACTGGCTTATGGTGTCTGGTTTGTTCCGCAAATATTTAATTGTCGACTGTAATGGGAAAGTATGAAGTTGGATTGTGCAATAACTTAAGAGTTACTGATGTTTGTATCTTCTATAATGTACCGTAGAGTCCACAAGATGCCGTGATACCTTTTCAAATTTTGGGCGGTGAAGCTCAACTGGTTCAGGTACACGCTATGAGAATCCCAACCCATATCGTGTGTGTGTGTGTGTGTGTGTGTATCTCCTGTCTGTATTTGCTCCTTATCTTCTGATTGCTTTTTCATCACTAGAATTACAAACTTCTGCATTTGGTTTATCAGATAATGTTGAAGCCAGAAGAAAAGGTTATAGCCAAGCCTGGTAAGTTGCAAGCCTGGGCTTTTTCTTTCTGTGAGGTGCGTTGTCACAATGAAGTCATCTAATCTCCGACCAGTTTGCAAGGCCTTAGAGAAAATGTAATTTGTTATCACTATCGCATGTGCAACTGATTGACAAATAAATTTTAGGTTCAATGTGCTTCATGTCTGGGTCAATGGAAATGGAAAATGTATTTGTTCCTGAAAATGAAGGAAGCATGTGGCAGTGGATTTTTGGGAAGACAGTCAGTAGCATAGTTTTCTGTAATGCTGGTCCAGGTGATGGATTTGTTGGAATTGCTGCACCTTCTCTTGCGAGAGTTCTCCCGGTTGGTGATTTTAAGCATGCCAAATTTATGTGGATAAGGCACTTTTTTATTAATTAGCATTCCTCTTGACCCCAACAACGGTAAATGACTTAGTTTTGTTTCGGTTGTCTGTATTTTTGTTTCTTTTGACAGATTGATTTGGCTATGTTTGGTGGAGAGATTTTGTGCCAGGTATATATAATTTTCCTTGTGTCCTATCGGTTTCTGTTATTCTCCTGGTTTTCGTTGAACAAATTTAGATATTCCATGCTTTCTGTTACAATCACTTCGTATTAGTTTAATCAACTGGAATTTTATGGAGTTCGTTACAATTTGTGTAGCCAGATGCATTCCTTTGTTCTGTGAATGATGTGAAAGTTAGTAATACACTCGACCAAAGGGCACGTAATGTTATTCCTGGTCCAGAGGTGAGATTTTAGAGACATTTCAGAATCACTTCTCTTGAATTTGCTTAGACTGCTCCTACAATCAACTAATTTCCCTTTTCCTTTTTCAAATTGTCACTTCAATTGTTTCTCAAAGCCATTTGTATTATCTTTATCTTTCTGACAGCCGTGATAATACTTTTACAGATATTTCTAAGACAGAAGCTATCTGGCCAAGGTCTTGCATTTATCCTTGGAGGTGGATCTGGTAAGTTTTTAAATTTCAGGTTCAGCATCTTAAACTTTCGGTCTGCCCAAATTTCTGTGGAGAATTTTATTTCTTGCTTTAAATTGAAAGCATTTTATGCCTGTTGAAGCTTTACAATTCTCGGTGGTTTATTTCTATGTTGCACATGTTTTCCATAATCTATTCAGTCACTTACTTAGTTTAAAAACTCAATTCAGATGTGTTGATGTACTTTCCGAATCAGATTACCCTCATTTTTGTCTCCTTTTTCCTTTCTGTTTTTTACTTGACCCATTGCCTTGAATTCCAAACCAACCTGTCTATAGTTTATTTTGTTTCATGAGAGAATGAAGTTAAAAGACTGATTACCTCTTTTTGGAAAACAAATAAGGTGCCATTTGATAATCATTGCGCTATCAATATCATTTTTTTGTTTTCACTTTTTTGAAAACTGAAAACTTGAATAATGAAACCTAAAAACTGAAAACAAAATGGTTAGCAAGGGGCCCCTAAATTAGTTAGGATTAAGGCTTACTTAAGTTATGGTAGGAATTATCAACCTAAGACTAATCGCATGCCTTTCTTGTTTCTCCATTTGCCAGTTGTACAGAAAAATCTTGAAGTGGGAGAGGAATTATCTGTTGATGTGTCTTGTATAGCTGCTGTAACTGCAACAGTCAATATCCAAATCAAATTCAATGGTACCGTGAGAAGAGCACTGTTTGGTGTAAGTTGCTTCCGTTTCTTTCCGTTTGCACTCTTTTTTGAGTGCTTCTATTTCTACACATAGTTGGCATTCTATTACATGTTCATAAACTTGCAAGTTTGCCATGTACTTTATAATATCTCGATTGGGCGAAGCTATTAGTTGCACTGCAGCGCACTCAAATCTCTACGCTTAAGGGTTATTGCGGGATGCCCCCATTTAAGGATTCAGATTTGAACAGCATGACTATCGGAAAGGTCCAGAGCTCTTCCTGGCATCTAAATTATGGGCTGCCAATGCAACTGAATGAAACATTCAGGAAGTGCTTTGGACCACATTGAACAAAATTAGCGTCATCCTTGTATAGTTGCATTACATATAACATATTGCTGTCCACATTTATTGGCATGACACATAAGAAGACTTTGATTTCAACCCCAGTGGATGATTAGAAGACACTTTGAGTGCAAATGAACTTATTCTTCGAGCTCCACCCCATGTTGAAAACCCTTTCTAACATGCTTTCCGGCTCCCGAAATTACATAGCTTAAGCATGCTATTTCTTTCCATTTCCAATTTCCAAGAATCAAATTTTCCTAACAGTTGACCAAATCACAGAGCGACAATCTGATAACGGCTGTTCTAACTGGGCCAGGCATTGTCTTCATTCAGAGTTTACCTTTTCATCGATTTTCTCAGCGTATTGCTAGGTAACAACGTTTTGTTCAGTTTCATTTGTTTACTAATGCTTTATTCTGGCTTTAACAAATAGAATGTACGGATTTTGTTTACAGGGCAGTTACATCTCCAAACATGAGGGAAAATCCGAAGTTCTACATGCAGATAGTCATTTTCTTTTTCCTGGCATATGTTGTGATTGTATCTTCGTTAATCTTGACCGATGTATGAATTTCACCCCTTTTTTCTTTTCATCTTCTATCCACAGAGATACCAGTATCATATCCCTTAAGTGGTTGCTGTATCTCGATTCGGTTTCAATATAATCAGGTCAATAGAAATAGGGGATTTTAGATTTTTTCCTCTCGGATTTCTGTTTTTCTTTGCCTAAGATTCTCGGTCAATCATGTGTACGGATTGAGTTGTAAATTAAAGCCTCGTGTTATGTTTTTGAGTTTCTTTTCTCTCAAATTAGCCTGCAAGTAATTTGTCGTTGATATTTGATTTGGCATATGTTTGGAATAATGAAATTTGAACCAAACAAAACAACGGGACTCGTTAAATGAAATTGAAAGCAATTAACTACAACATTAGTCGTGTCAAATCTACACGAAAATAAGAGATTTCGATGCATTGTGTTGTCTGGAAGGGATGGTGCGTGGAATCCTGTGGTTGCCAACGAAGAAGGGATGCTTGGCTTGAGCGCTTCAGCAGCAGCGGGCCTTGCGGAAGGGTCCCAAGAACGAAATGAAGAAATCAGCTGGATGGCGGATCTGCTTGCCGAAGGAATCATCGCAGATAGGCCAACACCGCGAAGTTGTGGAAACTCATTGTTCAAGTTTTGGGCAAGAAGCTCTCCCTCTGGCCATGTCTCCCAAGTTGGACTGCCAATGACGCTGCAAATCTTGAAAGCAGCTCTGCCATGATGGCGCCCTTGCCCACATATCAACCTTTGGGCCCTAGAAGCCTGACCGAAGCAATACCTCAGGAGCTCGATAAGGGCGAGTGGTGACGTAATCTGTTAACCAAGACGTTAACCAAGACGTTAGTGGGCTTCAAATCACCGTGGAAATAGCCGTTTCTGTGCATATAATCCAGGCCATGAAACATCTGAAAGCAGATGCTTTGAACTTCATCCTCGGTGAATTTGGTTCGCCTTTTGATCATACGATCAAGGAGACTGCTCTGCATATACACGAAGACAAGGAATGCTCGTATTTGGTGAAGACACTCTTCAACTGGACAATGCTGGGATGCTTGAGCTTGGAAAGGGACTGAACTTCCGGTAGTGTTAGACACTGCTCAAAGGAACTGATCTCTCCCATCAGATATTTGATTGCAATGATTTTACCTGTCGGTTTGTGCTGCGCCTTAAATCCTGAGGATCCTTTACTCTTGTCTATTCATAGTAAATCGTGCGGTTAGTTTTCATCAGGTACTGACTATACTTTCAATTTATACAAACACATTAAAACACGACACACTGGTAGGCCCACCCTACATTCTATTTGATTTAAAAACTTAAAGGCTAATATTACATTTCAAACTACACTAATTTGTGCACAAGCCACAAGCACCAAATTACTTGAGATGTGACAGAAATATGCATCAAGTTGGATATGCAGACTGTAAAAGAGCTAAGAACGAAAAGTGAAATCGAAGAAACCCAAAGAACAAAAGAGTGAGCTAAAATGCTATATATGTTGTCTGCAAAATGTCTGATGAGTTGAAAATCCCTACTCTTCGACGATTATTAGAGACAATCTCTCTGTAAAATACATATTCATTGTTCTTAGTATAGAAAACCAAGCAGAGGTTCAGCCTAAAGCTTTAGACCTAGACGACAATATTAACATAATTCTCCACACACATTACACACTTCATCTTCCTGTGCTTCCAGCATATCCCAACAAGTTATATCAAGAGTCAAAGACTCGAATCACGCAAGATACTTAAACAAGTTACGATCTTCCTTGTCCCTCTCCAGGTAGTCACGGATGATGAGACCTTCAATCTGCTTCTTAATCGCTCTGATGTCAGGCTTGAACTTATGTCTCAACTGCTCAACACACTCCGTAACTAATTGTTGATGTTCCAAAACTTTCCGGCTCTTCATAATCCGCACAATTGCTGCATCAATAGCATATCGTCTTTCTTTCTCTACATCTTGGATCACCTCCTTCCTTTCCTCCACTGGTGGGAGAGGAATCTTAATTCTTCTCATTCTGTCGGTGAACTTAGAGTTGAACTCAAAGCTGTCATTTGGTGATATAGTTTTTGTATCAGGCTCCTTAATAAGGATCTTGTACTTGGCACAGGAAAGCGAATGAAGAACCCTGACAGCCGCCTCATGGGTAAGGTTTAACTTACTTAGAATTTCTGAATAGCTCAACCTATACATGCTATTGAAAAGCAGTAGGAGAGCACCCTGATAAGTCGACACAACCAATTCGATTTCTTTTAGCTCAAACTTTCCAATAATGTGGCAAGTTCCCAAAGAGTAAATCCATGTAATTTTTCTGCATTTCGTCTTTCTTTCATAGAATCCCTTGAAAACTTCAACACATTTCACCATCTCTGCAGGAAGGCTAAGATCACATGTTTTATAACTGGGCCAGAAACCAGTTGTAAGAACGATGACTGTAAAATCAATACCAGGATCTACATTTGGGCTATTGCAAAGGTACTCCTCAAAGCTAGTCTGATTTTCCCGAGCCAATGTCAGATCTGTGACCATTCCCTCCATTTTCGAGGTGAACTGGCCACCACATTGTTGTTTCATCTTTGTAAGAACACTTTTTTCATGTTCCTTGTCGGCACTCGGATCAAAAAGTAGCCGACGGGCAAGCTTTTTCCTGTAGAATTCTGCAAAAAGGTCTTTGTCACTGATATAAGTAAGAAACTTAACAACCTTGTCAAGCATAACTTCAATGGCCTCATCACTCAACTTCTGGCTGCCACCCTTTTTGAGGATATTTTCACAGAATGATGCGAGTAATTGAGCACTTGAATACCCGGAAACAGCTTTATTGCAAAATACATCAAAGGCCTCTCTCAGAGCTTTGTGGAAGACATGGTTTTTGATTGAGCCATCATTAAAGTACGCCATATGCTTATCATGAAGCTCGATTATGTTTGTCACAAGGACCTGTTCCAGCATGGCAGAAGATCTATCTGAAGCCTCGTTACTTGCAGTATATTCAGCCTGTTGGACCAACGATTTTACTTCAACACTAACTTTCTGTTTTAATATTTCAGCAAGCGGTTCAAACAACTCATGTTGCACTTTCTCCACCAACTTCGATTCACTGCTTGAATGCAAGTAATGAGAAACTCTATCCCTCTCCCTTCTCAAGCACTCTTCGGCCTTCACTAAGAAATCAGGACAGAAATCCTCCAAAAGCCAACTTGCTGCTTTACGAGAATAGTATTCGCCAGCATGTCTTAGCATGTGCGCCTCAAAGTCCTCTTCATATGCATCCATTCGTCCCATTCCAATTCCAACAAATAAATCTATCACATTCTTCACTAGTGCTCTGTCAATCTGCTCTCCCACACGTTCACTATCAATAAGACCAATTACAGTAACTCTAGCATTGACTTGTACTTTTCGATAAACCGAATCGCGGAAGCAGGTAATTCCAACATCATTCAGGCTAGGAAGGGATCTCCTAGGGATGAAAAACCGATCAAGAAAATTAAAACAGTTTGACAGCCACCGAATCATAATTTTATAGTTCGTCCATCTTTTCACAAGCTCTTGCAGCATAAGCTCGCCGTGTTTCTCATTTACAGATGGCAGCACAGTCGTGGTTACGTAGTCCTCCAACGCCGCCCTATACTTATCGTAAAGCTGTTGAGAGTAATTGTGAGGCGGCTTTTGGGTACACATATTGTACACAGTTGTGTAAAGGGTCATATATTCAACGGGATTGAACGGAGGCTCCGGTAATCCTTCTAAAATCCTCTTTAATTTTGCAAACATACTCGATATATATTCCCATCCTTGATCCAACTCGATAAGTGGCCGAAATTGACTACCTATATAATCAAACGACACGCGAAATGGGGTAAATTTAAAAGCTTTGAAACAGAATTATTGACAGAACTATTTGTGGAACCAGAAATATAATATCAGATTTGCTTGCTAGTACAACAATTCATCTTTTATGGAGTGGATAAATTTGATAAGAGAACAATACCAGTAAAATAATTGTGTGGTAAATAGTTAATTTCATGGAATTCATGGAAAGAAGCGTACCTGAGACCACGCTCATAGCTGCCGGAGAATTGTGAGGGAGGAGCTGACGACGGCGGAGAAGAAAACCCAAGAAATGGAAAATCGAATAGATGATCGGAGATAGGCCGAGCAGCTCCGCCGATCCTCTTCAGTTTAGTCAACAGCTGAGCTAGCTCATCCACTGCCCATCCGCCGTACTCTCGAAGAAGAAGAAGCATAAAGTCGGAGGAGGAGAAATGAAGTAATGGGAAAGTCTTCCGTGTCTCCTTAGCGGAATTAACACATTAGGGTAAAATTCCATTTGACCCCGGAAGGATTAGCTAATTGGAGATTGACCCCTAAACTAATAAATTTAATTAACTACGTAAACTTTTTAAAAACAATCAATTGACACCCTGCTGTTAGATTCCATTTATTTTTTCTGTTAAATCGAAGGGAAAAGTGGCAAACTAATCTTTGCATCATAAACGTAAATTTTATTTTCAAACCCCAAAAGAAAGTTAAAAGGAAAAAGTAAAAAGGCAAAAAAAAAAAAAAAAAAAATACTTGGCTACTCAAAGATGAGTAAGAATCCCTACTCAAAATTCTTAGTGTTTTAATCGCAGAGTTTTGTGCTTATGATCAAAACTGTTCATACTATGAATCACTTTATAAAGATTATCTCTGCAAAAAATAAATTAAAACTAAAATCATTTAGTCAATCTATTATAGCAAATATATAAACGATTCATAATGCTTTTACCAATACTGTTTATTTATTTTTAAATAGTTTGATGACTAAACGGTCTTAGTTTTAATTAATTTTTTATAGTGATCATTTTTATATGGTGATTTATAATATGAACGGTTCTGATTATAAACATAAAGTTTTATAAATTGACAATGAACAATTTTTAGAAATTTTGAGTAGGAGTTCCTACTCATCTTTGAGTAACTAAGTAAATATCTTCATTCCACTCTAACTAACACCGATGTCTTTTATGATAAAACTCCACTTTTGATTGATTATGCATGTAGTAATTTACTCACCGATAAGGTTTGCCGACGTGTTGAGATATGAGTAGCCGGCCGGCAGAGTTTAACTTTACTTTGGTGAAATCGCAAAACAAGACAGAAAAGTAGCCTTTACCTTTTTAATCTCTACCAGATGTAGTGTGTCAATACTGTTACATACTCCGGGCGTTTATTTCTTCCCTGCTCGAATATGGAATATTGGAATGCTAAGTAATTAATTAGTGTGGTTTTACAACCATTATGTGGCACTATTTTCTTCTCCTTTAATTAGAGTGCTATATGCAGAAAGAAAGAGCAAAAAAGTTAACCAATCTGGATAATTCCTTCTTGATATCATATTTAGGAATTTCACTAGTGTTTTTTATTTTTAAGGTAGAATAATGATTGTCCTTGGTTTCTTGCTTAAAACATTGGAACCTTGAGTACTCAAATTAGTGGTTAATTAGGTGCCTAAGTATTAACGGAATAGCGATTAAATGCTTATGTTTTCAATATGGGTAATGCTCGGGAAACTAAATTTCAAAATAAAATTTTATTAACCAAATGATATGGATATTGATAATTAAATTATTACTAAAGTGTTGATATTGACATGAAAAGACAATTTCCTGCAGTTCTAAATTCCATCATAGTATATAGAGAAACTGGTCGACTTAAGGAGGGTCAAACCTTTTGTGTCTGGCTTTGAATCGATGAAGGAAAAGTTCATTAATAGAAAATGTACAGCCTGTTTTTCTTGTATTGGTCGCTAAGTAATTGTTAGATGAATCGTATTTATACACTACAAATTGGGTTTTCTTTTTCTTGTTGGTTGAAGAAAAAATTGTGTTTTTTTTTGGTTCGCGTTTTTAAGGGGATAGGGGCCGTTCTATCGGGGGCTTGGCTCCTTCCTTTTGCTTTAAGCCATGGTGTGTAGTCTAGCTCGACCAATTTTCAAGAGCTAAGTTTTCTCTGTCTCGATTGTAATCCTTTATTTTATTAAATATAAATCATCATTTTCATCCAAAAAAATGTAATTCCACTACCCAAACTGTACAAATATGTGGTCGCTGCTTCAAACATGGATTATTATTAAAAACTGCTACTAAAACAGGTGAAAAAAGATGCATCAAAAATCTGAAAAGTTACAGTTTTTCATTCATAACTTGCATTTTATGGTGCTTCAGCATGATTCTAATGTCGACCAAAACTGTTTCAGACTGAGTAGAGTTGCCTTATTTCACACCTTTCAAGCTTAAGGCTTTTGTAATCTCCGAGTAGTTTCTCAACCTGAATTCGATCGTCCCCTTCTCTCCGACGTTGTGTTTTGTTGGACCGATGCATGCTTATTCTTGCCAGCACTGCCAGCACCAAAATTAAAATGGCAATACACGCCACTGCACGCATAAAAAACCACAAGTGTGAGAGGCTATATCTCCCACTAGAATAACTTTTATAGGAGGCACTTCTACTTATGTACGCTTTTATTATATACATTTTGAAATCTTTACTAAGAATCCAAATGCTTCATGAAAAAACACATATGTTTGGTGCCTTTCCTAAAAATACAGGACATGTTAAGTACTTCTCCAAAAAGCACTAAGGAGTGCTTTTATGACCCAAAAAAAATGCAATATAGTGTATTAAAAAGTTTATTTAATCATCGCTTTTGATTGTCTAAAGTACTTGGAAGTCCTAAGCTTCAGGGCTAAGTAGAAGTCACGCCTACAGATGCAATTTAGATTGGAATAAAGAGTAATATTGTTGACAGTATTAATCTTACATCGGAAAAAAGAGAGATCTCGTATGTGTTTATGAGTAATTAAGTTATTATTTATATTGTCAATTAATTTTATAAAAGAACCACAATTTCTTTAAATACATGATACATATCGTGATAAAGGTAGTTGGAGGGGGCTAAACAATTGGATGGAAAATTTTTTTGGTTTGACTAGCCGGCTCTAAGTCTTAGTTTATTTATTAAATTAAAATTAACTTATTGACTAATCACTTTAAGATAATTATATTTGAACACATAAAGCCAAGGAATACGTAACAAGTTGGAGATGGAGTATTTTCTTGACAATATATGAAATAACTTTCCAAGTGAGGGACAAAGCTCCACAGTTTGGAATCTTCTATTAGATTATTCTCCCGAGTCCCTACCGCCCCACACTTTTCTTTCTTTGTTTTGCCCTTTAAACATCTCAATTCGAGTTTTGTTTTCCTAAAACTTAAGTCTTAAGTCATCTGTTGTTCAGATAATTCCATTTACTATTTAGGGGTGTGATACACACACAGCTTTTTATTTTTTCACACACTCTTAATTTTCGACCGTCGGATCGAATCAATTGATGACGATCAAAAAATATAAATTAATAAGGGGAGTGTGAGAAGTAAATAAGGGTGTGTGAATAGTACACCCCTATTATTATTCACTGTAGAGTTTGTATAAACATAATCCACACAAGTTATAAGCTATTTTACCTATTACGGGTCAACTTAGTTGATACATCACTATAAATTGGTTGTGAACTTATCATTCTCGAAATTTAAACTTAAGACCTCTTATTTATTATCAAGAGGAATATTACTAGACCGTAATATTATATAACATCAACCTGGTTAGATTTAATAACTTTTTTCTCTACAAATAGTTACATAGTCCCTATGAGAAAAGTACCTTATGGTTGGTATATCTGGTTTTACAAGTTAAAACAATATTCTTCTTATTTGCACTTTAAATTTCGTCCATAATATAAATAAAGCATTTTAAAGGAAAAGAAATTGACTGAAAAAAAGTAGAAGAAAAAGAAAAGAAAGGAGAAGAAATTAAAGGGAAATGGAATTTACCTTTAACATGTGCCATGGTGAAACATCCTGTTTCTTGATTCCCAACTGAGCCCCAAGTTAACCCAAGACCGAAGCTATTGTCAGAAAGATAAGGACTGTACTCGAAAGGAATAGGAACAGTTTTCACAACCCTGCAAAAGTTTGGCACAGCCATGGAAGGCTCCACAGTGTAAACATGAAAGCCGGAGCCACTTAGGCATGGAACTTGAGAGAAAGAAGGTGAAAGCGTAACCGAACAATTGAGATACGAGTACTCTTTCAGAACATAGTAATATCGAAACGGGGTAAGGGAAAGATTGAGATTAAGAAAGACTTCATGGACGCAACCCTTGGGATCGAGAAGATCGAGTCTTCTGGCATCGTACGAGATGGATTTGATGCCCAGTTCACCATAAGATGGGAAGTGAATTTTGGAAGCGTTGTTGCTGCAGTCGATGTCAAAACCGGGTAGACCACAGTGATGGGGACGCCGGCCTCTTACTTGGAAAGGAAACCGAATATCGGGTTCGCCATGAGAGCACTTAGTAGTTGTGCAGTTTTCAGTGGATGCTTGTGTTTCAAGAAAGATGGCAGTGGAGAAAAGGATGAAGAAGATGAAGGCATGCATAGCTTAGCAATGAGAAATTCTGCACTCAGAGCGTTATGTATATATAGAAACAAGGGTAAAATAAAAACTGGGAAGACCAAGCCTATGAAAAAGTCAAGCTGCTAAGGTGGACGCCGTGGAAGACCTTGACCCAAATAATAATTATAAATAAATAAAAAGATACCGTGGAGACTAGGTCAAGTTGGAAACACCCACAGACAATGAGGCTTCTTATAGAACTCAGATTAATTGCATTATTGGGTGACTTGTAAGTTTAAACAAACTTTAGGTCAATGAGTGTTTGTTGGGGTTGATTTTTCAGTTTTCCTACCACTTTCCTTCTCATTTATGATAGATTGTCATCTATTAGTTTAGGTCATCTTCAATGAAGAGGGCTAAAGGTCTAAAGCAAAAAAGGTAGTCTGATTTGTCAAAAAACTCATCTTCAATCGATGACTGGACTATAATTCTATAGAGCCCACCAGACTATTATTTGGCCAAATGAGCACTAAGCTAACCAAATGTAGCCCTCCTCTTCGCAACTTTTCTGTGACTCAACTTTTCAGTTGCAATAATTGATTCAAACTTAACGGCTAGATTTGAAAGCATCAAACGGTAGTTTAATTAAATTAACCAATAAATTTAAAATATAAAGTTAAAACTAATAAATTATCGAGGGGGCTATGTTTAGCCCCTTCGGTTGGAGACGATATATGAATATGGCTTAACACTGTTTATTTAAAAATAATTTTTTGTAGGGCTACAATGCTAGACATGACTATATTTAGTTCTTTGAGTTGAAGATGACCTTAGTAACCATCAAGTTAACATTGTATTCAGATGTGACATCCAGTTGGCCAATATTTTGCTTGTATGGAGTCACGTGGATGACAAATTGATTAACAAATGCCACATGGAAAACAAATAAGAACTTTCTTTTTTTTGCTAGATGAAAACCGCAAGCTTGGAGATATAGATAAAAATAAATAATGACTGATGCGGTATCATTCTAACGTTCATGTAAGCAAAACGTAGACTCATCAAGTGCGGTGTAAGAAATAGCATTGACTTGATGTTAACGGATGAAAGATGGGTGCAAAGTGTAATTTCATAATATCTTCCCTTTTATTCACTTTCATGCCTTTGATTGAAAGAGTTCCACATAATTTACAGCAATCCAAGAGTTAAACTGGTTATAAGCACAAATCTTTACCATGATCAAACGAGTAAAATGACAATACATATCACTGCACATAGTAAGCCACAAAAGCACAAGAATAAATCCTCCACATCATCATCTCGAGGCGAAGAAGTAGATCAAGAACCTGCAGAATGCTCCTTTTCGATCAGTTGAGTTGCATAAACCACCACCAACTCATGTTGCACTTTTTCCACCAGTTTCTTCTCACTGCTCGATTGCAGGTAATCAGAAACTCGATCCTTCTCCCTTTTCACGCTTTCCTCTACTTTCGACATGTAATCCGCGTAACTGTCCTCCGTGATCCAACTTGATGCTTTACGAGAATAGTATTCACCAGTTTCTCGTAGCATGTGTTCTTCAAAGTCCTCTCTATGAGGATCCATTTTTCCCATTCCAATTTCTACACACACATTTATCACATTCTTCAATAGTTTTCTGTTGATTTCCTCCCCCTCGCGTTCTTTTCCAACAAGACCAATTACAGCAATTCTCACATCCGCATTTACCTCCTGGTAAAGCAAATCACGTAAGTAGTTCACCCCAACTTGATGTAGTGGAGGAAGTGACTTCCGAGCGATGAAGTAGCAATCAAGATAATGAAAGAAGCGCGCAAGCCACCTAACCATAATTTTATTGTTTTCCCAACGTTTGACACATTCCTGCAATAAAATGTCATTCTGCTTCTCTCTTCGAGAGGGCAAAACAGTTGAAGTAATGTATTCATCAAATGTCTCCCGATGTATGTAAGGAGGTTTTTGAATGCACAATGTATGGATAGTTGTGTAAAGCATCATATACTCTTCAGGTGTGAACTGAGTCTCCGGTAATCCTTCTAAAATCCTCTTTAGCTTTGTAACTCCCTGCTGCATATAGATCCATCCTTCAGCCCACTCCATTATTTTGGTTGCCATTGTTGTGAATGGAAATATTCAATATATTACATCCAACTGTAACGGAAACATTGTTAGGCAACGAACGCAACGTAAATGATCAACATGGAACTTTGCCTTTAACTATACCATCAAAGAAGTCGCGATAGAACTCGGACGCAGAGGAAGCTAAATCCACTTAATCTGGGGAATTCTTTGAAACATATGTGAATTGGATATAAAGAATTGGATGTCTTGTAAGTTTAAGCAATCGGGTTTAGGGTTTAGGGTTCATTTTGCACGCAAATTTGAACCTACCTTCACGTTAATTAAATTAGTTTAAAATACCGCTTGATTATCATTCTCACAAGTCATTATCTTCCTCTTGTAAACTATGTTGACTTTCATCCTTCGAAGTTATAATTATCGAGTATAATTTGTAGTCAATAAATTAATTTTATGGGAAGAATGATTGTGACTTGTGGAAGCATACCCTAGATATTGTTGCAGAATTTGTAATATTTCACAAATTAGGGTTTGGAGTTGTCGAAGTAGTGGTCGGTAAGAAAGTTAGGGCTCGTTTGGTGCCTAGAAATGGAATGGATTGAATAACTCATAAAATTCAAGATACAACAAAGGTAGAGGCAATGAGTAATCCACCTTCTGCCTCCAAGTTGAATACAAATTTTTCATTTCGTCCTTCAACATACATTCAGTCTAGTGCGGTTATACATTTCAACCCAATCCTAGAGACCAAACGAGGCCTCAGTAACATAAATTCTGATAGCCAGATGATGCTTAAAAAGAACCCTGCAGATTCAGCAGGAGACCTGTATTGTACACATCAAACCAATTAATTATAAATCAGTTCTCTGTAAAATACAAAATCCTTGAACAAGTACACAAACTAAGCATAAGTTTAACCTAAACGTTGACGCTTGGATGAGATTTAATTAGTTTTAACTACAACTTGATGCTTGAATACAGGTTTGCAAAGCTAAGACATAAGTTAACGGCATCGAATTTTTCAGCTATGTGTTCTATTGTTAGAAATATATCCATTTTAATGCCACAAGGGCAACAGTTCTAAGACACAATTGGCACCAAGGTAGTTAATTATATGACATATCAGAATGTGGGTCAAACGATCTCAAGGATTTCAAAATAGCTGCACATAATTCGCAGCATATCCAAAAGTAAAACTCATGATTACTGCACATTGTTACCATTTTTTATCGTTCAATTGTTGTAGTGCGACTCATCTCACTCCTCAATCATTGCAGCATCTTCAGCCTGTTGAACAATAGTCGAACCTTCAGCAGGAACTTGCTGTTCCAGTGCCACACTAGCAATAAATCTCCCAGAAAGCTCCTCCAAATTTTCAATTGTAAGCAAAGCACATCCAGATTCAGAATGCTTCTTCTCAATCAGTTGATTTGCATGAATCACTACCAACCAATGTTTCACCGTCTCCATTAGCTTCTTCTCACTGCTTGGAAGCAGGTAATAAGAAACTCTATCCCTCTCCCTTCTCAAGCATTCTTCTGCCTTCAACATGTAATCCGTATAAGAGTACTCCAAAATCCAACTTGATGTTTTGTGGCAATAGTACTCGCGAGTCTGAATGAGCATGTATTCTTCGAAGTCCTTTTCATACACATCCAATTCTCCCATTCCAATTTCAACATATATATTTATCACATTCTTCAGTAGTGCTCTGTCAATTTTCTCTCCTTCGCGTTCTTTATCAATAAGGCCAAGTACATAATATCTCACATCAGCATTTACCTTCTGATAAACCAAATTACGGAAGCAATTAAGTGCAACTTCATTCGGCCCAGGAAGTGATGTCTGATTCCGAGTGATGCAGTGGTCATCAGAAAAACGAAAGAAGTGTGACAGCCACCTAAACATAACTTTATAATTTCCCCAACTTCTGACAAACTCCTGCAACATAAACTCATGATGCTTCTCCTGTAAAGAGGGAAGCACTGTTGAAGAAATGTATTCCTCAATTGTCTCCCGATACTTTTCATAAAGCTGCCGAGAATAATTATGAGGAGGTTGTTGAATAGACATGTTATAGATAGTTGTGTAAAGCTTCATATATTCTTCTGAGGTGAACTGAGGTTCTGATGATCCTTGTACAATCCTGTTCATCTTTGCGATCCCCTGCTGTATATAGTCCCAGCCTTGCTCCCACTCGATTAATTGGTAACCCATTGTTGCCCCTGAAAAAATTAATATCCTCCAACTATTTAAAAAAAAAAAAGAAAAAAAAAGAAAAAAAAACGACATAAACATAGAGATTTTGTATCAAGCTAGATAACTTGAGTGACTAAAATTTACAATTTGGAATTTCTATCAGACTCTTCAATAAAAGAAAATAAACTAGCGAGAAAACAAGTTTAATGGTAAATAACTAGTATGAGATTTTATGGCCGTCAAATAGGCACTAAGAACAATAACTGACCTGAGCCCAAACTCATGCATATGTCCTACACTGTTAAGTTTATATAAGGCACATCAAATTCATAACAACCACAAGCTAACATGTTAATTCTGAATCCAATAACATTCCTTTTTCCTGTAACCTCGATGATACGAGGGAGACTTATTAAAATAAAGCAAGAACACCTAGCCGGGGGAAACTTAATGAACATGAAATATAAACAGCATACATACAACAGAACCCAACTGAAAGCTCCCCTCCATTTCGATTTTCGACATATACAGAATGTAACGGATGATGATGCTGACTTTAAGACTCAAAAGGGTGCTGGACTAAACTCAGTAGCAATACAAGATGCACACTTGGAAAGATTTTTACGATACAGAAATCGGCATCTGTAACCCTCTAGTTTCCTACAATTCTCCTCATTACACCTTAACCACGACATTTTTGGGTTTTTCTTTCTTTGTATTATGTATTGATCCTTCTATGAAAAAGTGTTTATCTTGAAATTAGAGAATTCCATACTTTCAGAAATTGAGCAAACAATCCTCTTCTCTCTAACTTTCTACTTTCCAAATAGATGTTCCAAAATCGAATTGATTTCTGTTCACTCAATTTTATCAACGACGGTTATTCCTAAAAAATTAATAAAGCAAAATAACTAAAAATTAAAAAAATTAAATGAACAGAAATTACGAACAAGCAGCAAAGAAAAATGGAATTTACCTTTAACTGGTTCGCCGGTGAAAATTTAGGTTTGCTTTCTTCTCTCTTCAGTTTAGTAAAAATATTGGTCTACGGTAAAAGTAATTTAAAGAGATAACTGTAAGTCAAGTGGGAAGCTAAAAGCCGAATCCGGAAGCTCATTTCATAGCAGGCAGATTGCCAAACGGCATGAGAGCTGGAGCTAGAGGATACGCGGAGGGAGGGTTTTAGTGAAGACTCGAACCCCCATTGTAATATACAGAGAAATTAGGATTTGGGGCTTTTCATTGTTACCATTAAGTCCTCGTGGTTTTCTGTTTGTTTCAGTTAAGTCCCGTTGTTTGTATGTGTATGTATTGGGGGTTACAATCGTTTGAAAAGTTCTTTTAAATGATTAAAATCGTTTTTATAAAAAATGTTTTAAAAAATAATTCTTAATAAAAATGCAAGTTAATTCTGGAAAAAATATTTGAACTGCTTCCTACAAGAAGCACTAATTATGTGCAAACCGGTGCTTAAGCACTTAAAGTGCTTTTAAAATTTAAAAATATTCTCTGAAAGTGCTTTTAAATGAGCGAAAACTCTCTTAGAAAAAGGCTTACATGTTATGCCTTTTACAAAATCCTCAATTTTCATAGATCATCATGACATAAGATTTTGTGGTATATATCCACTTCTGTAAATATTTTAAATTGACGATCAAATTAGTTCATTGTATTCATATAGGATCAAGGAGTGTAGCTGTAAAAAATCATCAAAATCAGAGTTAAAATAACCGTTAAATCGTGATTTTTCGTTCATAACCGTCGAAACATTTTGTTTCGTTACTTGATCTCTGAATGTTTGTTTTTTGCAATTTCTGGCGTATGCGATCTCGAAGCATATATAAACACGTTTGATGGTTGGATCATTGAAATTAGTTTCATATGATGCGTATCCCATCAAAACGATACATTAACTAACACTTAGAGTTTATTTATATTTTCATTAAGTATAACATAAGATTTTATGGTATCCACTAATGTAAATATTTTAAATTGAAGATCGAATTCATTCATTGTATTCATATAGGGTCAAGGAGTGTAGCTATAAAAAATCATCAAAATCGGAGTTAAAATAACCGTTAAATCGTGATTTTTCATTTATAACCGTCGAAAAGTTTTGTCTCATTACTTGATCTCTGAATGTTTGTTTTTTGCAATTTTTGGCGTATGCGATCTCGAAGCATATATAAATAAGTTTGACGGTTGGATTGTTGAAATTAGTTTTGTAGGATGCGTATCCCATCAAAACGATAAATTCACTAACATTTAAGAGTTTATTTATACTTTCATCAAGTATAACATAAGATTTTGTGGTATCCACTAGTGTAAATATTTCAAATTGAAAATTGAATTCATTCATTGTATTCATATAGGGTCAAGAAGTGTAGCTGTAAAAAATCATCAAAATCGAAGTTAAAATAACCGTTAAATCGTGATTTTTCATTTATAACCGTTGAAAAGTTTTGTCTCTTTACTTGATCTCTGAATGTTTGTTTTTTGCAATTTTTGGCGTATGCGATCTCGAAGCATATATAAACAAGTTTGACGGTTGGATCGTTGAAATTAGTTTCGTAGGATGCGTATCCCATCAAAACAATAGATTCACTAACACTTAAGAGTTTATTTATACTTTCATCAAGTATAACATAAGATTTTGTGGTATCCACTAGTTTAAATATTTTAAATTGAAGATCGAATTCATTCATTGTATTCATATAGGGTCAAGGAGTGTAGCTATAAAAAATCATCAAAATCGGAGTTAAAATAATCGTTAAATCGTGATTTTTCATTTATAACCGTCGAAAAGTTTTGTCTCATTACTTGATCTCTGAATGTTTGTTTTTTTCAATTTTTGGTGTATGCGATCTTGAAGCATATATAAACAAGTTTGACGGTTGGATTGTTGACATTAGTTTCGTAGGAAGCGTATCCCATCAAAACGATAGATTCACTAACACTTGAGAGTTTATTTATATTTTCATCAAGTATAACATAAGATTTTGTGGTATCCACTAGTGTAAATATTTTAAATTGAAGATCGAATTCATTCATTGTATTCATATAGGGTCAAGGAGTGTAGCTGTAAAAAATAATCAAAATTAGAGTTAAAATAACCGTTAAATCATGATTTTTCGTTTATAACCGTTGAAAAGTTTTGTCTCGTTACTTGATCTCTAAATGTTTTTTTTTTGCAATTTTTGGCGTATGCGATCTCGAAGCATATATAAACAAGTTTGACGGTTAGATCGTTGAAATTAGTTTCGTAGGATGCGTATCCCATCAAAACGATAGATTCACTAACACTTAAGAGTTTATTTATACTTTCATTAAGTATAACATAAGATTTTGTGGTGTCCACTAGTATAAATATTTTAAATTGAAGATCGAATTCATTCATTGTATTCATACAGGGTCAAGGAGTGTAGCTGTAAAAAATCATCAAAATCGGAGTTAAAATAACCGTTAAATCGTGATTTTTCGTTTATAACCGTCAAATTTTTTTGTCTCGTTACTTGATCTCTGAATGTTTGTGTTTTGCAATTTTTGGTGTATGCGATATCGAAGCATATATAAACAAGTTTGACGGTTGGATCATTGAAATTAGTTTTGTAAGATGCGTATCCCATCAAAATGATAAATTCACTAACACTTGAGAGTTTATTTATACTTTTATCAAGTATAACATAAGATTTTGTGGTATCCACCAATGTAAATATTTTAAATTGAAGATCGAATTCATTCATTATATTCATATAGGGTCAAAGAGTATAGCTGTAAAAAATCATCAAAATCAGAGTTAAAACAACTGTTAAATCGTGATTTTTCGTTTATAACCGTTGAAAAGTTTTGTCTCGTTTCTTGATCTCTGAATATTTTTTTTTTGCAAATTTTGGCGTATGCAATCTCGAAGCATATATAAACAAGTTTGACGGTTGGATCATTGAAATTTGTTTCATAGGATGCCTATCCCATCAAAACGATACATTAACTAACACTTAGAGTTTCTTTGGGTTAAATATTAGGCGGGAAATGGATGGATATAGGCTGCAAAATTTCCTAAACATTAGGCGGGAAATGGATGAAACTTTTGAAATATTAGACGGGAAATTAATTATTATAATTTTTTTATGTGTTTGGTATTTTTATATTACTTGATATTTTTATTTTTAATGTGTTTTATGATTTTTTAATCTCAATCTTTGCCTATAATATACTATAAAAATAAATAAATAAATAAAACTTAAAATTTAAAGTTTATATAGAATAATAATTAATAAACAATATATACATATTCATTATATCTATTGCATTTTATAGTAAGTTTTTTTTAGTAGTTTAAAAAATTAAAATCATCAAAATAGCATTTTTCTTATCGTGTCGAAATAGGTTACCCGCGTGTCACTCTCGTGTAAACCTGTTAAGGACCCGTTATTAACGGGTTATTATCGTGTGACCCGATAATGACCCGATTAGTTATCGTGTTGACCCGAAACCCGTTATTTTCGTGTCGTTTACGTGTCGTGTTAACGGGTTGTGTAAGAAATTGCCAGGTCTATGTGTATGTATTGGGGGTTACAATCGTTTGAAAAGTTCTTTTAAATGATTGAAATCGTTTTTATAAAAAATGTTTTAAAAAATAATTCTTAATAAAAATGCAAGTTAATTCTAGAAAAAACATTTGAACTGCTTCCTACAAGAAGCATCAATTATGTGCAAACCGGTGCTTAAGCACTTAAAGTGCTTTTAAAATTTAAAAATATTCTCTGAAAGTGCTTTTAAATGAGCGAAAGCTCTCTTAGAAAAAGTGTTTTAGATCAATTCTTAGTAAAAATATATTAATCTCTGAAAAAGCACTTCAAAGACATTTTCTCTAATTGCAATCTTAAGTGACTGAAAACGTTTTTAGAAAAAAATGTTTTAGAACCAATCTTTAGTAAAATGCAAGTTAGTCCTGTAAAAACACAGTAATTTTAAAATCTAAAAACATTTTCTCTAAAAGCGCTTTAAAATGACTGAAATTGTTTTTAGAAAAAAAATGATTTAGAAACCAATCCATAATAAAAATGGAAGTTAATCACACAAAATTGTTTTATATGTAAAAGCATTTTTAGTCATTTAAAAGTACTTTACAAACGAGTAACAATAGATGGAAATTCATCGTGGTGCTGGTGAATCAAAAGATGGTGGTCAGAAAGATGCTGAAATGCCTCTCTTATTCTTCTTAACCCCCAAAAGAGTTGATTGACGTGCCAAAACCACCACCAGGTTCCCTTTTTGAAGAGGAAATTATGTAACTCTGGTTGTAACTAAGCACATAATTAGAGCAATTAAGCAGCAAATCACAAGTTCACTTCACTCATCAAAACTATTAACTTAACATAATCACTCATTTACTGGTCCACCCTCACCCCAATTCATATTTTAATATTAAGTATAATGAGATATGTTCTTCATCGAGAGATTTTTCAGTGTGACCGGAACACGGGGTGGTATACCACGTGTCACTATACAAATGGTGAGATATGTGTGTTAAAAAATTATGGGTGATTTTGTATAAAATCAATTACAAGTTATGATATTAATAATAGATCAATCAAATTTATTGGAATTATAAATCGGTCAATGAGACTTTAAGATACATTAAAGCACCTCAATCAAATTAAAATTACAAATGATGCCATTATCATTTAAAACACCAAACATTTCCATCTCCCTCATTGTAAATCGCATATCAGCCATAAAACACTCTTAGACTTCAACCTCCCCACCTCCCACCACTTTCAACCTCCATTACTTCAACCTCCCCCACCTCCCACCACCTTCAACCTCCATTTTTCGGCCTCACAACACCTTCAACCTCTATCGCCTCCCACCACCTTCATCATTCGACGAATAATTCTGACGAACAATTCGCATTTGCACTGATTCCAACGAACAATTCGCACTTGTGATTGAGAAATCACGTTCAAGGTAATTTGTTTCTTCCTATTTTCTTCTTGTTCTTCAATTTTTACATTTTAGGTTATTTGAGTTGTGTTTTTGAGAGATTTAATGTAATTTTGCACACTATACCTTTTGGTTTTGAATTTGACCTTGTTTGGGTATTAAAATTGGTTTGGGCATATAACAAATTTAGTCTGTTTCGGCATATTTGTTGGCTCTGTGTATGTTTATTCATGGTGGTTATGTCGTTTAGTTTAATCATCGCTTCCCGTGCTCTTTTTTCTTAGGTTAACTGCTCCATTTCAAATTCTAAGTTTTGTGGATTCCTATTCTGTGATTGTGCATTGAGATTCAAATAGGTTGTGGATTCAGACATTGCAACGCAGTGTCTGTTTCTTGTTCTGTGGATTCAGACACTTTGTTTCCTATTTTGTGATTGTGCATTGAGATTCATATAGGTTTGTGGATTTAGACACTGCAACACAATGTCTGTTTCTTGTTCGTGAATTCAAACACTTCGTTGCAGGGTCTAATTCATGTTATGTGCTTTTACGTTAATGGATTCAAACATACATATTAATATCGCTTACACAAATTATATATTTTTTTTCTTTTACAGTTGAAACATGTCCCCAAAAAAAGTTAAAGGGATACATAAACAAACGAAAGGCAGTACTTCAAAAACGAAAGCAAAAGGGCAAGAAAATAGAAAGGCATATGATCAAAAAGCTAAGCACCTGGACCATGCGCAGTTTAGGTGCAACATGATTGCCTTCAACACGATTGTTCAAGAGGTGAAAGACATCCTTAATAGTAAGCAAATTGACTTGCCAAAGAAAACTCCATTTTGGCCCTTAATAAAGCCATTCTACGAGGGACGTATGAGCAAGGATGACATAGTCAAGTCGGACCTCGACTTGAACGAGATGGTCAAGGTAACCATCAAACCAAGTCATTCAACTTTAGGAAACAAAGTATCAAATAACCTCTAAATCAGTGACGAAGGTTTTGGGGCTACCAAATGAAGGAAAGATGCCTAAAATGATAGGGCCAAGGTACAACTCAACTTTCCGACAAAGGTATTTTGGTAAATGGAAAATATCGAAAGTGACACTTGATAATGCACTTTGAAAAGCAATTGCATGGGCTATAAATCCACCTCAACAGAATTCAAATCAAGCAAAAGGAAAAGGAAAAGAAATGAGTGAAGAAGAGTCTGAAGTTGTTGACTACGACAAGGATGCAGTAGTGTTAATATTTCTTGAGTTATGCCTCACGACGCTTTTTAGCAACTTTGCCAGCACGCTAAACTCTAAAATTGTGGAGTATTGTGAGAAGTTAGAGGAGTTATCTGAATATTCATGGGCTCAATTTGTTTGCAGCTACATCAACACTTCATTGGTTGAACACGCTAATGCAAAAGAAACTGAAAATAAACCAATAGCATCAATAGGTGGTTGCATCATTATACTTCAAGTGAGTCCAACATTTTTTATTTTTTATTTTTTATTTTAATTTATTTTATTTTTTTATTGATGTTTTAATAGTATAAAAATTAGCTTCTAACTTAACATGTATTTCATTAGGTTTTATGCAGTTTCTGTTGTGTGATAGAACTACTCTCATACAACCAATGATTGGGAAAGAGAACTCCACACCAATAATGACAAAAATGGAGCCTTCAAGAGTTGCACACCAAGTTCAACCAATTAGGGAATGTTCAAAATATTAAGGTATAACCATATTCATACCATTATACGCATGTTTTACTTTTGATCGTTGTAAACACGAAAATTCTGTAACGAATGAAACGAGAACACGTGTACAAAGTAGATTTGTATTGATTTGAATTTGTAGGTTTACAATCTCTATTTACAATTTTCATCTGATTCAGTCTTCAAATTTGATGTAGATGCGTAGGTTGTTGATCCAAGGATCACGATGACTTGATCTCGGATGAACGATTGAACGATTGCTTCAAGTTTTGAGCTTGAAAACAACGCGTGGATGGTCTTCACTTCAAAGTTGCGGCAAAGATGGTGTAGATGTGAGATTTCATTGATTCAAGGGCCTTGACGACTTGATCTTGAATCAAACATCGTTACAAGTTTTGAGCTTACAACAAAGTCTTGAAAGAATCGGCACAAGTGCTTGTTGGTTCTTCAAGGGAGTACTTCAACTTTTGGTTGTAGTGGCAGTGTTATTGGCACATAGACTGCGCACCCAAACAAGCGCAAATGCGAGACATAGGCTCGTATCCAGTGACCAACTGTTACGGTGAATGAGGTTGGGTAGCAGTGGGCCTTAAGCAGACTAGCATAGCTGCGTGCAATATTGCATGGCCCCAAGCAAATACGAGCAATTCGGTTTGTATAACAAAAGTCTGAGCTATCGTTTGAAGGCACATTATGAAATCTTTTGCCATGCCGTTTTGGGTATGAACATGGGGTACAAGATATTCAACTTCAATCCTAACTGACATGCAATAATCCCCAAAAGTCTATGACGTAAACTCTCTAGCATTATCCAGTCGAATTGACTTGATCAGATAATTATGGTGGTGCACCCTAAGCTTAATGACTTGAGCTAGGAGTTTTGCAAAAGTAGCATTGCATGTGGACAATAAGCAGACATGTGACCAACGGGTCGATGCATTAACCAACACCATAAAGTATCTAAATGGTCCGCATGTTGGTTGGATAAAACTACAAATATCCCTTGAATCCTCTAAACTTAGGGGGTTGTGAATAATCTTTATAGCTGAGGGTTAAGTATTCAACTTCCCGAGGGAGCATGCTTTGCAAAACGGATGGTCGGGATAAGATGTTAAGTGATGCCCATGTGATATTTTGAAGATACGGCACATCATATCTCGTCCCAGATGTCCCATTCTGTCATGCCAAAGTGACAGAGTGCTTTGGAACCCAGGCACATGGCTAGCCACATGGCGGGTCTCCACGGATCGAATGGTTATGATGTACAACCCACTCAGGAGACGTTCCAACTTCTCGTGAATACGCTTCTAGCCATATTCATAAGAAGCGATACAAAGAAATTTAGAGCTATTCTCTTCAGTGGTTTCAACATGATATTGATTGTCTCGAATCTCTAAAACTTAACAACGTCTTTCCAGAATGGGGAGAATAGAGGGCCTTTTTAGTGGTTAATTTGGTACAATTAGACAACATCATATAGGCCTTTCTGTATCCTTCTATCAGGTTAGATGAGCCTGAGAAAGTTGTCACAGGTCCATTTTTAGGTACAAAATTAGTAAAATAGTGTCATTTATGCAAGATAGTGTGCATGGTAGCACTATCAGCTAGACAATTAACTTCTCCACTTGTCACACCTAGAACACATGCCTAAATATAATTCCATTCATTCAATTAATCAATCGAGAAATAATATCCATAAAATAATTATCCATAATTGAAAACAAACCAAACCAAACAAATTATTCCAAAAACTTAGAAAAATTGTTTGAGAAATTAAACCATAAACTTAGAAAAATTGGAGAGGTGGTTTCGACCACTAAGGGTGAAAACACCCTAACATGTCTTAGAAAAATAAAAGTTATTCTTCTATGGGAGCTGATGCCTCTTGAACCTCTGAAACCTCCATAGTTGTGGTAGTATCATCAGGATGGTCCACATGTGAAAAGTTAAACTCATAAGAATAATACTTGGCAATAGGCTTGGGGGTATCTCAGCGTACGCATGACCAATAATCTTTTGATCCACAATGGTAGCACATTTCCAATTCAGTGGAAGCCGATTAAACGGTAGTTTTTTCCTTATTCTTGAAGTTTGGGGCTTTAGAGGCAAAGGATTGGAGTTTCTGGGTCAAATTTCCTCCTTTGGTAGGGCCTCTGCTCTATTGACCTTATACCCATGGTTTGGGCTGCCGCTCATTTCCATGACCATGACGGGGTTTTTGTCAGTTGTGGCTACTAGAATTAGTCGCATATGCTTCAGGCAGAACGTTTAAGCTAGTGAGTCGAGCTTGATGATTCTTCATCAAAAGATGGTTCTACTTTTCAGTGAGAAGTAAAGCAAAGATCAAATTCGAAAATTTGGTGAACATTTATGCCCTATATTGTTGTTATAGGACAATATTGGTTGCATTGAAGGTCGAATAGGTCTTCTTTAGGAGATCCTCTTCGGTTAAGTCCTCTTTATAGAACTTAAACTTAAGCAGTGATTGGATTCTACAAACTTCAGAGTTATATTCATTCACAGGCTTAAAGTCTTGGAAGCGAAGATGCTGCCAGTTATGTCTTGCTTCAGGTAAGTAAATGTATTTCTGGTGATCGAAACGGTCGGCTAGAGCAAGCCAAAGGGTGCGTGGGCCCTCCTTAGCGAGGTAATCGGTTTGCAATGTATCATGGATGTGTCTTCGGATGAAGATCATAGCAGTAGCTTTCTGAGCCTCGTTAACTGGGACGTCCGTTGTTTCTTCGATGGTGGCTCGAAGATTTTTTGTGGTAAGATGGAGCTTTATGTTTTGAATCCATTTCAGGTAGTTTCTTTTGGATACTTCCTTAGCGGTGAAATCGAGCTTATTCAAGTTCGACATGTCCCTAAAATAAAGGGTACAACAAAAACGTGGTTAGTTATATGGGAATCCACAGACATACATTGTAGGACATTCGGCTTCTTTAGACATGTATAGGTTTAATTTAAACATGAAAGCCTTGGGTTTCATGGGGTATGTTTTGAATGAAAACTTCGGGTTTCAAAGGCACTAAATTTGAAACTACAAGTCCGATTTAGTTATGAACTTCCTGTTCATATAAAGAGGTACTTGTAAGGACACATAATACAATATACAACTAAGTGTAGTGAATTTGGGGGTTGTTTCAGGAACCCAAGTGTGGGTGCATTGGGACTACAAAAGATAGTCAACGGTTCAAAGAAAAGAAATAATTTATTGAATCATTAATTGCCAAAAAGTGGGCTTTAGGCTAATAATTTTGGATGTCACGTCAAATTAATGGACTGCTGGTCATTTTAATTAATTCAATAGATCGTAACTGATAGGGTTTTTTCCACCTACAAAAGTAGGGATAAAAACACTTAAAAATACTTGCAAGAGAACAAGGTAGTTGTAGTATAAACGGCTCAAGTAAGGTCGTTTCCATAGGGATTGATTGAATAATTTGTATTTAAACTAATTCTTAATTAACTATTTAAAACAAAGTTTGGAAAAGATTGATTTTGAATTTAAAAATAATAAAAACGAATTTAATTAAAATGATTAAAGTAATTAGCAAAGTAAAGAAAACAATGGAAAACATTTAGCAAAACCAAATTGTAAAAGCCTAGGGTTCCGTGGTTCCCTTAACAATCTTATGTAGATTTACCAATTACTTATGAATTACTCATGCAACTTTAAAGGTTTGGTTTTCCAAATGCATATTCTACTTGTGGTATTCAAGCTAGAACGTATATCAAACATGCAATCTGTCTGTGGTATTCAAATCAAATATAAACATGCATGACTCATTACATTTTGTGAAAACCCTTTGAAAAACCATGCAACCCCTCAGACATGGTATTCATCCGAGGTGAAATTACAACTATCAATCACAAGAAGCAATACTCAATTCCCCGGTGGTAGTTCTAACCGAATTGCATCCGATTACTTATCTAAACATCCTAATTGTCGGGAATCATTAAGACACAAAGACAATTTAAAGCACAGTGATTAATAATTCAAAGTATGCATGTATAATATCATAAGCAATTAAATAAAAACTACATATTCATGCTAAAGCTCAAGGCATCGCCTTAACAAACGAAACTAGTTACTAACAATCATATAACAAAATACTATTAAAAACATGGATAGAAAACACCTTGAAAATAAACTTGAATCTTCCAAAGCAATTCTCCAAATAGTGCGTGCGTTCCCCCCTAGGGCTAGCCCAAAAAGGCTTATTTATACTACCCTAAATAAAATCCTCCTCGTAAAAGGTCTTAGAATAAAACTAGGAAACCTAATGAATTGAAATAAAATAGAAAACATAATCCTAAATTAACTTGGTAAATTCGCCCAAAAATCTGGATAGCCACGTTTTGGACCCAAATCAGCTCTAAAACTGGCCTAAAATAGGTAGAATTAAAGCCTGGACTATTCTGAACACTTCTCCAAAAGGCCACGAACCCATTTAAGGTTATCTTGGGCTCCAAAAACGCAGTTTAAGCCCATAAACGTCAATTTCCAACAACGCACACTGCTCCTTTATTTAATCGCCATAAAATAACCGCTTGGTAGAAAAATTCCAAATTTTGACATGAATAAGCCAAGAGACACACGAACATCCCAATCCAAAATTCGTCCGTTTGGTCACGTTTTGCTCTAGAGGAAGTCGAATATCCTACATCAAAAATATAAAGGAAAGTATCAAGATTCTACAAAAATAATTACCAAATTATACCAAGAATAGGGTAAAATATGTAATATAATATTGACTCATCAATAACCACCTAGGTTTGATCGTAGGAGCAAAATAATGGTATTGGGGTCATATTAGCTTGAATTTTGGCTTCAGACCAAGCGACAATAAAATTATAGCTTGATAAGCGTTAACCTATAACATCCCAAAAATTATAGGAGTACAATTATGAAGCGGGGATGCCAAAAACGCAACCCAAGGGCTGGCTGTAATGCCTGAGGTAAGGCCCTGCAAGTTGGCTGCAGGTTATTGGGCCACGAGGAAGGGTTGCAAGTAGCCTAAACTGGTTGCAGGCTGTGAGCCATGGGTCTAGGACAAGCTCAGTAGCAAAATTTACTAGTTTTTGGGCAAAAAGGCGCGGGGAGCATAGGCCATCACGAGCTGTTCCTGGATGTGTGCGCATGAAGCCTATCTGAGGGCTGGCTTCGATTTTGGGCTTCGGTGCGAGAAGCCCAGCCAAAAGGCTAGCTTCTGATCGCGGGTCGAGACTCAAGGCAAGCCTAGCAAGCAAAGGCTTGCTGCATGTGGGCCGGGTCACACGCGGGCAAAGCCCAGCAAGTAGAAGCTTGCTATAGGCAGGCCGATGCTAGGACAGAGCCCAACAAACACATGGCTTGCTGGTGTTTTAGGCCACATAGCATAATTACGTATTGCATGAACATATATACATATATATATATTGACAAAATATATGAAAAACATATGCAATATATATATATATATATATATATATATATATATATATATATATATATATATATATATATATATATCGGAAGGAAAATATAAATATGGGGATTCATGCATCATGGGGATTGATTTCATGCTTCACGGTCGTTTCAAATATATTAATTTATTTTAAAAAACCTGATTGGCAGAAAACAATTGAGCATTTGATGTTGTAGAAAAGCCTCCTCCACGAACCTTCAGTTCCTTAGCTTCTGGCAAGAGCATGCTGATAACGTATTGTAGGCCTAATTTACTGAAGTATATTAAGGACAAGAGAGAGGAGGCCAACGACCCAAAGAGAGAAGAGAGATATGTGTATTTGTGAGTTGTGTGTTATATCACCCCATTGTGCCTTTATTTATAGTAGTAGTGAAGGTTAATTCTTTATCCTAATAGGATTATAACTCTAATAGGATAATATCTAACCCTAGAGAATCTTCTAAAGACATCCTAAATACTTGAGGATTTACACAATCACATTCCTAATGTAATAGGACTGAAACATGATGTAATATTTTACTTTGTTTTTTTATGTTGATATCCTAGCTAGTTATCCTGCGTATTTATAACAGTGGTATTGAGTTAATTTGAAAAGTTAGAACGTGATCATGAATGTTAATGCATTTTCACCCAATTATAATTATGACAATACCTCTTTTGGAGCCATATCCCATACTGGCGCAAAAATTATTTTAGAGTATATTAATTGATAACATACGTTACTCAAGTTAATGACTGTGCACGAAGAATTTTATAAATTTAATTGGTGAATCTAAATCACTTAAAAACTAAACATAAATATAAGTAGAACTGATGTAGGATGAGTCAAAGATCTCAAAGAGATGGAGGATAGAATTTGAGAATCACTCAATGAGGTGCAATGGAATCACTTACGCCGCTAATCGTGGATTCACTTGATACGATCAAGCTAAACGCTTGATTTTAGAAGGAGAAACAACTCACTTCGATTGGTCAAGGCTTTAGTACATGATATTTAATTATTTATAAAGAGAAATGCTAAGGAGACTCTCAAAAGTGGGACTCTCCATGGACTCTCCACCACCTCATGTTTTTGGCACAATTTTTTACTTCTCTCTTGTCCCTCTTCTGTTATGGTCCCCTCATTCGCTCACTAACAAAGGCTGATTCTCACCATCATATCTCAACCATCATTCTGCGCCTCTCGAATCAATGAGTGCTTTCGTTAAGAATTTTCTTCATAGTGCTTTTTGGTACCGAGCTGCGTTTAAATTGCAAGTTGCATTATTTGGCTGGATTATGGTAGTGGTTGTTACGCATATGGCTAGTTCTCCCTGATTTTTTGTCTGTGCCTTTGACTTTTTCACTTACAGGTTTCACCTTGGTAGTTGTGGACTTCGAATGGTGGTCCGACTGTTGTATACATCATGGTTGTGGAGCTAAAAATAATCTCAAAAATCCTGCAAGCGACACGTGGACTTTTACTCAGAAAGACAAGATTGCCCTCATTAAATGGGCAGATCTCCTAAATAATCCAAAGAACAACTCAGCATATCTGAAGGTCTAAGCAGCTGACCACGACTGCTCATAGCTCTCCTGCTCGTAGCATGGAAAAGTCAAAAGCATTAAAGATAGGGATTAATTACTGAATCCTATCTTTAATACATTCTTAATTGAAGATCAGCTTCATCAAGTAAGTAATCTCTATTTCAATCAATTAGGGACACTTCCACCATTATCCCAAGATATCTTCTCCTAATGAGTATCATGGGAATATTCTTTCCTCATTCATCCAACAGATAACACACATTGGTCAATAGGATGCCGCTATATGTAAGGCAAAACCCTAAACCCATGGCCAGTCACCTCTTATAAATACCTCAATTTGCACTAAATTTTGGGAAGCTTTTGCTACACATACAAGCCCACTTGTTTTTTTTTTTTTTTTTTTCTAGAAAAACTAACTTAGGTATCGGAGATCCATTGGCGAAACCTCTCCCCCCACCCACTCATCCTGGGCATGTGAAGCTTTGGTCTTTGATCGAACGTGTTTATTGTTTTGCAGGTACATTTTTTTCAAAACTGAAGACGACAGAAATTTACTACCATAAATTGGTGATTTCTTAGAGAGGCCTGATTCAAACACTCAAAGAAGGCTCTTGCATTCAACGTTTTGAATTTTTTGCTTATATGTATATTTTCCCACACGTTCCTATTCTTTGAATTTTTTATTCTTTCAATAGCCCTGAGGAAAAAACACGATGACAAGAAATTCTGAACCATGATGAACGGAGCATTCTACATTTTAGGATTTGGACTGAAAGATGGAGATTGCAATGTGGCCTAACGATGTCGCTCCTTGAGGCTTACCAAGCTAAGAATTGTGACAGTACCCCCACAGGGTGATAGGAGCATATTTATGCGCCTTAGTTTGCTTGTTTTCTTGCATTTATGTTGCTAGTACTTAGTAATTTTAGTACTTTAAGCTATTTTCGTGTGTTTGTAGGTCCAAAGGGCTAAAGGAGCAAAAAGATGCATTTTGGAGACTTTTGGAGCACTTTTGGGCTAAGGATGGATAGCTTATGCTTGGAGCCAAAGTGTTGGACGAAATTGAAGACCTAATTAAAGACCAAAGTGTTGGAACCTTGTTCCCTTTAGTTTTAGGACATTTAAACCTTTCCTAATCCCAATCATGCCATGCATAACACACCAACAACAACCTAGCCGTGCATCCCATTCAACTTTGCACATGCATTCATCATCATAACCTAGCTGCCATTCTACTTTAATCCACATGCATTCCCTTCATAAATCAGCCACATGCACACTCAATCACTCAACCCATCCTAGCCGTGCATAACATTCCATTTCCACCAATTTCCAACCTAATCCACATGCATTCATCATCATAACCTAGCTGCACAAGCCACTCCACATGCACCCAATCCACATGCACTCCCATCCATTTCATCATTGCAACTATTGCAGAAAATACCCATCATTGCCGTGCATCCCCTCACCTTCCAACCTATTCCACATGCATTTCCAACCCACATGCACTTATTCCTTCATCATTGCACCACAATCCTCACCCTTTGCCGTGCATTTCCCTTCTAACAATCAGCAATTCACATGCATTTCCAACCCACATGCACCCTTTAATCATTCACCCATGCAGCCACACATTCACCCACATGCAATCTTAAACATCCACCACATATTCCAGCTCATATCTCCACCCTCTTTGCCGTGCACATGCACTTCCCACTCTTTAATTCAGTTTTGCACATGCATTCACTTTTCTAGCTGTTTTGCACATGCATTCACTTAACCTAGCTGTCATGTTCCCTCTCCCATCCATTCATCTCCCTATAAAAACCATACACACTTCACACAACAGAGAGGATTCACTCTTCCATTTCAGAAAATCATCCATACACACCAACTTGTGCCGTGAGTTCCCTACTAATCCAAACACCACCAGAAATTCAGCCATTCACCACTCACTATCCTACCACCCCACTCCATTCTACATCATCCATAATCCCAAAACTCACCTTAGACCTTGTGCTACAACAAAGAGGAAGAGAAGCGGGCCTAAACGTTCATACAATTCAAGTTTGAGTTGTTGGAATGTTTAGGTGTTTCTTTTCCTTTGAATTCAATGTTTAATTTCAATTCTCTTTGTTTTGTACGTATGAGGAACTAAACCCCCCTTGGCTAGGGGGGGATTCGAAATATATGTTTATGCTTGCATTTTGATTTGATTACTTCTAATTACGTTTCATAAGTTGTGGATTCAATTTGTTTAACCGTTTGATTGATAACTTATTTATGTATGTTTATTGAGAGCGCACGCTTAATTTTCATGCATGAATATGACGCTAGAATATAAGTGAGTTTCACCTAATAGTTATGAACTTATATTCACAAGTAGTGGAGGTTGCTTATAAACAATCGCGTTAAACGAATTCTTGGCATAAGTTTCATGCGTATTCCATAGTTATGAATGCCTAGTCGATGTTTATGATTTCCGTTGAACTTAATGATCTTTGTTGAATGTCTCTATCATGCGTATTCCATAGTTAGGGACTTTGATTAGGAATAATTTGGTTGTAATGCGTATTCCATTCAATCCAATGAATCTAGGGAAATCTGAAAGTTAATTTAAGCGGACCTAATTAACTTGAAGCATTGAGAATTCATGGTTTATTGAAATGCAATTGGAAATCATTTTATTATGCAAGTGTAACATGTGTAGAGATGAACCCCTTGGCTAGCATCCATTCATTCCATTTCATCAATTTCATATTTACATTATGTTTAATTGCAATCTGTCCATTTAATTTAGTTTCGTCAAAACCTTAATCCCCCTTTACTTTAGTGTTCAACTTAGTTAGAAAGTGTTTTAGTTTGTGTTTATAAGTGTTTTGATTCAATTCATTACACAAATTCGTCCAAATTCACCAAAGTGCTCAAAACTGCCCAGAAAGTGTTTTTAAGGCAGTTTTGAGTGTTTTGGGTGATGCTTGAGTCTTTTGGTTTGTTTTAGTGTTTTAAAGTTTAGTTTTGCATTCTTTGAGTCTATTATAGTATTTTATATTGTGTTTTTACGTTTTTGAGTCAAATCCAAGTGATTAACAATCCCTCCTAATCCCCGGTCTAGAACGATCCCTACTTATACTTATACTACAATTGTCAAAAAGAGGGTTTAATTTGTGCGCGTATAATTCTCGCATCACAGGGCACCAACGTGGCTACATTAGCTGTGACAGCAGCCGACGCAGTGGTCCACGGGACACCCTATACCCATGGTGAGAACGTTGCCACTGTAACAGGCCAAGCCCAGGAGAAAACCCAGGCCAAGCTCCAGCAATAGCATGACACACCCAGGCCCAAGCCAAGCTACATGCCCAAGGCAAGCATGCCCTAGCCCACGTACAGAAGGCGCCTAATCCAATCCTGGTAGCCGCCAGAGCTTAGGCTTAGCGCCTACCTAGCGTGGCCTAGTGCCCACTCACCCAGGTGGGCTGGCCCCCTTTCGCGGCCTAGCTAGCGATCTAAACATATCCTAGACAGGTTCAATAGACCTGATTTCAGGTTCCTAGACCAACAATTGAACCGGGGTATTTCATTGTATTTTTATCGCAGATTTGATCCGTCTCGGCTTGAATTTTGCACGTTGAGTCTACTACACTTTCACCACTTATGGAAACGTATACCATCTAGGCTCTTCCACCTGGAATGATGAACAACACTTGTCCTGACAGGTCATAAATTGACAAGCCCCTTCGCGCAACAGATTACCTTAGTAAATCAATTTTTTACAACATGCCCCAGATGATGTGTCTCAAAGACAAGGTTCTAAAATACACTAGGCACTAGTCTAGTGGCGAGCTGGCGCCTAGCGCCTAGGCGGCTAGGCGGGGTCTAGGCGGGGTCTAGGCGGGCGCCTAAGCGGCCTATGCGAATTTAGGTAAATTTCTTGTATATCTTGTAAATAAGTGCATATTGACACTTACAAAAAATTAAACTTGTATGAAATCCATGGATAAGATAATAAAAGAATAAAAAATGCAAAAAGAGTATCCAACAAGTCCAAAATTTAAAAACACATTAAGCATATATGTCATAGAACCATGATGAGGAGTATTGTAGAATGACACATGTACAATAAGTTCACAATTTAAAATCACATAAAATGCAAAATAGGATGAAAATAAGGAAATATAGTAATGTAGATAGGAATTTGTTTTTTATTTCAAAAAAAAAAAAAAAAAAAAAAACCTTCTAGCCTGCCTAATTGCCGTTTAGGGCTGCCTTGCCCGCCTAGCGCCTAGCTCGCCTAGGGCCGCCTAGAGCCCAACTGATTTTTCCAACCGATTTGCAAGAAAATGCCTCAGGTCACCACTGCCCAGCGCCTAGGCGGCCGCCTAGGCCGTTTTTTAGAACATTGCTTAAAGCAGGACACTAACAGGCAACGACGTTTCTTTCCAGCAGTGTTCCAGTAAGCAGCCACTCAACCAAATGTGAGCTGAGCTTTCAGGCAATATGCATTGTAACCTTGGCCCTTGGGAAAACTTTTTCTTTCACCTAAGCACAGAGATCCATTCTCTCCTGACTAGGCCTACGGGTAAGTGTTTGTTCATGGTTGGGCTAACACTTCAATGAACATCATGAGCATAATTCCAAGTGAACCGTCTATTCGCTGCTTGACCCGCAAAAAACATCATTCACCTTACATCAGAGTAGGCAGCACATCGGACGGAAAGAAGCAACCACGTAATTCGGCTCAAGTTCAACCGGTAGCTTATGCTTAGCATAATAACGAGTAGCCCATTCACCAACCAAGGATGAACCATGTGCACCGCAGCCGTGACACAAAAGAGCAGAACACGGGGAAAAGTAGCGCAGACCAACAAGTCACCGTCAAAGAGTAGACGGAAGCCTTGATGCCCTAGCAGAGGAATTTCCAAGAAGAAGTAGAGAGGCTTTCTAGTTGAGCGATTGCGCAGATTCCAACACATCAAAATCACTGATGAGGCACTTCGAAGAGATGTAGCCTACATAAGCTGACCACCTTTCACAGACGAGATCGAGCAGAAGTAATACCGCAGCACGATGATCCTTTACTGGAGCAGTGATTCACTCATGTGCAAGATATTCGCCACCACCTTACAAGGCGAGGTGTAAGATTGGTTCCACACTCTGCCACCACAGCCCATTCGGATTTTTAATAAGTTTTCCTTGGTTTTCACTAAAGAGTATCATCTTACCGCTTGATAAAAAAGAAGTCTGATCAGCTATCCAATATAAAAAAAGAATCCAAATAAGACATTTTGCGACTACATAAAGAGGTTTAAGGCGGAGAAAACTAAGATAGTCAGATGCATTCCAAAATGGACTCTCAACATGCCACTCGCTATTCAGAGAATTGATAATGAGAGAAGACTTGACTCAGGTAGAATCATTCGCTCTGGCAGAGAAACACGCACTTTGGGATGAAGCCTTGCAAGCCAACAAAGCATTGGAGCAACCTTAGAAGAAGTTGTAAATAGCCTAAAAAAAGGTGGACGGGAAGCAGTCCAACGACAAGAATAAGTCAAGGACCAAGCGTAGGGATCGATCCCTGAAGAAGAGGGTCTAACGACCAAGAATTACACCAAGTTCTCAATCCCGATCAATCAGATCCTCCGTGACCTTAAGATTGAACCTTGGTTCAAGCTACCGAAACAATCAAAATGATACACCTCCTCACATTAAATATTATGCATTCCACGAGCTCTCGATCATACAATCGACAATTGCTTCACATGGAGAGATTACTTGGAGAAGCTCGTGAGAGAAGGCAAATGCGACAAATACATGAATAAGCCAGCTGCGCATCCCAAAATGAACGCAAACGCATAACTAAGTACCAAGTTTATCCGAATCAATGACATCTTCACCAAATTTGAATACTTAGGGGCCACCAACAAATCCAAGAAGAGAAAGATCCAGTAGGTGACATCGGTCTCAGGTTCAGGAAATGAGCACCGAACCAAACCGATCGTTAGCTTCACCGAGCAGGACGTTGAAGGTGTAGACTTCCTTCATAACGATGGCCTAGTGATATATGTCCAACTAGTTCACGCCACAGTCGATAGAGCAATTATGGACAATGGCAGCATAATCAACCTTCTTTAGCTTTCAGTGATTCAGAAAATGGGCCTGGACAACACGATCATACGCCGAGTTGAGGTACTTTCCGAATTTAACGGCCACACCTTGATTGTCATTGGTAACTTAACACTCAATGTGAAAAAGCCACTAGTTGTCTTAAAGCAAACGTTCACGATAATCAGTGACCCAGTGAGTCGTCTCTCTATAATGGGATTCTAGATCGACCTTACTTAGTAAAACTGGACGTTGTAACCTTTGTTAAGTACCAAAAAAAATATGATTTCACATCTTAAAAGGAAGAGTCAAAGAGATCACGTTAGACCAGGCCGCACCTCGATGAGGTACTGTGCAAGTTTTGAAGGAGTTAAAGAATAAGTCGTTTACCCTAGTCGAAGTAACCGAAGTAAATAAGGATAGCTAGAATCAGCTCACGTTTGAGCCCCGAAGGAAAAAGTGGAACTCACGGAAAAGATAGCTAGAATCAGCTCACGTTTGGGCCTTGAAGGAAAAAAAAACTCACGAAAAAGATAACTAGAATAAGCTCACGTTTGAGCTAAAAGGAAAAAAGAGGAAGTCATACCAAGTAGATTTTCACACAGTCACCTTTTAACATGGTTGATATCAACCCCGAGATAGCCTGCCACAAGTTACACGTTGACCCCGCTGTTAAACCGATGATCCAGAAAAGACAACATTCCGCTTCAGAATGAGTAACGATCATTAACATGTTCTTCCAATGATACATTTTCGATAAGAAGATTGTGAGGAAGAGACTACTTAGGTACATTACAATCAAATCAATACAATCTATGGGATTATGGTACCAAGTCCGGAAACTAAAGCCTTCGGCTTTTCTTTGTCAAGTTTTGGATAGCGTTTGCAAATATATCGGTAAACAAATATATAACGAATATAAATTGATTGATTTTAAGCCATTTGATCTGAGTTTTTAAATCAAATAGCACCACTCACTATTTTTGGCAAATTTAATATCCCTCATCGGAATTCGAGAGTTTTGGAGGAAACTCTTATTAGGGTAGGAGAGGCTCACTATTACCAAGCCTACCTCACAATTATATGATGTTGGCTAACATTAATAATAATGAGAGAGTACGCTTACTCATTTACATCTCTTGTAAGTACCCATCTAGTTTGGCCTCTAGAGAATGATGCCTTAGAATTATATCATGTTGGCGTCATTGCACTTAGTGAAGTCATTCCCACCGTGCCAGTTTGTGTAGGGGTTCAAGCATAACCTTAGAATTTATGTCATGTTGACTTAACTCGTTGCCAACCTCACTTCATCATGTATGTATATAAAATTCCTCCTGAGTGTAAACATATACTTTGTACTCCCCTATTATAGGGTGGAGTCGGTGTATGAGTCACAAACGATTGGAGTCTACCACGGCGGAAGGCCACAAAAGAGTGTTCAAAGCACTCTCATGCTTGTCAACTTAATAATGGTTTGGTTGAGGGTTTTAGGTCTTATCACATATCAGCATGCATTTTAATCTTATTAAAACAATTTGGTCCTATTATAACTATTGGTCCTTGTGATTGATTTAGTAGTATATGATATTCCCACTATGCTTGTAAAATGATTTTTAAAGCAACAGTATATGGTACTACTAACATAAGCTTTGCATTCATTGATGGACTATATAGTTGCCTTAGGGCCTTAGGATGACTATGAACCTTTGATTCGATCCAACACGAGCCTAGTGTTGGATCTCGGTCTAGGGATGGTGATTGATTTTAGTTACGCATTTAATCATTTAAGGCGTGTTTTCTTATTGGGCATTGGACCCTACTATTTCAATTTCATGCATATCAAATAAAACAAGAAAATGAGTACATCAAGGTAAACATATAGGTGTGTAAGAAAAGTATCAATCATGTACAAAATTTCAAATACACTTTCAACTTTTCGATCACCTTTTCAAAAAAAATGTCTTGTTGATAGACAAGTCACACCAACCATTACAAAAACAAGACTTTATGTAAACAACCAAAAACTTTGAATCAAAACACCTAAAACTTTATGTTCTTGGTTATGAACAACGCAAGAACATTGAAGAACATCCACGAAAACCCATAAGAGCTCCATGAATGTTTTCACTCAATAAAACTCAAATTTTCACTACTCAAAAGGGGGTTAACATCCTAGGGTACTTAGGGGGTTCAAAAAGTCACTTTAAAACACTTTTAACAACACAAACTTGAACCCAAAAATCCACCCATTTGATTTGGCCAAATTTCCCCATAAACATGGCACCAAATTTTAGCTCCAAAATTCATGCTCATATGAACTACATCTACAACATTTGAAATGGCAAATTTTCTAAAAAAATTTAGATTCAAAGAAGCCAGAATAAAGCTTGTAACCATTACAACATTCAAATCAAAGACTATGAACTACAAAACCCAAAAGGATTCAGCAACTACTAGACCTAGGCTCTGATACCACTTGAAGGAAATATTTGTGAAAACTAGTACATATGAGCAACATCTATGCATGCTATTAACAATTAAAAGGTGGAATCATGCTTGTATGCACTCAAAAAAAAAAAAACTTTACCTATGAAATTCAAAGCCTAGTAGTTATGGTGAACCAAGACTCAACTCAAAACAAAGTGAGTTGAGAAATCTTATACCTTTGTTAATTCCTCTTTGCATAAGCAAAGGCTAATCACCCAAGAGAGAGGACCTTCATTCCTTATTGCTTAGCTCCATGGATTTCTTAGAGGAGGATGGATGAATGGATTCTCCAAGTTCCCAAAATAGAGAATCTCTAAGTTTCCACACCAAGGAGAGCATTGATGAAGATGAGTGACCTAGAGGAAGGAAGATTGCTAGCTAAGTTCCTCTACGATGGCCGGCTTCTTAGAGAGTCAAGAGAGCTTTTGTTCTCATCTTTTCTCTAAAAGAAACCCTAAGGATTAAATGGCTACAAAGTTGCCTTTATATCACCTCACAATGGAGTGGCAAACTTGCAATTATGGCAAGTTCAGTACCCTTCTCTATATGGCTGGCCTTAAGGGTTTACTGGGCTTTCAAGCCCTTTGTGTTTTCAAGTTGTCATACAACTTGAGTTATTGGTCTTGACATTCAAGTCCCATTGGGCCTTGCGGCCCAAAACTAACCCGAGGTCTAAAACGAACTTATTCATTTGATTAATCATCATATTAATTAATCTTTACCATAAGTAATTAAACCATTTAATTATCCTTACTCATCTCCATTATTTCTTCAATCTCTACCATACATGGTGTATGATCCATTAAGTTCCTTTTAGCGAGGCAGTGGACGATTAGAACTCTTCAAATTGATTGTGAATTGAAACTTACTTTCAATTCCCCCTCACACCTTTAGGGCTTCCATAAACCATGAGTGACACCTAGCAATATGTCATGGCTACCCAAGCTAATCAGAAAAGGTGGAGAACCTATTCAGTTTAGGATTACAATGCAATATGATCTTTCTCTAATACAATACTCTTGACCACATTGTTTGGTTTGATAGTTTATTCATGTCTACTATCCAATGTGATTCTCTTACTTATATGATTACCTTGAATGTGATTTGGAACGACTTCCTAAATCTCATTCGTACTCTGGCCAGAGCATTCTCCCTCAAACAGTTTGAGGGTTAGAGTTCCTTTGTTGTGCATTCACTTGCCTCCATGGTTAAATGGCTTAACCCTAACTATGTCGTGGACACCCTCTGACGGAATGACTTTGATATAGTCAAAGATCAAGGACCTAAACACAAGACAACTATGATGCCTCAGGTCAAATGACTACTTTGCATTATCCCAACCATGAATTCTTATATGGCATGAGTATGAGAACTCCTTGTTGATCGTGTCCAGTGGACTCATTCTCCATTGAGCACCGACATGCTTGTCTTGATGTCAGTCACACCAATGACTCAAGACCAGTCAATCTCCTTAGGAGAAGACATAACACGTACTGATCTTAACGGACTGTCAATGCCTAATTGGCAATCCTATAATTAGGAACGTTTAGGATATGTATACCAAATAGAATAGTCTCATGAATCTAACTTCTTTAGATCACATTCTCCCAATTACATATTCCTTGGACTTATCATTTAAGCATATAACATTTATATAAGACGGCTTTAAACAATAATCTTAGCCCTTTATATTAAACTAGATTAGTTTAACATGTGAAATGTTTGTAAAGTATCATCATATGATTGGCTATTGGGCACATTTCTAACAGCACGATCATCGATTACTTCACCAATAGTAGCCTCGAAAGAAAAGTCAAGCATGTCTTTTATAGAAATGGAGAATAGCTCGAAATCCTTCTTAGAAAACTCATAATCAAATGATCTACCTTGGAGATGATTTACACAGTCTAACTTATAAAGATCAGCCTAACCCTAAGAAAGCGTGACTTTGAGGCCAACCTTATGACTCCTAAGCTGCTCATTTTTTCAACCAGACTAGTATGAGTGCTCTACAGTTCATCCAGCTTCTTCATCAGGTTTTCATTACTATACAATTCACCTTGCAACTTCACTTCCTTGGACTCAAGGCTATTAGCAACCTTATGGAGAATAATCACATCATTATAGGTCGAGATAAGTTCCTCGTCCTTCAGATAATAGGCTGACTAAAGTTTCGAATTGACACACTCAAAGTCTTAGATTTGAGGCACGTAGCGGTCTACTCATTCTTTATAACTTCCAACATTGTTTGGGTCGCAACAAGCTTAGCCTTTAAGCTATCAACTTCCTAGCAAATGACTTCCAATTGCACAAAATTTGGGGCTAAGACATCGGACCCTTTCAAAACGATAAGTTCAAATTCTAACTTTTCCATCTTTTTAGCAGCCAAATAAGCTTGAGTTGTCACTGCCACCTCAACCTCCTTCGCAACCTCAATAGCATCTTGGTCGACATGCATAGATTCGGCATCCAAGATTAAAGTCTTCTGCAACGTAGCAAGCAGAGAATTCCTTCTAATGTTCGCATGATGTTTTGCAAAGAAACTCGAGCAAACCACTTTTCCTGATGTTATCAACAAACTTAGCTCAAGCATCAAGGTCTTTAAGCAGGTCAACTTTTAGTAGCACACAAATCTCGAAAAATTCTCCAAAAGTAAACTCAGGGAATTTCTCATAACTGCCAACGGGAGCAGTCTTCTTCTTCTCAATAGGCAAAATAGTTATAGTAGTAGAAAAAACAGGCCATGGCACCACTTTAGCATCATAATGCATATTTCTGCACTTCGTCGCAGAAAGCCTTTTGAAAGTCGAACCAGGCTTAGCTCCAGACGGAAGTCTCGAAGCAGACCCAGATATTGGGGCACAACAGAACCCTCACGCTGCACAATTCTATCAGTAATGGTTCTAGCCACCTTTAAAGCAGCAAGCTTCACAGCTTAGACTTAGCAGTTTCATTATTCTCCTTGGGGGAAGTCAAGCTAATGACAAGCCTCTTAGTAGTAGGCGAGCTTTCATGGGCAGCAAAGGAAGTTTTCTGCTTCTTCTCAACCGACGACTCTCGTGCAGGTGATGAAGATCTCTTCTTTGCACCTCCACTGGCAGCAGGCTCCACATCGACGATCGAACGAGCAAGTGCTTCTTTCTTGATTCACTTAATCTATTTTCTCAGAGGCATCCCACTTTTCTCCCGATGAAGAGGACTAAGCAACTAGCGATATTCACAATATTCAGCAGGCTGACCCAGGGCAATATGCACCTTCTTCAATCCGACGAAGTCTTAGCCAAACTCTGAATCTACACAAGAAGAGGAGGACATTCAATAAATCAAAGTCATCAGCAACTCAAGAAAAGCATAAAGCAGCCCAAAGACGAAACAGTTCACTTACCATAAATGAAAGTAGTCGAAACATGTAGCTTAGGTGAGGAGTCGGATTCCCACTCTCTGGTGATCCCCAAGGTGTCATCGATAATCAGGTCTAAGTTAAAAAACCTACTCAAATTGAAGAACCCATCATCATGCCTACCGCATTTGGAAAATAATGGGAATGAGCGCACTTTATGGAGAATATTACCTTTTGGAAGAAGCGCGGGATGGGAAAACTGAACCGCAACACGAAGTACTAAGGATGGAACCTGATGACTCTCTTAGTAGTCCCACTGCATGGTTTATGGCTACTCCTTGCTTTGCTTGTCTCACGTGGACTCTAGATAGAATTGCGTACTTGTACACCTTAAGGAAGTCCTTGAACAGCTCGTCGGAATTGATCTTGCCGTGAGAAGCCTTGAAGTAACCCACCTTAATGGAAGATCATCTCTGGTGATACAATGGTAGAGGATACTTATCACCTTTGAGGCTTGAGGGAGACAAGTCGTGCCCAAGCTTGTCGTTGCACTTGTAGCAACCCTGAGCTTCTCTTTGCAGCATCGTGACTTCCCAGCCATGCCAATCCACTACCTTGGCCCCCGCAAAGAGAATTTTCAAACCTAGCGCGGAGAAGAAGAAAGAAGATGACGAGCAACTCTTTGCAAAGGCAAGCAAAAAAGAAGGCTAAGGGAGAATAAATTTCCTATGACTTTCTCTCTTTCTTGTAAGGATAAAAATTGATCTCCAAATTTTTTTAACTCCCTGCTTAAGGCAGACTTACATAGGTTTTGGTGGCAATTGGTTTCCCTTTCCTATAAAACTTTATATCGAAGTCAAATTAGAAGATGTACATCAAATTGGAAAACAACTCTCTGCCTGCCTAAGCATCTTGGAATTTCTACATCTACTACCATTTCCTATGAGCAGGCCAGCAAGTGTGGGGGCATTTGTAGAGCAAAAAATAATCCAAAAAATCCTGGAGGCGACACGTAGACTTTTACTCGAGAAATATAACATTGCCCTCATTAAATGGGCAGAGTTCCTAAATAATCTCATGTGTAGCTTAGCATCCCTAAATGTCCAAGCAGCTGACTATGACTGTTCATACCTCTCCTTCTTGTGTCATGGAAAAGTAACTTAGGCATCGGAGATCCATTGCCCAACTCCCCTCCCAACTCCTCGTGGGTGCGTGAGGTTTTGGCCTTTGATCAAATGTGTTAATTGTTTTGTAGGTACATTTTTGTCAACACTAAAGGCGGCGGAAATTTGCTACCACAATGGTGATATGGCTGTTGTGTTCCTTATGCAACACGAGCGTAATAAATGGAATACAAACGTAAACCCAAGGATCGAAAAGCTAAAATCCACAAATTTAGAGAGAAAATAAGCTTAAATAAGCCTAAACTCAGTTGTAGGGAAGTTCAGCGGTCTTAGAGAAACTAAATTGAATAATCATATAAGGAAAATAAGATCCCAAGATTATTTATTCAAAAATTAAAATAAAATGTGAAATTGAATACAAACTTGGCAAATATAATATTTTCTTGAAATCTTCTCAAGCAACCCAAAAATTTCAACAAAATTCTTCTTCCTATAATTAATCCCAATTTTGTCAATTGTAAAGTAAAAGCTTTCATTTTCTGTACTTCATAAAATTCATCCCAAAATTGTTCTAAATCAGCTTCCTTGCCATATTTAAGGTTTTCCATTCTGTGGTGTTGTGTGTTGGGCATGTGCTTTGGGTTTTCTGTTTTTAATTATCTTTTGGCTTTTGTATTTAGATTGTTGTATTCGGGGCTGCCTTGTTCAGCTTTTAATAATTTTTTATAATAAAAAAAAAGGGATTTTTTAGGAAAAGGCCCTTGAAATTTGTATTATCTAAACAAAAACTCACCTAATATTAAACATACAAATAAAATTCAAATTTAAAATAGACTGTCATGTAGACAAATATATATAACCAACTATTATAACATATTTACAACTTTACCACAAAATCCTAAGTATGTCAGTAAATATTATTACTCACCCTAATTAAACCCATATGAAACTTTACCCTTTCGTGTATCATAAATATTAGTCACATATATAAATTAATTTACCCATATCCAAAAAAATAATAGGCATATTTCGTATGAAAAAAAATTTCCTTTATGCAGTCAATTATTTTTTAATCAAAAAAGTTTTTTTTTTTTTTTTTTTTGAATCATGTAAATACATACATATAAATTAATTTACGTATTCCAAAAAAAAATAGTGATATTAAATAATTATTGAATGTTGTGGGTTTGTGCTTGTAGGTAATTAAATAAACTTGTAATCTAATGCACATAAATCATGTAGGTAAATTAGATTCTTTTGTAGGTAAAAATTGTGCAGAACATATAGTTAGCTTGGTTTTGTGCATTAGGATTGGAGTATATATCTCTATTAATTAATAAAACTCTCTTTGTCAACTAAAAGAGGGTGAAAAAACAACTTAATCTTCTATCACACAAAAAACATGATGTGCAATAATGTAATTTCACATGTTCAAATTTTACTGCTTTTTTATTTAAACCTCACCTATAGGTGATGTTAAAATATCTCTAATATTTAAAATTAAAATTAAACCCCCCCCCCCCCACTCCCCCCACGTTCTCCCTCCCTCCCTCTCTTTCTCTCCTTTTCATTTTCTAAAAAAATATGTTCATACACACAAAGTGTGTAGGCAAATACTAGTATGCAATAGCTGAAGCTGTTTTAGGTTTATTGCTATGATGGTAGGTAAATTAACTTGTATATTTAATGCACCAAATCATGAAATTGCTATTATTATTATTTTTCAATCAGCACCCTACAACAATTTGAAAGTTAATACATTGAATACAATGAATTGCATGAAATATTTTGTAAAATATATATAATTAATTAAATGGATATAACAAGTGACAGATCCAAAACCTCCATCTAAGTATTATTAGGGGTAGTTTAGGCATCTAGAAAGTACACAATTTGAAAAGTCAAACTTAATTAAGAAATTTGCTTAGTTGGAGCCTAATCAATGGACTTTCGTCATGAAAATGAAAAGGAGATGGGTTTTAGTTAAAGAAAATATAGTTTCAATGGGTAATGTCAAAATTTCAGTAAAAAAATTCAAAGAAACGCGGATAAAAGAATGGCTCTACCTTACCTAATTTTTGTTCGTATTAACTATTAAATGTTGTGAAATTAACGCACACGTAATGCCCTTGTCTCAACAACGTTGGAATCTAGGCTTGAAAGCGAAGCTGAATGATATTTAATTCGACCACCAACTTTCTTTTAATATAGGCTCCATCTTGAGGATTTGGCGTCAATCATTCACACATACACTCACTCACACATCTCCAATATTTTCCCAAAGTTAGGAAATGCCAGAACAAACGGCAGCTTCCACTATGTCCAATCCCACCGTCGATAATTCCGATCCCTACAAGTTCCTTAAACTTGCATCCAATCCGGACGGCACAATCACACGCTTGACCAAATTTCCCAGCAGCCCAGCCACCTGCGATCCCAATCTTCCCACCCCATTTTTCACCAAAGACGTCCCCATCAACCAATCAAACAACACCTGGGTCCGAATATTCCTGCCCCGCCACCTGCTCGACCACTCCTCTGCAACCCCGCCCGCCAAGCTACCGCTCGTGGTGTACTTCCACGGCGGCGGGTTCATACAGCTCAGCGCAGCCTCAACCATAATGGACAACTTCTACGTAAACTTGGCTACCCAAGTCCCCGTGATCATCGCATCGGTGGAGTACAGGCTGGCTCCGGAGCACCGGCTGCCCGCTGCGTACGAGGACGCGGTGGAAGCGCTGCACTTTATCGAAACAGCCCCAGACCACTGGCTAAGGGACTATGCTGACTTGTGGAATTGTTACCTCATGGGCAGCAGCGCCGGTGGCAACATAGCCTACCATGCGGGACTTCGTGCGGCTGCGGAAGCTGACGATTTTCACCGGTTGAAGATCCGAGGGTTGATATTGCATCAACCGTTCTTCAATGGGGCCCAGAGAAGCAGATCTGAGTCAAGGTTGGAGAACAACCCCGCGTTGCCGCTGAGTAGCAGCGATCTGATGTGGGAACTGTCGTTGCCCGTGGGCGTTGACCGTGACCATGAGTATAGCAATCCAATGGTGGGGGATGGTTTGAGTGAGAGGTTGGATCAATTGAAGGCGGCTGGATTCAGGGTTTTGGTGGCTGGAAGTGGCGAAGATGTTGAAAGAAAATGGGGTCGAAGTGGTGGAGCATTTTGTTGAAGGAGGTTATCATGGGGTTGTTGACAAGGATCTTTTTGCGGTTGTAAAAAGTTTCACATCTTCTTCATAAGCTGAGGATGATTCTTAGAATAAAACTTGATGAAGTTGGTGGTGGCGGCGGCTTCAATAATAACTAGCCTCTCTGCATGCGCATTAGAAACATTTTTTTTAAAGTGATTATTTCATAAATTATGCGTGTGCGCACATCATAACAATAATATCTACATACTTTTATTGATGCCATCGTCAAACAATACGAGATTGTTATTCATGGAATTGTCAAACAATATGAGATTTTGGGTGCAAGTATATAATTGAAGTTGATGAACAATCGCATGTAGATGTAAATTAGAAAAAAGGTAGACGAAATGTCATTGGCTGATATTGAAACCCTAACACGTAGCGCCCCTAAAGATGTCTTACATTAGCTATTTTCAATTTGTTTAGTGAGGTAATTGGACAATTACAATGAAATTAAAACAACTAATGCAAGACGTTTTCAAGTGATGAAAGAAATAAAACATAATTAAATCAAGTGTAAAATTCGTGATAAATTGAAAGAGGTTTGTAAAAAATAAATAAAGAAATATAGCAAGGAACCAAATAATATTGTAAGAAAACAAAATAAACAATTAATCTATGACATTGAGTTTAAGAGTAAGAATTCATATATCAACTTTTCCTTCCAATGTTAGCATGAGTCATTAAAAGCATATAAAGATCATGTAAATATTATAGGAGGTATCTTTTTTAGGAATGTAGATATTGTGTCCTATTATGTTTCCTTATGTAATTAGGGCTGTATATATATCTCTTTTTGGTGTGTGGAATAAAATAAGTTATTATTCCTGCCGTATATTTCAACTTGGCATCAGAGCCAAACTACCGTAACCCTAGAAAACTGTATCTTCCGCTGTGACGTTCGGTTGACTGGTTCCTGCGCAGTTTGTTGCAGAGATTGGTCATACTGTGTATACTGTGATTGCAGCATGCTGTTTTGCTGCTGCCGTGTGGTTCTGTCTTGCTGCTGCTGTGTTTTTGGCAAGGGCTGTGTGTTTGTTCTGCTCTTGTCGTGCTATTGCTGGTGTGTGTTGCAGTGAAGGAAGATGGTGAACGTTGAAGATGGGGGCTCGGGGTAGAAGCTAGGATTTGGTGTTGGTGGTTCTGCCAACAATTCTGCTCTCAATTCTGTGATTATCCAGAATGATGCCTCGGCAGTGCCGAGTGCAGTGAAACTTAACGGGTCAAACTATCCGCTTTGGTCCAAAGTATTGGAGATGCATATTGTAGGACGTGGTAATAAGGGTTTTGTGACAGGAAGTATCAAGGAACCCAGGGAAGACAGTACCGAGTTTGAGACATGGGAGACTGGGAATGCTATTGTGAAGGGATGGTTCATTAATTCCATGGAGCCAGCCATCATGAGTTTTTTCATTCACCTCCGTACCGCTAAAGAAGTGTGGGAGGAGGTGGCTCGAACGTACTATGATGGCTCTGATATCTCTTAAATTTATGAGTTGAAGGTTAAGTCGTTTCGACTTCAACAGGAAGGACGTCTAGTTGGGGTGTACTACGCTGATCTCAAATCTGTGTGGCAAGAGTTGGATCAACGGCGGCCGATTGAGATGGCGTGTGCTCAAGATTTGAAGACGCTACGAGAGGAGGTCCAACTGGACCGAGTATATGCCTTTCTGGCACGTTTGGATGATGTTTTTGATAAGGTTCGTAGTGACATCTTACGAACCCAACCGCTTCCGTCGGTCGAGGAGGTGTTCTCTATGGTTAGGCGTGAAGCACAACATCACGCCACGATGATAGGTGGTAGTCATATTGGCAGCCAAGGAGGAGGACCTGCAGCGGCTATGGTGTCACGATCTCCTGCCAGTCTTCCTTCTGGTGATGTGTCAAACTTGTCTGTGAATTCCCGCTCTTTCACCCGGGAAAACAAAGATAATTTGAAGTGTACCTTCTGCGGCCAAACTCGCCATACCGAAGATACATGCTTTGAGAAGCATGGAGTACGCGAGTGGTTTCCAGAGTTGAAGAAACGGTTGCGTGCAAAAGAATGTGGGAACAATAGCTCACGAGGTGGACGGGCAGCCTTAGCTACTGCAACACCGAGCAACAACAAAGAAGCCGAGGTGCTTTCTGGTGAGCCGAGTCAATCTTTGTTGACTCATACTACTCTTGGTGAACCATCTTCAAATCCAGGTATTGTAGGCCGTGTTCTCTTAGCCTCCGACACTGCTCAGCATACAGGTTGGATACTAGACTCTGGTGCAACGGATCATATGACCTATGATAAAACTTTGTTTCAGTATATGACCACGCCTCGTAGAACATGTGTGGAGACTACTAATGGTACTACTGCTTCGGTTAATGGAGCAGGCACCGTGTGTCTTACACCATCTCTCTCTTTGCATCACTGCTTATTTGTTCCGTCTTTATCTCATCACCTGCTATCTATACCGCAAGTTACAGAACAGTTGGATTGTGTTGTATTAATGTATCATTTTTTTTGTCTGCTTCAGGATATTCAGACCAAGGGGATAATTGGGCGTGGCACTAAGAGAGAGGGGTTGTATTATGTGGATGATGTCGTTCCGGGAAGAGCTGCTGCGGTTCGGACGTCCACTACTAGTAATTTGAAGGACGTATGGATGTTACATCGCCGTTTAGGTCATGCTTCTTTTGGTTATTTAAGGCGTTTGTTGCCTAGTTTATTTCATGGAATAAATGAATCAGACTTACATTGTGAAGTCTGTATTCTTGCTAAAAGCCATCGTGTTTCGTTTCCTCCAAGTATGAATAAAAGTTTGTTTCCGTTTGATCTCGTGCATTCTGATGTTTGGGGTCCTTCCCCTGTAAGTGTGGCTTCTGGAGTTAAATGGTTTGTCACCTTTGTTGATGATTGCACACGTATGACCTGGTTATATGTAATTAAACATAAGAGTGATGTTGCTATGGTGTTTCAGTCTTTTTATCAGATGATCAAGACTCAATATTCCTCCATTATTAAAGTTCTCCGCTCTGATAATGGAGGTGAATATATTAATTTTGAGTTGTCTCAGTTTCTCCGTACTCATGGGATTCTTCACGAAACGACGTGTCCTCACACTCCACAACAAAACGGGGTTGCCGAGAGGAAAAATAGTCATATCTTGGAAACTGCCCGTGCATTGATAATAGGTGCCTCCGTTCCTCAACGTTTTTGGCCTGAAGCTGTTACTTATGCTATCTATCTCATTAACCGTATGTTATCCCGCGTTGTGGGCTTTCAAACTCCTCTCCAGGTGCTAAGTACACATGCTCCAGTGGTATCCATAAATACTCTTACTCCTCATGTTTTTGGGTGTGTGGTATATGTTCATATCCACAAAGTTCATCGTAGTAAGCTTGATCCCTGTGCTCTTCGGTGTGTCTTTGTGGGTTTCTCTACTCAACAAAAGGGATATCAATGTTATCATCCCGGAACCCGCCATATGTATGTGACTATGGATGTTACATTTTCTGAATCCGAATATTTTTATGCTTCTACCCGGTCCACTTCAGATCACCAGGGGGAGAGTGCGACTGTGGGTGATCTTGGTTGGTTGGATTCGGATTTAGGGGGAGACGTTAATGGTAAATCTGAAACTGATGTGAGCATAAGTGCTGCACCGCAGCAGGTTGTTGTCGAATCAAGTGCTGCACCACAACAGGCTGCTGCAGAGGAGACCAAGGAGAATAATCAGGGTGAGCCAGCTTCTGCCAAACCTAGTATTGCACAGGAACAACTGGATGTTACCGATCCAAGTACTGAGTTTAGTAGTATTTTATCCCCTCTCTCTAGTTCCACAGTGCCGTCCCATGCATCTTCTCTGAATATACCTGAGGTAAGTACAACTAATTCAAATAATATTGTCAGTACATATAAGTTACCACCTAGACAAAATCGAGGTGTGCCACCTGACAGGTTTTCTCCGGAAGGGAAGGTAAGGTATCCAATCACCAATTATATATCCTGTAAGAACCTTGCACCTGAACGCAAGGCTCTGGTAAATAACATAGAGTCCATTAAAGTTCCAACTCAAGTGGAGGAAGCTCTGAAAGATCCAAGGTGGGTGAAAGCAATGGATGAAGAAATGATGCCTCTACAGAAAAATAAAACCTGGGAAGTAGTGGAACTACCTAACGGGAAAAAGCCGGTTAGATGCCGCTGGGTGTTTGCAATCAAATACAAGGCTGATGGATCTATAGAAAGATACAAAGCAAGGTTGGTAGCGAAAGGGTATACTCAAACATATGGTGTAGACTATCAGGAGACGTTCTCTCCGGTAGCCAAGATGAATACGGTACGTGTACTTATCTCTTTAGCTGCAAATATACGGTACGTGTACTTATCTCTTTAGCTGCAAATATGAATACGGTTCGATGTGAAGAATGCTTTCCTTCATGGGAATTTGGAGGAAGAAGTATATATGGTTTTTCCTCCAGGATATGATGTGGGTAGGAAGACGGGGGTTTGTCGATTGCGTAAGTCACTTTATGGACTTAAGCAGTCACCTCGTGCATGGTTTGACAGGTTCACACAGGTCATGAAGAAGAATGGATATTGTCAGTGTCATTCCGACCATACGCTGTTTGTAAGGCGTAAATTGAATAAAGTAACTGCTTTGATTATCTATGTAGATGACATGATTATTACAGGGGATGACTCTGATGAAATATTAAGGTTGCAGATAAACCTTGCTGCAGAATTCGAAATGAAGAACTTGGGAGACTTAAAATATTTTCTGGGAGTTAAAGTTGCACGTTCATCCAGAGGTATTTTCTTGTCTCAGCGTAAATATGTGTTGGATTTGTTGAAGGAAACTGGTATGCTAGGGTGTAAACCGGTAGATACTCCTATAGTTGAGAAGCATCATTTGGGTATATATCCAGATCAGGTACCGGTTGATAAAGGCAGATATCAGAGACTTGTAGGAAGACTGATTTATTTGGCTCATACTCGTCCAGACATTGCGTATGCCGTAAGTGTTGTGAGCCAGTTTATGCACTCACCAAGTGCAGATCATATGGCCGCAGTCATGCATATTTTAGCTTATTTGAAGTCTGCACCTAGAAAAGGAGTATTATATGGGAGACATGGACATCTGAGAATTGAAGGTTTTACTGATGCAGATTGGGCTGGTGATGTAACTGATAAGCGATCAACATCTGGATACTTTACCTTTGTGGGAGGTAATTTAGTTACATGGCGTAGTAAGAAACAGAAAGTGGTCTCACGATCATCAGCTGAAGCTGAGTACAGAGGTATGGCACAAGGATTGTGTGAGATTCTTTGGTTGAGGAAGCTTATTTGGGAACTTGGGTTCAAGCCAAAGGATACTATGAGATTATATTGTGATAACAAGTCTGCAAGAGATATAGCAGACAACCCAGTGCAACATGATAGGACTAAGCACGTGGAGGTTGACAGACATTTTATTAAGGAAAAACTCGAAAGAAAAATTGTCTCTCTTCCATGTGTGACTTCCGAGGAGCAACTTGCAGATGTCCTCACTCATGGAGTATGTAGTAGAACATTTAATGACTCACTGGTCAAGTTGGGCATGTGTGATATCTATGCACCAACTTGAGGGGGAGTGTTAGCATGAGTCATTAAAAGCATATAAAGATCATGTAAATATTATAGGAGGTATCTTTTTTAGGAATGTAGATATTGTGTCCTATTATGTTTCCTTATGTAATTAGGGCTGTATATATATCTCTTTTTGGTGTGTGGAATAAAATAAGTTATTATTCCTGCCGTATATTTCAACTTCCAACACTACAAAATACAACTCGACTTAATATATTAATAATATATGTTATTAAAAATTGATAAAGATGAGTAAGCAGGGTTTGTGCTTCATGGTATACAGGCCCTTTATGCAAATGATCTCTATTTTTTTTTTTAAATGGAGATTAGGTGTGGGGTTCACTCTATATTGAATTTTAACGATCCAAACCGTCTATTTTGTAAGTCTTGATTCATAGATCATTCTTGCAAAAATTCAATTCAATCCGAAACCATTTGCCTATTTAATTATCAGTATCAAATTTCATTGTTTCTTGCATAACAAGGTATTCGTTCATTTCTTTGAACCCAATTAAATGTCTTAAATATTTCTTATTTGTCTAATATTTTGCAAGGATGATTTATGAGATACAACTTTAAGACGATTCTGATTGTTAAAGTTCGCTGTGGTGTGGACTCCACAATTAATTTCCATTTTTATAAAAAAATGAGAACCTCTTCCCTTAAGAGCAGTTCCAGCGTGGGAACCCTCCCCCCCAGGCAATACACTATGCTATCCACCTAGTGAATAGTAACTGCCCTTAATGAACAGTTATCGCCTTTTGCATCTCCACTGTTGCACTTCAATAGCCCTGGCAATAGGTAATAAAATATTAGCATTTTATTTATTTATAAAATAATACAAAATAATTTTATTTGTAATTTCGAATAAGATTTTTAATCATTCTCGTTGCATCACGTGTCATTATTCGAAAAGTTATAAAATAATACAAAATAATTTTATTTGTAATTTCGGATAAGATTTTTAATCACTCTCGTTGCGCCATATGTCATAAAATCCGAAAAGACAATTATTGGTGATGGATTTCCAATAAAAATTTTAATTGTACTCGTTGCGTCATGTGTCATTATCCGAAAATACATTATTGGTGATGGATTTCCGATAAGATTATTAACCAATCACGTCGCGCCATGTGTCATAATCTGTTTACAATCTTTGAGGATAGATTTCTATCAGATTTTTAACGAATGACGGCATGCCACATGGCATTATCTACAACCTAATCCTTTCTGAATCCTCCATATAATCCACCATCCATCTTCACAAATCTCACACCAATTTTCTCAAGTTCTCTATCATTATTCATAGTTTCTACTTCCTTTTTCACCAAAATCTCTATCATTATTCATAGTTTCTGCTTCTTTCTTACAATGTCTTCTTCTTCCTCAAGGATGATGTGGAAATCGATCAACATGAGGAAGAATTGTTTAACCAATCAAAAGGAATGTTCAATCTCCAGGTGGCCCAAAATGAGAGGGAAGAGGATGAGGAGCGTATAAGGAGAGATGACAAAGCAAAAATGGTAAGGGCCTCACATTCCCGTCAAGTCATCCAAGCTGTGGGTCAGATCTGCAGGCCCAGCCGTTCCGGAAACCTTGATAGAAGCAGGCAACGACGAGGTATGGAATTCTTGGATGATTATTTTGTTCGTAATAGTGCATTCCCTTATACGTACTTTAGACGTCATTTTAGAATGGAACGAAATTTATTCAAAAAAATCATGATTGCTGTTTGCAACCATGATTCTTACTTTGTGCAAAAGAATGATGCTTTTGGTGCTATGGGTCTCCTTCCCCAGCAAAAAATTATTGCTGCCTTGTAGATGCTTGCATATGGAGCATATGCAGATCAAGTGGATGAGATAACGAGGATGGGGAAATCAACCATTCTTCAGTCCCTGATGAGGTTTTGCGGAGCAATCAAATTTATCTACACCACAGAGTACTTCCAGAAACCTACTGACATGGACTTGCAAAGGCTTCTGAAGAAAGGCGAGATGTGAGGTTTTCCTGGGATGATTGGGAGCATCGATTGTATGCACTGGATATGGAAAAACTATCCAAGTGCATTGCAAGGCGCTTATTGGGATAGAAAATGAGCAAAAAGTATCATTTTGGAGGCGGTGACATCTTTTGATACATGGATTTGGCACGCCTTTTTCAGGGTTCCGGAAGCTTAAAATGACCTCAATGTCCTTACCCAATCCCCAATGTTCAACGATGTCCTGCAAGGAAAGGCACCAAAAGTCACATACTACATCAACGGACGTATGTACGACGGGCCATACTACCTAGCAGACAATATTTACCCAAGGTGGTCAACATTTGTCAAAACAGTGCCACGTCCGCGAAGTGCAAAGGAAAAACACTTTGCAAGCTGTCAAGAGGGGCGCATGAAGGATGTGGAGTGTTGTTTTGGTATCCTCCAAGCTCACTGGGCGATCATCAATGGTGTTGCTAGATTGTTTGATGTAGAGTCACTTCAATCCATCATACGATTATGATGTTGTTGATGAATATAAGCCAGACACAATGAACAATTCAAGAACACGTATATATTATGCTCATGACGCCACCGAAGAACTCGTGCAACATGAGCCACTAGAAAGGGATGAACGTTACAATGAATTGATAATTCAATGATATACTACACTTCAAAGGCCATATATGCATAATGCCCAGCAAATTGATTTGATAGAGCACCGGTGGGAATTGAAACAAGCTTAAGATACTTAAGTTCATTTAGTGTGTCTCTTTTAGTTCATTTGGTATGTTTATTTAATTTCAGTGAGTTTCTTTTAGTTCATTTAGTGAGTGTTTTGTTATTTGGTATGTTTATGTAATTTTATTTGGTGTGTTTAAATGTCTTTTGAATAAAGATTCTCCTAGTATAAATAAATTACCAAATTAAATAAAGTACTAAAATCAATAAATTGGAAACAACATAAAGTACTCTATTCAATAAATAAGAAATTACAACCCAAAGTGATTGGAAAATTATGGGCTCCGATTACAAAAAGTATTGTATTCATCATCACTTAACCAATTTGTGGTGCTAGGATGATCTTCTTTTGTCGTGCTAGGACCATCTTCTCTTGCTCTCGCTTCTCTTGCATGCCTCATTCGCACCACATCCGCTTTCTCCGACTTCCAAAAATATTTAGAATTTGGAGACTTCCCTTCTAAATGTGTGTTCATAATGTCACGATCTCGTTGAGCCATTCTTTCTTCTCTAACATGTTCCCTTTCTTGCCTAAGTAGCTATCTTTCTCTCTCATTAGCTTGAAATGCTCTCGCAATAGCTGCAGCATTTGCTGATGTGATATAAAATAGCACACAAACTTAAACCCTCTTTTAGACAATTGTAGTATGCGTAAGTAGGGATCGTTCTAGACCGGGGATTAGGAGGGATGCTAATCTACACTAATTAGACTCAAAAACATAAAACTAAGCTAAACTTACTCAAAACAAACTAAACTGACTCAAATAACTCAAAACAAGCACTAAGGGGTGATTTGGACGAAAATCTAACTAAATTGACTCAAAACATTAAAGTGGGGTTTGTTTGGACGAAAATTGACTTAAAACTAATAAGTTGCAGAACTAAGTAAAGGTTGCACGAAATTAAGGTGATTTAAGTGGTGAAAGGCTAGTTAGAGGGTCTTTCTCCACACATGACACATATGCATACAAATCGATTTCCAGTTATTATTCCTATAAACCATGAATGACAATGCCCCAAGTTAACCGTGAACTGCACAAATTAACCATCAGATTTTCCTAAATTCATTGAATTGGACTCAGCGACACAATCAAATTATTCTTATCAAGTTCCCTATATGAACTGTATGATAGAGATACATATCAAAGATCATGAACTTCTATGAAAATCATAAGCATTGACATGACATTCGTAACTATGAAAAGCATGATACTTCTGCCAGGAATTTACTTAACACAATCATGACTAGTGATTTCCACTACTTATAAATATAAGTTCATAACTATTAGGTGAAATTCCCTTATATTTTAGCATCAAATTCATGCATGCAAACTAAGTAGGCCTTCTTAATCAACATACAAGAATAAGTTATCAATCAAATAGATAAGTAAATTGCATTCACGATTTATGAAACAATAACTGGATGTAATCAATTCATATCACACATATGTTCATGACTTTGAATTCACCTCTAGCTAAAACGAAATTAGTTCCACATGTTCATCATAACTGAAAACCAAATTAAAACAAATATTGGACTAAAACTAAGGATAGAATACACCTAGAAATGTTCCAGCAATCCCAAAGGCTTTGGATGGCAAGAACGGCTCCAAGCTCTCTTTCCTTACAAAGTTGCGGCACAAAGTGTTTAATTTCTCTGAATTTCTCTCTAAGGCCCCTCTCTCAATTATGCGGCCGATGTGGGTATTTATAAGGCTAGGGGGGCACGGCAAGGTTGTGTTGGAGAAGGATTACACACTCCAATCCCACAAGGAAAAAGCTAATTACATGGTAGAAACCAGGGAGAATAAGGAGAGGGTGGTGCGACACCTTTTTAGGCTTCTAGAATTATGATATTAGGAGTTCTAATGTGAAAATAATTCCCCCATGCAGCTGGAAATAAGGTAGTATAGGATTAGTTTGGATAATGTTAGATAAGATAAGATTGGATAAGGTTGAGATAAAATAGGACTGGATAAGGTTTTGGATAATGTTCCTTCTCTTTAGCTAATTCCTTATCTTCTTTTGATCTTCAAAAACGTCCATCCACCTCGCTCCACGCATATGCTATCCATTCCAAGCCCAAAACTGCTCTAAAATGCTCCAAATTGCCTTTTCTTGCCACTTTTGCCATTTGGACCTACAAACACACGAAAATGGCTTAAAACACTCTAATAAATAGAAACTAACTTACCAAATGCAAAGAAACAAGCTAACAAAATCGCATAAATATGCTCCTAGCATTTGCCTCATCTCTAGCCTTATCAGCCTCAAATTTCGCCATTTCCCGCGCCAAAGTCAATTCACCTTGGCGAGCAAGTTGTTCCATATACTTTGCATAATCATTCTTTGAAGCACTCCCTTTTCTCTTTGAAGCCTTCTTACCTTGAGGCCTAATTGGATAACAGGTCGATCCTGGTGCTTGTTCAGGGGGGCGTTTCGGGTACTTCTTCTGCTTCATCTTCATGAACATGCGAGCCATGATCAGGTATAGAGTGTAGAAGGGTGCTGTTCATGAAAACTTCTGGACCGACATGCACAACTTTGAATTTAAGACAATCTTTGACAATATTCCAACATTCCCACTGCTTGAAAGATTTATTTTTGGTTTTGGTTTTGGTACCATACCAAGTTTGTGCTTGAAGTTGCTACACAATGCGGGATAAGAAATAATTATGATAAGAGTAGGTAACAAATAAATAATATAAACAAATAATTATAATGAAAGTAGGTAATTAATAAATAATACAAACAAATAATTATAATGAAAGTAGGTAACAAATAAATAATACAAACAAATAATTATAATGTAAATATGGGTATAGTACAAACAAATAAATAATATATTGTTACCTGATCCGCGTAATTTTCCCCACTTTGAATATTAGTACTGGCTTGTGCCAAGGCGTCTCTCCATGTACTAAACGATTGGTTAAGTAATTTTCAACGACTGGACATCGATTATTTGGTTCTTTTCCCACCCATTTTCTCAAGATAATTGGTATGAATAAGACTCCACATTTCTCGCAACTGCATCTCATTACCCGTAAGCGAACTATAAGTAACTTTAACCCAGCTAGTACACAATGCAATATCTTCAAGAAGCGTCCAATTCGTACTTGGATCAATAGTCATTTTGTTGAAAAAAATTGGATTGAAACTTTGAGAGAAAGATAGGAATGTGGTTGAAAGTAGTTGAGAAAATATGAAATTGTGGTGTAAGGTAGATGATAATGAGAAGGTATTTAAAGAAAAGTAAAAGCAATTTTTTTTCAGATTTTTTTTCATTTTTTACAATTATTTTTTTATTTTTTTATTTTTACAACTAATTAATCTCTACCGTTGGATTTTTAAAAAAAAATTGAATTCCAACACTCCATATTGTGCGACGTGGCACAACGATAACATTTGTGAATTTTAAAACTATTTTTTTTTAATTTATAAAGGAGAATAATATCAACCTTTGATCTCATCCAACGGTTGATATTAAATAAGATTTTTTTATTTTTTTTACCGTTGCAAATTTGACGGTCCACATTTTCTTGCCGTTGAGATCCAACGGACAATGGGAAGCCACGTGGCTTCCCAATGGTAACAATTTGAAACTGCACCGCATGCCCCATTCGCTAAAAACATGTCGGGTGACGCGCCCCCACGTGTGGGTGCAGTGCACACGCCTGACAGAAAAAAATAAAAAAAGGGGCTGACGTTAGCCTTGCGTCAGATAGCCTTTAGGCTCATGGGCTGGCAATTCGTGACAAGCCTGATGCTCGGGCCTGCCTTATCCCTCGGGCTCCCACATGCTGGAGTCAATAGGTCGGGCTCTCGGGCCTGTTTAATGGCCTGTGCCTCGAGCTCCAGCCAACGTTGGAAGTGCTCTAAAGGCTTTCTCATAGTATAATATACTATTTTTCTTGACAATATCTTACAATTCCCATTCCACCTATAGACTACTTTGTCACTTTTATGCCGACACAACATTAATCATAAAACAACTAACGCACATAAGCATGTGCAGCCAACTAATCTTAATACTTGCCACGGTGTGTCGGCATAACCGTATCCATATCCATGAAACTAAAAAAAAAAAAAAAAAAAAAAAAAAACGTTAGAATATGTTTCGAAAACACGTTTGTAGTTAGCAGCATTAAAAATAAAATAAAACATTCATCTTGAGTAAAAGATGACCTATATCTGCAAACTAAAGTTTTCAAGCAACATCAATACCATGGTTGCCACCCATTTGTTTTCACTTGATGCTTCTTCACGTTTTCATTGTGCATCTACAAACAATATGAGAAAATTAGAAGTCTGACTATAAAATATATATATATATATATATATATATTATTATAAGTAGTGAGTAGTATAACATAATTACCCTTAAATTAGACAATTTGTCCTTAGCAACACTTTTTCTCCAATTGCTTGAAGAAGACTGTAAAGTAAGTATTTGGTCAAGTTCGAGTTAACAAATTGTGATCACATTTATGAAATAAGTAATTGTGATATTGTACCTTAATCCTATGCTTCAACTTTTTCAGTTTGAGAGAGGTATGATGCTTGTAGGACTGTTACAAAATTAAGTTTGATAAGGCTTATGTGATTGATTTCAAACTAATGCAATAGAATGTATTGCATTCTTAACTATAAAAAATATATATATATATATATATATATATATATATATTATTGTCACATCCCGTCCCGGGGCGAATCACTTCCCGGACCCGCTCCACCACCGTAGCACGATATTGTCCTCTTTGGGCTTACCATTCCCTCACGGTTTTGTTTTTGGGAACTCACGAGCAACTTCCCAGTAGGTCACCCATCATGGGATTGCTCTAGCCCCCTTCTCGCTGAACTTCGGAGTTCCTACGGAACCTGAAGCCAGTGAGCTCCCAAAAGGCCTCGTGCTAGGTAGGGATTGGAATATACATTATTATACCTTATCTAGAAAAATTGTATGGTTACAATTAATCTTCTTCCTGCACCAACATAATTGTCTAGTTAGAATATTCATGTGCTTTGTATAATTATGAATAATTAATTGGCAAACATATTATGAAGAAAGAAAATTGTCAAATATAGATAGGCATGGTAAGTAGGATTATACCTAATTCATTGAACTTTTTTGTAAGTTCGTATGAAGTGAGGAGTAGTTGTAGTTTTCATTTCTGCTAAAGCATTTTTCATGCGCCACTTATATGAAAAGATATATATAAGGTTCAATGTTTCCTCCTAAAATTTCAAGTTATAGAAAATTAAGAACAAAGCTAAGGAATACATACTACTCGTGCTTCTTCTTTTTAAACTCTTTGAGAATTAGTTTGCTGAGATCAATAGTTTTCACCCCAATGGAGATGTCCCAACCAGACGAAAAAATAGAAACACGTATGCTAGGTGGCTCCTCTTTAGGTGGTGCCATCTTCACTTTTTGTTGCATTTCTTGTAGAGTTTCTATAAATAAACAAAATTAATAAACTTTTAACACAACCAAGAGAAACGTACAATGGTTTTTAAACCTTCTTACAATGCATCACCATCGTCTCATACGTTGTTTGCATGGTGAAATGTAAAAACAAAAGTAGCTAATAAACATGTGAGAAAATGTTAAAGGCAAAGAGACAACAGCAGATGAGATGACATGTGAGAAAATGTTAAAGGCAAAGAGACAAAAGCCGATGTCATCTCATCTACTCAACAATTAAGCTTTTCTTACTGCTTGAGCCCAATGGGAACAGAAAGGATCCAATTATTTCATCTACTCAACAATTAAGCTTTTCTTACTGCTTGAGCACAATAGAAATAGAAAGGCTTGAGCCCAATGGGAACAGAAAGGATCCAATTATTTCATCTACTCAACAATTAAGCTTTTCTTAGTGCTTGAGCACAATAGAAATAGAAAGGATCCAATTATTCAAAGTCCAAATAACCTATTAACAAAGGGCACTTTAAAGCTTGTCTAGCATACATGCAATAATAGAACAATGATATATCCCTTAACATATTCTGCGAGCAAGGAACTGGAGTGAGCGAGCAAGGAACTGGAGTGATGTATGTTTAAACTAACGTAAATAATAGATTAATTTAAACCAAATTAAATTCACAAGCGCATGAATCGATTGTAGTAATATATGCAAATACGAGGTCGATCTCACAGGGATTGCTTTAACACTAATTTAACCGATTAATCACGCTAGACTTAATTAAACAAACAAAAGATAGATTGAATTGAATAATTGAGTACTTGATTAAGACTAAAATTAACAAGACAAATAAAAGACAAGTAATTAAAATAACACACGACACAAGAAAACCTAAGGTTATGAATCCACCAACAACAATCCTATTTACTTTTCCTAGAGCCAATTACTATCCAATTACCATGCCAATGTTAAAGGTTGTTCTTTCTAAGGTATGAATTAATCCGTGGTTAGGCATCAACTCTTGTATACATGATAATTATATCCTATTGGTTAGGCATACAATTAAACACATAAAAACTCATTAAGCGTAGAAGAATCATGTCAACCAAGTAGGACTAGCTTGATATTGGTCACCCTCACTAGTTTGTCTACTCTTCTTAATCTTAGTTCCAATAAACCTAATTGATTGGTCATCCTCACAGATTTATCTAACTATCTAGATGCAAAATTCCTAAAGGTGATCAGTCATTAAAAACTCGAACCTAGAATAAAATACTCACAAAGATTAAGAATATAACATGGTATATAATCGGATAATAACTAACAAAGTACTTCGTAAATATTCATGTCATGGCTTCATCATAAACCTTAGAAAATAACTTAGTTACACATAGAAATAAAAATAAAAGAAAGATAGAACCCGGAGTCCTTGGCAAAGCACGTCCCTAAGCTCTTCTTCACAAATTATGGAGATGGTGAATGGAATATGGTGCGGTGGTATGGGTTATGCGGGGGTGGATGGATATCTTAGAGAGAGGTTAGGGACCTTATTTATACTAGAAAAACCCTAAAGGTCTGGGAGAAACTCTCCTAAAATAAAACAAACTCCTAACACAAACTAGGAAAGAATCCTTCTTGGCTTGGGAAACACGTCATCTGTCTTGCACGTCAATTTTGGGGTCGATTTATCTTCTGGAAAATTTTGTAAAAATATGGGAAACGTAGTTTTATCTCTTATCTTTCCAGGCATATATCACATGCTAATAGGACAAATCAGGAAAACCTCCAAATCTTCATTCTTCCACAGCTGTGTGATTCTGACAGGAAAGCAACTTCTATGGGATTGATTTGTGAAACTGCAATGAATGGCTCCATGGAAAGTTATGAAGTTCGGACACAACAATCTTCAAACTCTTAGCTTCCTTCTCCTATTGGCCTTGCATCAAAACTCCTCCGGAAAGTCGAATTATCACCAAAATATCCTGTGTGCGCAGATTGGCTGAAACTGAGAAAAGGAAAGTAATAAGGCTCTTTTATAATCAATTCCTTAACAAAACTTGGGGATAATTAACATGCAAATATGATAAATAATGCACCTATCAAATATCCCCAAATTAAGCTTTTGCTACTCCTCGAGCAAAACAAAATAAAAAGACATCAAGAAAAACAATAGACCTTCCATAAATTAGCCTGAAAGCAACCAAGAGACGGTCACCAAACTTAAGAGAATTAAACATTTTTTAAAATAAAATTTACCAAACCTTACACGACATTCTCAAGTGTAGTGAGTGAAATAACCAATATCAATACAACTTACTCAACCCGGGCAGATATATGCAAACCCAAGCTTCCACTTCAAATCCTCTACCATGAATATCACTCACAAAGAAATCACACATTAAAAGGCAAAGTGTTTCACTCAAATCATGATAAGCAATATAAAACCCCATAAGCTTGTTCTTTATATCATCTCTCCACTAATGTAATCAATGCAACACCAAAGATCAAAGGTCTTTACAAAGGTTGTAACTTTAGGCTAGGGTATGGGCTATTAAAGAAATGATATGGAAAAACTAAAGCTTAAGAAATACCAAAGTATCTTCATAATGTACTTTCGGTCGGTCCTCTTTTGAAATTTGATCTTCAATTATTGGTGTCCAGGATTCATGATGTAGAGATGGAACAATTTCAAACTTTTATTTCCTCATTTCTTTGATAGTGCTTTTTTTTTGTTTTTTGGAAATAAAGATAATACTACACATGGTACCTCGGTACACGCCACATCTTTGATGTAGAACCCAACCTTTATCTTCATTGACGTCCCCTTGGTATCCCTTAAGCTATAGGGTATGGTTAAAATAGGTTAAATAGGTAGGGATGAATGTGGGTGATGAAAGAAAAGGCTTAAGTGTTTGGCTTCAAAAGGGTAACTAGGGATAATATAACATAAAAGGTTGGTTAGAAGGTCTCAAACGATCCAAACATGGCCTCAATCATCTCCCTAGTGTTGCATGACCTAGGATTTCACCTCAAGAGATATTGAAGCAAGTTCTAGAGAATGATACTGACATTGGTTATTGGTATGAAATAAACTTGAGAATGATCATGTAAGAATATGATTAACCATATAAAACAATTGAATTTTCACATAAAAAGAATAAATTCAAATAAGTTTGTGACCTAGAAGAAAGCAACTTATTGTCATTGACTTATGGAAGGTCTAACTAAAAGAAAATGACTCAAGAAAAAGAAAATCATTTTGAATTTTTTTTTTTTTTTGACACTTTTTTTTTTTATGGATTTTTTTTTATGACATTATAACTTAAATAGAAAAACAAAACATAGAACAAATAAATAGAGGAAAAGAACATATGCCAACAGAGGTTGCAAACAGCACGGTGCAAATATGATATTCGACCTTTAGACAAAGATTTGATCATAACTTTTGAAAGAAAATTTTGATTTTCATGGTCTTTATATGGCTGGAAAGAGGACAAAAAATTGAAGAACACCACGCAGACAAAATGCTCAAATTCCTTACCAGTTAATACAGTTTTACACAAACATAGACAACATGAACACTAAACAAAAACAAAACACAGAAACAGAGATCGAAATCCTCCCCCAAACTTGAAACAAACATTGTCCTCAATGTGTAAAACAAAGAAAACAGAACAAATGACACAGTTAAAGGTAGGGTATGAAAACTTCCTAGGATTTTTCATTGGAGCAGGCATGAGCAATGTGGAACTTGAGACGTCATGCCTTGTAATGTACTCCCCCAAACTTGAATCGTTGCAGACCACCATTCCTGAGGGCATGAAAGGAATTAAAATTGGTTCAATTGTAGTAATATATGCAAATACGAGGTCGATCCCACATGGATTGCTTTAACACCAATTTAACCGATTAATCACGCTAGACTTAATTAAACAAACAAAAGATAGATTAAATTGAATAATTGAGTAATTGATTAAGACTAAAATTAACAAGACAAATAAAAGACAAGTAATTAAAATAACACACGACACAAGACAACCTAAGGTTATGAATCCACCAACAACAATCCTATTTACTTTTCCTAGAGACAATTACTATCCAATTACCATGCCAATGTTAAATGTTGTTCTTTCTAAGGTATGAATTAATCTGTGGTTAGGCATCAACTCTTGTATCTCTACATGATAATTATATTTTATTGGTTAGGCATACAATTAAACACATAAAAACCCATTAAGCATAAAAGAATCATGTCAACCAAGTAGGACTAGCTTGATATTGGTCATCCTCGCTACTTTTTCTACTCTTCTTAATCTTAGTTCTAATAAACCTAATTGATTGGTCATCCTCACAGATTTATCTAACTATCTAGATGCAAAATTCCTAAAGGTGATCAGTCATTAGAAACTCAAACCTAGAATAAAATACTCACAAAGATTAAGAATATAACATGGCATATAATTGGATAATAACTAACAAAGTACTTCGCAAATATTCATGTCATGGCATCATCATAAACATTACAAAATAACTTAGTTACACATAGAAATAAAAATAAAAGAAAGATAGAACCCGGAGTCCATGGCAAAGCACGTCCCTAAGCTCGTCTTCACAAATTATGGAGATGGTGAATGGTGTATGGTGCGGTGGTATGAGTTATGCGGGGGTGGATGGATATCTTAGAGAGAGGTTAGGGACCTTATTTATACTAGAAAAACCCTAAAACGTTAGGGAGAAACTCTCCTAAAATAAAACAAACTCCTAACACAAACTAGGAAAGAATCCTTCTTGGCTTGGGAAACACGTCATCTGTATTGCACGTCAGTTTTGGGGTCGATTTATCTTCTTGAAAATTATGTAAAAATATGAGAAACGTAGTTTTATCTCTTATCTTTCCAGACATGTATCGTACACTAATAGGAAAAATTGGGAAACACTCCAAATCTTCATTCTTCCACAGCTACGTGATTCTGACGGGAAAAGAACTTCTGTGGGATTGATTTGTGAAAATGCTATCCATGGAAAGTTATGGCATTTGGATACAACAATCTTCAGACTCTTAGTTTCCTTCTTCTATTGGCCTTGCATCAAAACTCCTCCGGAAAGTCGAATTATCACCAAAAATATTCTATGTGTGCAAATTGGCTGAAACTGAGAAAAGGAAAGTAATAAGGCTCTATTATAATCAATTCCTTAACAAAACTAAGGGATAATTAACATGAAAATATGATAAATAATGCACCTGTCATGTAGTCCAAAATTTTATACATTTAGGTCACACGTGAGTGTTATCAGAAAAAATGAGACATAATGACGAACTGATGTCAGCTTACAACCAGAAAGACTCAGAATTTGATCCAACATATGAGCATTGAGATTTTAGATGATTAACAACAGTACCACACCCAAATATGGAGATGTAGAAACACCAAAATTCCATTCATTGTTAATGCAATACAAACAATATTGGTATAGTTTAAGTGTTTAAAACAACAAAAAGACATCCACTTTCAAATCTTTCTCAGTCTTCCAATAGACAAAAACAATATAAACCGCTGCTAGACGCAAATTATTTGCAGAAATATAGACACAATGTAAATTAAATTAACTTCCTCCAACTACTTCGAAACCTCAAATGAAGGCATATTTCTCACTATGTGGGTGGGACCCAATAAATTCAAATAAAAGCTAAATTGAGAAAATTCTATCCTCATAAGACCAAAACAATCAAATTTCTTTGCTACCCACTTACCCAATTTTCCCAACAACCAAACACTAATTAAAGAAAATCCAAAACTTTGCTTTTGAAAAAAGGAGAATAATAAAAAAAAAAACTCACGTTTTTTTCCTTTTACTTTTGCTTCTCTTTTCATCACCGACCTCCTCCTCTGCTTCTTCGTTTTCGAGTTTCCGTCTTGCTATCTCATTCTACAAAACCCAAAATTGACTACAATAAACACAAAACCCACCAAGAAAACACAGAAAATCTGAGAGAGTATCACATAAAAAGAAAATGCTTACCAGATCATCCTTGAGTGAGTGCGTGTTCTGCCTCAGTGCAATCTTGAGAGATCAAGAGTGATGGAAGCCACTAAGGACACAGAAGGAAAGATAGAAAAAAAAAACAGTGTGCAAATGATGGGGCCAAATAAAAAAACTGAAATTGGAAAAAAGTGGGGAAATGCTCACCGATTTTTGTAAATTCTCACGTTTATTTTCCGGATTGCTGGCTTAAGATGAAGAAATCATATATATACGGAAAAGGTGTAGAGGAGGGATCTGTATGACATATGTACAAAAAGTTAAAAAATCAAGAAAATTCGTTTAAGAATTTAACGAAATATGCAAAGTTCTCCGAAATAAGAATGTAAGAAGAAGGCAAAAGCAACTCATAAAGTTATAAAATAAAGAAGAAGATATAGCACAGAAGAATTTAAATAAGTTCCAATAAACAAAATATTAGAACTTAAATGCAATCACTTAAAAATAAAATTGTATTTTGCAATCCAGTAAATAAGAGTGTTTGACCCACAAAAATGTAGGGTGTCTCCAAGTGTCCAACCTAGAAAAAAAAAAATTAATTTTGTTTTTAATATTACACAGTACGTTAAACAAAGTACCATAGAACAAATCATGAACTACATCCTTTGATTTGTTGGGATCGTCAAAGTTGAAAAGACCCATTGCACAATTACAATGCTCATCACAATTACAATTAGTTGTTTGACAGTACTAATTTGTTTTTCATATGGAAAGATCTTTGACAATCACAATTACAATGCTCATATGTTTCTTTTAAAATCCTCACCGAAAACATCTTAGACAGTACTATAGCATCGTTTTAGCAACGGTGAATGTAGCAGAGACAAAATTAAAACCAATTGCAATCAAATCGAAACCCCAACTATACACTCGGGGTATTCCAATGTCCTTTCCCAGCAAATGAATTAGAGATGGACCAAATTAATGACATAAATTGGTGAAAATGGATGAAGAATAATTAAATAAAGGTTGAGAAACCCTAAAAGCATGCATTTCGTTGAATGAAAAGTTGAAATCGAAAGCTAAATAGTAAGGAAAGTTGGAGTTAGGGATCGGGAAGAGAGAAGGGAAGAGGAGCAATGGCCAGGAGACTGGGCTCCTGAAGGTGGGTGTCCAGGATCGAAGGTGTGAAGAAGGGAGGAGAATTCTCTACTCTCCTAATCTCTCTACCCTTCCATGCCCTCCTATTTGAACGGTCACGGTTAAGCCACATCAACATCTTATATTGATTTTTTTATAGAGATAATAAGACAAACAACAATGTGTGAGAGGAGGGGATGGAAGTGGATGGGAATAGAAGGGTAGAGAATTCTCCTCCGTGAAAAAGGATGGGTTCCAAAACGTGTCCCAAAGTCTAGTCCGAAGATTAGGCTTTTTTTATTAGAGAAATTTTATTTGAACCCACATAACCTCTTTTTACACCCAACTTAAATTTTAAATGTTAATTGTCCCTTTTATCATATTGTATAATTACCATCAAATACAATATAAAATTAATAATAAAACTTAAATTTATCAATAAACCCACACCCTATAGTTAAACCCACCATCACTCCTTGTTTATTTTACGTTCATTCCGGCTAAAACCCTAATAGCTCTTATAGAGAAAAACAAACTTTTTTTATTTATTTATCGATAGATGATGATTTTGAAGTTCTGAGAACTCCAACTAAAGTATAAATCAATTTGTGAAAAAAAAAAAAAAAACCGTTTGTTTCAATTTTTTAGAGTTTAGAAGATGAGTATTTGGGTTTCATTTTTTTTCGTCAATCCAGGTTGTGCATAGTCTGTTAAACTTTCTATGGGATGCAAAAATCATCAAAAATCAGAGCTAAAATAACCGTTAAATTGTGATTTTTCGTTTATAACCATTGAAAACTTTTGTTCCGTTACCTAATCTTTGAATGTTTATTTTTTGTGATTTTTTACGTATGCGATCTTGGAGTGTGTACAAATAAGTTTGACGGTTGGATCGTTGAAAAACATTTCGTATAATGCGTATTGCATCAAAACGGTAGATTAAACCAACACCTAGAGTTAATGTTATACTTCCCCATCAAGTATAAAATAAGATTTTGTGGTATCCACTAGTGTAAATATTTTAAATTGAAGATCGAATTCGTTCAATGCATTCTTATAGGGTCGAGGAGTGTAGCTGTAAAAAAATCATCAAAATCAGAGTTAAAATAATCATTAAATTGTGATTTTTTGTTTATAACCGTCGAAAACTTTTGTTTTGTTACCTAATCTCTAAATGTTTGTTTTTTGTGATTTTTTTACGTATGTGATCTCAGAGTGTGTACAAACAAGTTTGATGGTTAGATCATTAAAAAATGTTTCGTAGAATGTGTATGACGTCAAAACAGTAGATTAAATAAACACTTAAGAGTTAATGTTATACTTCCATTAAGTATAAAATAAGATTTTGTAGCATCCACTAGTGTAAATATTTTTCAATTGAAGATCGAATTTGTTCAATGCATTCTTATAGGGTCGAGGAGTGTAGCTGTAAAAAAATCATTAAAATTGGAGCTGAAATAACCGTTAAATTGTGATTTTTCATTTATAACTATTGAAAACTTTTGTTCCGTTATATAATCTATGAATGTTTGTTTTTTACGATTTTTTACGTATGCAATCTCGGAGTGTGTACAAATAAATTTGACGGTTGGATCGTTGAAAGAAGTTTCGTAGAATGCATATCGCGTCAAAATGGTAGATTAAACAAACACTTAGAGTTAATGTTATACTTCCATTAAGTATAAAATAAGATTTTGTGGTATCCACTAGTGTAAATATTTTAAATTGAAGATCAAATTCATTCATTGCATTCTTATAGGGTCGAGGAGTGTAGCTGTAAAAAAATCATCAAAATCGGAGCTAAAATAATTGTTAAATTGTGATTTTTCGTTTATAACCATTGAAAACTTTTGGTTCCGTTACTTAATCTCTGAATGTTTTTTTTTTTTTGATTTTTTACGTATGCGATCTTGTATTATTTACAAACAAGTTTGACGGTTAGATTATGGAAACTAATTTCGTATAATGCATATCTCCGTTAAATTTGTCTAAATTTTGAAGTGGGAAAAGTAATTTGTGCTAAATTTTTATTTATGTTTTTCAAGTATTGATTAGACAATATTTAGTTTGTGTGATGACATTTTCATTGAACAATTATCTTTTTGTTTCTTTATCGCATATTTTACATGAGTTATTATCTATTAAACCAAACAATTATTTATTTAATTTTTAAAACGTATTCTATTTAAATACATATTATTTATTTATTAAACCAAACAATTATTATTTTATTTTTTAAAATCGTAACAAATTTTTTTGGGGTGGGGGGGGATTTAAAATTTTGGGTGGGAATTTTGGGGGGAATTTTGCCGCCATTTTGTTCTGTTGGTTATAACCGACAGTAATGAAAATTTTCTAAAATAAAACCCCTCCATCTTTTGCACCGGTGCCTTCTCCCTTCTCCCTTCCTTTCTCCTTTTCTCCTCTCCTCGTTTCCTCCTCCTTTTTATATTTTTTGTTGAGCATTCTCCCTTCTCTCTTTAATTTACAAATAAGAGAAAAACCATAGCAATGCCGGCACAGAAGCGCACCCACGAGGCCATGGAAGATGATCATTCGCAGAACTACCGAGAAAACAGCCATGAAACGCCCCAAGACGAAGAGGGCAAAAACCCAAATCTTATCTCATCGATCAGGAACATGCAAATTTTTTATTTTATTTTTCTTTAGAATTTTGGTTTTGGGTATTTGAAGAAATGGGAAAGATGGGATTTTGGGAATGTGTGGTGACGGAGAGCAGCTGAAATGCAGCCAACAGCGAGATATAGAGGTCGTTTTGGGGAAGAAAGACGCTACTGATTGGGCTTACAGAGGCGAAGGGGCTGCTAATCTTGTTCTCGCTTACACCGGATCCTCCTCCACTTTTGTATGTTTCACTCTAACCTGAGCTTCAATCCTGCATAAAATTTGTAATACGGTCCCATACAAACATCATACACGCACGTTTTGGATTTTTGCTTTCTCTGATTCTCTGTGTCGTTGTTTCATCTGCTCTTTCTCCTTCATTTTGCTCCTCAGAGTCCGATCGAAGCCCGTTATAGAGCACCAAAGAGAAAGACGAGTGAGCCTCTATTTTTTCTTCATTGCTTTTCTCGTTCTTCTATTTATGGTGGTCGTTTCCACTGATTGTGTAAGTGTTTGATGTTTGAATGTTGTGTGTGATTTGGGATCTCCATGCTTTTCTTCGTTCTTCTATTTATGGAAGATGTGGGTTTTCTCTTCTGTTTTTCTGGGATGGATTGTTGTGTTTGTGTTGGGAAGAAGGTTGGTGGAGTTGGGTTTTGGATCTTTTGAATTCAAGCTTCAAATTCCATCGTTCAAGCATGTTGCCCAATCTGGTTTGTTCATTAGCTGCAAATTCTGGTCATTTCGAGCAGAAGGGGAGAAGAATGCTCAACAAGAAGGAGAAGAGAGAATGCTCCCATGTCCTTTATATATATATTTTTAATTATTAATATATTTTCTGTCAGTTTTATCCGATAGAGAATGCTCTTACTTACTATTAATATATTCCCGACACAATTTTTGTCGGTTTTATATATTTTCTGTCGGTTATATCCGACACAATTTCTGTTTGTTTTAGAGTATTTTCTGTCGGAAAATTAATTTCCTGATGCTGGCAATTCTGTCGCTTATTATATCCGCCACTGCATCCATTTTCTGTCGGATTTTGCTTAAAATCTGACAGTAATATACGTTTTTTGTCGGTTTTTGGACCGCCAATTATAGATAATTTTGTAGTAGTGTGGCATTACAATTTGTTGTCGTACTAGTTAGTCCTCCCATATTAAGCAGGCATTAGTTACCATTCTATCACTGACCTTTCATGAATAATTTGATAGTCTATGAAAATTGAGGGGCCTTGTTTTACTAGGAAGATTATACAAAAAAGATCAAATAAGATGCACACATAAGAGATGCCATAGTGTTGTAAAAAAAGCTCCTATTGGAAATTTGAAACTTAACGAAAAAATCAAATAAGATGTAGTGAAGCAATTGATAGAAAAATTCAGAGAGAAATTTCAAAAAGCTCAGTCACTAGCTAAAAGCTTAAGAGGAAACAAAGGGCTAAAAGCTCTGTTTCAAAGAGCTCATGGTGGGAGGGGAGACAAAGCACCTAAAAGATTTTTTATTTCTAGTTTCTTTGAATACACAACCTTCGAAGCATCTTCTTTTGCTCAAGAAAATCTTTTATTCCCACATGCAAATAAAATCATGGGTACATGAATATCAAGAAAACAAGAATTTGAAAAGTGTTAGGTATATGGAAGATTCATGAACAAGTAGAAACTTCACCAAATTATTTTATTTTGGATTTTATTTTCTAAATGGCTGTAAAGATAAATTTACATTTTTAATTGGGTTTGGGAGGGTAATTTAGGTAATAATTTTAGGTTTAAAGAGATATTAATTCTTTAATTAAAAATAATAAGGGTTTAAAGAGTAAGTTAGGTGTAAAAAAAGGTTACATGAGTTCAAATAAAATTTCCCTTTCAATTATTCATCTGTACATAGTGGTGGTATGTGGGTAGTAATTGTTGAACGTTCAACTGAACTCAGATCGTGGGAAACATTAAATTGCTCTCTAGTTTCGATCGTGGGAATCGTCAAACTCGCTGGTTTCGATGTGGGAAGTTGAAGTAGAACTGATAAATGAACCGGCAACTGTCTATTCTTTTTCATTAAGTAAGGGTATTTTTTATTTGTGCTATGCCATTAAATCCTTGATGTAATATTTTACTTTGTTGTTCAATATTGATATCCTAGCTAGTCATATATCCTGCATCTATTATATATTATATATTTATATATAAAGCGAAGAGGGCAATGAATAGTGCCGATTTGGTGTCACGGCTTCAACAAAAATATTAGGGCAAAATTACTCCTCAACCAAAAAAATCCAAAAGCAGCCTAATATAAAATATAAAAAATGCAGGGGTAATTTGGTAATTTGGTCATCATAATATATAATATAAATATAAGTGGGAAGAGAGAAAAGAATAAAAAAAAATGGAAGGATGAGTGAAAGTTGATGGTGCCCATATGAAGGGGAAAGAAAAATATAATAAAAATAAGAAAAATCATGAATATTGTGTTCAAAACATCTTAAAAGGCGCGTAGTGCTGGTGATAAATTTGTATAGTTTTTTTTTTTTAAATTATTATTAAATTAGTACCTTACAATAGACTAGCAATAATGTGATTTAATCAAATGTTGTGAATAGTGATTTTTGTGTCACCAAGCTTCAACAAAAATATTTGGATAAAAATGTCCCCAAGACAAAAAACTTCAAAGGCATTCCAAAATAATGCATCAAATAAGGCAGGGGCATTTTCGTCATTTTAATAGTGCTTCACAATAAGCTAGTAATAATGTGATTTAATTTCTCTATTTTTAAATACGTTCAAAACATCTTAAGAGGCGTATAATGCAGGTTATAAAAAATGTCTTTCACATGCGGATAATAATGTGATTAAATAAGTTGTCAAATGATTTTTTTTTTTTTGAACAAACGATATTATCTACATTTAGGGGAAGGCGGTGGGCTTAGTCTCACAATGAGCTAGTAATAATGTGATTCAATCAGTTGTTTATTAAATATTATTTTCTCTATTTTAAAATACGTTTAGAACATCTTAAGAGGCATGTAATGCCAGTTATAAAAAACGTATATAAATACATTTATTAGATATTATTTTTTCTATTTTGACTTTCTTTTTGTCAATTTAAGCATATAAATACATTTAAAATATATAAGTCGCGCATAACATGCCGTGATTCAAAAAATACCTTCTACACGCGCGTTAACGAGTGCATGAAGGCTAGTAATTATAACGTTGTTATTGAGTTAATTTAAAAAGTTAGAACGTGATGATAAATGTCAATGCATTTTCACCCAATTATAATTATGACAATACCTCTTTTGGTGTCATATCCCATGTGTAACATACATTACTCAATTTAACGACTATGCATGAAGAATTTAATAAAAACCAAAAACAACTATATACTTATACATTAGGTATAGTAGAACTGATGTAGGACGAGTCAAGGGTCTCAAAGAGACGGGGGATAGAACTTGGGAATAACTCAACCATAGACAACGGAATACTCATGCCACTAATCGTGGATTCACTCAATACGACCAAGTCAAACGCTTGATTTTAGAAGGAAAATCAACTCACTTCAATTGCACATGGCTTTAGTACATGATATTTATAAAATGAAATGCTATGTAGGCTCTCACAAAAGTGAGACTCTCTGTTACCTCATGTTTATGGCACAATGTATTATAATGTTGGCACAAGAATTAACGTTAAATTATGAGGTAATAGAGAATTCATAAAGGGTTCTACTTTTGAGAGAATTTACTTAGCGTTTCTATTTATAGAGAGTACAAACAGAAGAAAAAAACCCAAGTCGGAATTGGACTTTTACTTTTCCCCAAACTATTTAAAATATTGTTAAATGACTAATTAAATATTTTGCACTACTCTAAGAATTTATTTAGCTATATTTGATGGTTCCAACACTCATGAAACTCTTGGTAGATTCCAATGCATGCATGAGAGCATCGGTTTCAGCATCAAGAATGAAGCGTATTAGTGGTAGTCAAAAATGGCAACCCAGGGCGTTAAATTTGGAGTAGGATTCTCTCTTCTGGTATTCTTAGCCCCTTCCCTCCTTTCCTCTTACTTTTTAAATTTGGAGTAGGATTCTCTCATCTGGTATTCTCAGCCCTTTTCCTTCTCTCCTCTCACTCTTTGTTTTTTGTCTTATTATCTTTATAACTATTGACATGTCATAATCGTAACCGTTAAAATAAGAGGGGTGGGGAGGAGAGAGAAATTAGATGAGGAGATAATCGTTCTCTATTTATTCTGATCGTTCAATCTTCTGAGTCTCTGACACTCTCTTTGGGTTGAGGATGCACAAAGTTTTTTCTGTAAATTTTAATGGTGCCGTCTGCCAGACTACCACGCAATAAATGTATGCTTCAACGGGACTCTCTTGAATGCTTCGGAGTATTCAGTATTCTTAATATTTTAACCGTTAGATTTTTGTTTAGTAAAAAAATTAAGATCTAACGGTTAAACATTTGGAGTACCAATACTCCAGAGCACTCAAGAATTTTTTTTGCTGCAATCACTGTGCTCCTTTATCGAAGCATCAGTAATGACGGTCAGTTCTTTGCATCTCAAGAAACTCTGAGAGATAACATGCCCTATTTACCTGGTGTCCATACTGGAAAGAACAAAACCTATTCACCTTTGACAAATAACTGGAGTTTGACTGGTTCTTGAACGTGAAATGTCACTTGCATCGTGTCCATAGTCGAGTAGCAAATACTAATTCTGATATGTAAAGCCACTTTTAACCCTAGAAACATGATTAACAACCGAAAATATTATCAACAATATGCAGTGATATGACCCATGCATATTGCGTAAGGCATTATTGTATGACAATACATTACAATTGACACAGACAAGCGGGGGAACCGAACATCCAATTCAATCGAATTGGCTCCAAATGAAATTTCTTTAATGTTATTTTTAATATTCTATTATTTGAATAGTTTTTATTTTCCTTTATCAACAATAGCCCTCCTTAACAACAATAAAAATTTAATGTCCCCTGGTCTAAATAGTTAAACGTTAATTTGAACATAAAAAATGTTATTCTTATCATCTATTTGTATCATCTCTCTAATAGAGATAAGACTCACATGCTTTGACAGGTCTCAGTGTCCCTCTCATCAATCTGTTGCATGGCCTCGGTGGCAACAAAACCTTGCTCTTCTGTATGATCTTATCCAAGTAATCCCTCCACTTTTAGCATTGCTCCAGATCATGGCCGTGTACTCCATGGTATGCGCAATACTGAGATTGGTCTCCCTTCTTGGGGTTTTTCAGTAGAGGCGGTCTCGCAGAAAGGGATCATTCTTGTTCACGTTGTAAATCTGGCGAATAGTAATGGAGAACTCCGTGTATGTCTTGTTCGACTAGGTCTCGCTGGTCGACTAGCATGATTTGCGCTTATCAGCTTCTTTATGTTTGACATTCCCCTTTTGATCTGCCCCTTGAGGAGTTGCTCTTGATCCTTCTTCAAGTGTTCTGGAATCTTGGTGGCATTATTCTCGTCATCCCACAGAGCGCGGCGCTCTGCAAGTTCAAATATTTAGGCCAGGGTTTGCCCATGCTTCATGACGATTTCGCCACAAGTGGTGGTCCATCGGCAGGCCATTCTTGAATGTCGTGGTGGTAATGGTCTCGTCTCAGTGTGGCTTCCTCTACCTTAAAGCGATGTTGAGTAACTCATTCGACTTCTTCTTCAGGCTAAATAGCTGATCACCAGACAATCTACCAACCCCTCCGTAGTATACGTATTCTTTTGCGGACTAGCAATAGCTCACCAAAGATGCGTATGGAGCGCGGTGGTAGGGTGTGAAATCAACATGTGTCGCTTCTTGCAACTTAATTGCAAACACCTTGCACATCAGTCTGTCATTCCTTTCTTGGGGGATCAGGACGCTTCGATTGTACTTAAGGTGGCGATCTGAGTCTGATCTCCCTTGAATAGCGTGAAAACCGATGTGCTGACCTGCATAAGTGGCAGTGTTTGTTCAGTTTCGTCAGATAACGGGGTGGTATTCACATGTTCCACTTCTCTGCATAGGTTATCCTCGATGTTGCCCACCGGACGGAGATTGCAGAGACGTTCGTCGACCTACCGAAGGATATCGTCGGCTCAAAAAGGTCCATGCTCATCTGACTGGTCTATGACTCATCGTGGGCAGCTTGGAAGTGGCAGCTGAACGAATTCGACAGGGGGCAGTTGTTCCTCTTGATGGTTATTTGGCAAATTAGTTAAGTTTGCTACTTAGCCGTTGTCTCGTGGTGGCACTTTGTGCATGGCCTGCTGTTAGTATCTGGGAGGTGCTCCGTGGGACTTGAGCCTTAAGCGTATGCTGCCCTTGGAGCCTATTCTGGAATGGACACACCTGGAATGCTATAGGAAGGCAAAAACACGTCCTCCTGGCATGGGTCTGGGAGTTTCCGCTGCCCTGGGAACCTAGTCTAGAATGGACACTCCTAGAATGCTGTAGGAAGGAAAAGACACGTCCTCCTAGTATGGGTCGGGAGTTCCCACTGATCTGCAGTTCTAACCTGGAATGAAAGTCAGTCCTAAGACGCAAGCGTGAGCGCATAGTTATGGCAGGCTGATTGCCCGTGGCAGTCACTTTCCCAGCTTGCTGACGAAGAACGAGATGATCGGCTAACTGGAGCTGACTGCTTTTGCTGATTTTAGGTAGTCCGCCGACTCGTCTAAGCAAACATGTCAACCAAGGTAGTCTGTGAGTGGATTTCCTCTTGCTGATTAGCTGGGCCTGGGAGTCGGGCAGCTTGGTGCGCTCGATCCTCGTGTCTTGTTGAGTCACCGGGGCCAAGGGGCAGTTGATCATCGTGAGGTTTTTCCTTGCGTGATCGGTCGATTAGTGAGCATTTGGTGGTCAACCGGAACGAGCGAGGTGTGGCATGCGTTGGCTAGCGTTCGGACTGGGCCTTGAGCTTATAGGTCAGAAAGCCCTAGGGTTTCGCGCACCAGGGTTTGTGAAACCCTAACCGTATTTGGGGAAGTCGCTTCTTGGGAACAATGGAAGTCGTGATGGCTTCGGTGGGCGGCATTATGAATCCCATGGGAGACGTGACCGGTGTCATATTCCCCTGAGATTTCTAAAATATCAGCACAAGGATGGAGGAATATTCCTCTAAGATTTTTAAAATATGCTTTGAAGAGTCGTACTCTATTAAGAGACTGATAGGCAAGCTCATTGCATATCAGGTAATCTGCATAGGTCGTGTGGCAATAGACTTGGACAGTTGTACATATGACGTTTTCCCATTGGTTGGGATATTTTATGTTCCCACATCTACCTACTTATGGTGGGTAAGGTGTGCCCTATGGGTCTAGTTCTGATCTCAACATCCTCATAGAATTACTTTAATGTCATGCTTAATTACAAGCCTCTGCTATTAGGCTTGACTTTTGAATGATAGGTAGACATAGTGAAATGAACCCAAACCAGTTGAATTGTGCTCGAGCATGGCAAATGTAGTACAATGCCAGGTATTTCCACATGAATAAGATCCTCTCCGGATCTTAACCATTCGGATCTTTAGGATCAATTGATCCCGACCGTCCAAAAAATTGGGCGACCAGGAATCAACAAGAAGCAGTAACCCTCTTCCGCCACATTGCAGAACGAGGTCGACGATGTCTCTCAAAGATGCCCGACTGCTTCTCTGGCGAAGGCCGTCGTCCAGTCGATGCCCATCGAGCCAAGTCGATGTCCGACTGCTTCTCGAGAAACTGTACCGAATTGAGATCCATCGAGCAGCAAGTCGATGCCCAAGCCTAGATTCACGTCAAGCAGATGGATCTCCGGCAGCTGGGAAGAGGGGGAACGAAGCAACGACGTAGTTTGCAGTAGTGCTGCAACTTTCTGGGTTATCCGCAGGGATCCAGACGATTAAGATCCGAAGAGGATCTTAACCCAAATGGACACGCTTTCAAAGTGAATTTTTATAAATAAAAAATAAAAAACCACCTATAAACAGTGCATATAATAACTCAACGCATGTTACAGTTCGGATATAAGTGGAATCATATTCATACATTTCTGAACGATACACCCAGCAAACAAATATCAAGCATCATCACTATACCAGGAACTATCATATAATATGGCTGAGACACGTTTGGTGATACATTTATAATCATAGACTACGTACAAGTACAATCGGAGACATGAGGATAACACAAATAATACTGAGTGGAAGAAATTATAGCTCCCTTGATCACGTCGGAGGTTTTTCCTTCACGAAAGCTACATCACCACTTGGTACAGTCAGGAGATGATGATTTTGCCCCTCCTCACTTGCTCCTGTTCCAGATGATGCAATAGATTCTGATCCGTAGTCGTCATCCTCGTCTGCAGAGACAGTAAGGAAGGGAAAATAATTTATGCAAACGACATCACACATGTAAAGTACCCCCAAGCATACACATCACACATCACACATCCTTGTCTGCATACACACAAAGTTCAAAATCTTTTCACCAAACAATTAAAGCTCTCATTGACATGAAGGACTAGAACTAATTCAAGTCGTAAACCTAGATTCTGAGTATAGGTGTACAGTTTGCACCTGTTGATGGTAACCTGCATGGTAGGAATCGATAAACACCATCAGACGTCCACAACAAATATCTTGACCAACTTGAGTTCTCGAATTTCCATGCTAGATCAATCTCTCAACCGAAAGCAATTAAGCCCAGAGGTTGAGTCCATCAATCAAAGTGTTTGATTATTCAACCTATTATGTTTCTTTCCAGAAAACAGTAAAGAAAAATAATTCTATTTATTTTATTCCTTCAACTGAACTACCAACATGTTCGCAAAGGCAATCAAAGAGCAAAGAATCCATGGTCATAAGTCATGGTATGAAAAAAAAGAAATGTATTTGGTGCTGTAACTAAACGGTCCTGTTTATGGAACAAAAAGAAAAAGACGCATTTGTGCACCATGGGGTGGTGCACCATCCAAGGGTTGAAACCACATTTTGTTTTATTTTGTAGGGAACACAAAAGCATATCGGTTCTATCGTATCAACTTTCTCTCTCTTACTCTCACAGACAAATCTGTGCATGCAAGCTTCCCTTTTGTTTCTCTCCTCAGGTTCCATCTCTCTTCTCCATCATATTACCAAGCTGGACTCAATTTGAGAACTGAATCTTCCCCCATTTCATTTGGTAAGCTTTAATACCAGTAACATACAGAGAAGGAAAACAGAACATACGTTACATTTTGTGTAATGAACTACACTCCATGTTGTGTGCTTTGCTTCAGTTGTTAATCCATCTTCTCCAGAACCTTATTGCATGGTAAAAGAAAACTGAATGATATGGTCAAAGAGGAATTTAGGTTGTTTGTATCCACTTTATCCTGTAATTATGTTCTCCAAAAGCTGAACTTGCAACGAAAGCTCTTATAAAACAAATGGCAAGTCAATTTCCAGCCATCCAAATGATATTCAACTGTGTTCAATAGGCTTTTTGGGGTGGGGTGGGGTGGGGGGGGGTGGGGGTGTGTTGCGGGGTGTGGTTGTGGGTGGGGTGTGGAATTCCAAATCATTTTGCGGAAGAGTCAAAAGCATTTAGAGGAGAGGTCGATGGCATTTTATTTAATCAGAGTGTCTTAAAGAAAATATTTCAAGTGATTGTATTTAACTCCAAAAGATGCCTTTCTTAGATCCTATTTACAATAAATTATGTACTCTATATCACCACCCACCTATATGCCAGGAGCTCATTAACCCCACACTTAATCTCTCTAACTTTCATAATTCTTAGACAAACTCTCATTGTCGTTTAGTCTTAATAAATTTGGAAAATTAACACGAAAATTGCGATAAGAGAGCAATCTACAGAGAAAGAAGTGCGAATTTCTGATTTATTTTTGTTATCATGCATTTTTGTTCAAGGTTCGAGCATCATTCAACCAACCAGGACCACATGATGCACGGACACCAGAAATCAGATCTCAGTTATGCTTAATCGATGTCCACAGTCCCTCAGACATATCATGTTTGTCCATTTGTAAATTGTAATCAACTTAATATATATCATTTGTTCAACCTCGGTTGGCAAAGCAAATTCAAACACAGAATTAAAAAAACTCATACACATCTGATCTCATATTTTAATCATCTCACTTGTTCTAATTGCATAAGACCACCAAAAACGATCTGCATATGATCCCATTCAATGTATCAATATCTAGTCATTTCAAATACCTTCATCAAATCTTTTGTAGTGCATGTCCACCTAATTAGCTCATTCTCTTGGTACTTGCAAATCCCTCATCCATGACATAATCTTAGAGTTTGGGTGAAGAATACATAGGCGAGGGCAAGTTGTGGGTTTAGAGAGGTTGCAAATTTAATGAGCAATACCAATACATGTTAGTGGATTAGTTGAGCACTTTTGGTATAGAGTTTGTTAAGTAAACTTCAAATTTTAAAAGTTGATCAGATGGAAGCGTTATGCCCAACTCCCTTTATTGTTCATTTCATATATGCCTAACAAATCTTAAAATTTTTTGTAATGCTTATTGAATACTAGCCCACTTCAGTTAGATGTTTCATGTTTTTACCCTCATTTGCCTTCTTTCGACCAAACCACTCTCCTTCTATACACTCCAGCCCTCTCTCGTCTCACCCCAACTCTGACCGCATTCCAAATTACATGTTCACGAGCCTTTTAGTAGTACGGAGAAATGAAATCTGCTTAGTTTATTTTTCCTCGTACTCATTTTATATATGTACACTCATACATCTTCAAGACAGAAGATTGAGTCCCATAAGAGGAAGTATAACTCTATTGCAGAAAAGGAAGTCAGAAAGAATATGCAAGATTGTGATGCAAAACTCTTTAAAGAACATTTTTTTTTTTTTTTTTTCCCCAATGGGAACATACCAGAATATGCTGGATGGTCAGGAAGATGTCTCACTGCTGAAATTTGAATGTTTTCTGGGAGAAGACAGTTGCAGAAAGAACCTGAAACTTAAAAAAAACCTCGACTCAAAAAAAATGAAAAGCTCATCAAACATTTGTGGACCCACCTATGGTATAGAATCTATGGGCACACAAAGCCAAGTTAATAGTATAATAACCCACACTACTGCCTTTTATAATCAGTAACGAGGATGTGTCATTCATTTATAAGGTCTAAAAAAAATCTAATTCAAGGTAGCTTGTAGATCTTGTGAATATTGAAGTAGAGTACTTTAACTCTCACCTACTTGGGCCAGCCGATTTACCCATCCAGGTATAGGTTTTCCAGTTAGCTGCATACAAACTTCATCAGTGAAATGGTTGCAATTCTTGGCAATTAAATGATAGGTATCTCCACGATACTTTCCAGAAAGATGCTCCATAAATGACCGAATTTCTGAGCGAGACATTTCAGTGCTTCCCAACAGGACTGACCTTCTGAAGATGAAGCCAGGACAACTTCTTGGTTCCACCTCAAAAACCCCACTGCTGGGATACTCATGGGCTCCAAAGCCATACTCCATGCCATGAACTGTAAACAAAAATAGTTAGAACTTTGTCATGCTTTTCAACTATAATTTTGGATAAAGGCTGCCAATGGGAAGCCAAACACCTCAAATACAAAAGAAAAACTAAGAGCAAAATAGCAACAATAATAAGTAAAGGATTCTACAAAACCAAGAAGTAATCTAATTTTCCAAGATTTCTATTTCAGCATTCTGATATTTAGGTAGTCCTGGTTCAAGAAGCATTGTACTTAAATTCAACAGACAATTGTTATATGTTCTGCAATGATTACTTGCAATAACCCTTTATGTAGTTTGATGCTTCACACAAATTGTGTGTTCCGTATGATATCAGTTAGAATATTTTAAGTATTGTTTGGTCACAAATGTATCATAGGATGCACTGTACTTAATGTAATAGAGTCTTTATGTGAATGATTATTATTGACACCACCCCTCATTTGAGTTAGACTTTTAGTTAGACATGAAATAGTAGTATGAACTCTATCTTTAATAGGGGTGATGAATTTGGACTGTATTAATGTAGGTTTGGTCCCTTCTCTCACAACTACACATCCAATACAGAGCTTTCCCTATTGAATAGCTTGAACATACAGAAATGCAGGGAGGAGGAGACTATCCCTAAGGCTTTGTTCATAGTGACTATGAACATACAGTAATATGAACATACAGATTTGTCACCAGGTGAATTTTACACCTCAATCATGGCTGCTCCAGTTTATACCATGCTGTGATATATAGACTTTTTGCCTATCTGCATATTTGATATTTACATTAGCTACAAACCCTTTATATATTTTGACACTTCTATTCGATGACCACCATTGCAGACCTACAATATTCTAGTAAGGAACTCGTAACACTTACAATTCTCTCATTAAATAATCTTACTTTCTAATCACTTGATTTATGGAAGTTCTGCAACAGAATTGTACTTTTCGAAAAAGTTCCATTTATACCTCAAAATACTAATCTTTATCTACACCTGCTTCTCCTTATGCACATAAATGCAGTTTTCATTTGAGACGAAAACAGTTTTCTTGGAGGGGCACATCGACGTTCACAGGGGTGTTTAGGTTTCAATTTCATCATATGATTATCTGAAATCTTCGGTAGAAACGTTCTCTAAAGAATAATTGTTTGCATCTTGTCAATAATAAATTAAGCAGCATGCTTTCGGACGTAAGCAATCTCTTCTAGTTACCATTTCAGTTACTCTTTTCTTACAAACACCAGCACAGTCTAACAACAAAATACCATGCAGAAATTCCTCAAAATTCATCCCAATAAAACCAAATTATCCAATCAAACAGCAATAACTCCTAATAAGAACACAAAACACTCAAAATTCAAACTTGCATCGCTCGAAAACCCCAAAAAGCACAAAAATCGCATACCTTCTATGCCGGAGTGGAAGATCCCGAATCCAACCCAGTAAAGGTAGTTGTTCACAGGCGTGAGATCGTAGACATTGAGGTACAAAAGGGCGCGATTTTTTTCCCGATCAACGAGCTCCTTGTCTGCGCTGGAGGTCGAGCCTTGGCTTGAGCTCAAAGGAAACAACCGCATCGTATATTGAATCGCTCGCAATCCCTAATCACCTCAATTGGGTTCTGAAGTTATCACAATCTGATCATCGCGCTCGCCGATCGAAACAAACCTCGGCGAAGTGAAGATTTCTACAAAGTTATTCCGCTGTTTGGATGCCGAGAAATGGGAGCAATTAATTCTTTTTAACAACACTATTCTTACCGTATTAATATCCCACATTACGTGATATTTGATGCGGCTATCCACATCATCTAAATCAATCATAATTTAATTTAAATTAAAAATCATTTAATAGACTAATACTTAATAAAAAAATTTGAAATTAAATGGTAATTGTGGCATGCAATAATCTTCTCTCCTTCCTTCCCCGTTCCTTCTTCTCCCATTTCTTCTTCCAAGCCATTTTTTTGTTTCAGCCTAGATTTTAACCCCGTGTGTTAGCTTGTGTACCATCATTTCTTCATCACAATCTATCCAGCCACACAGTTCAATCCTAACTCGCACAATTCAACAACCAATTTAAAGCTTTAAACAAATATTAGCAGGATATGAACACGCCACCCGAAAGTTTGCAAATTTATCAATGTTGAATGAAGTTAAAGGGGCCCGTAGCGGTGGAGGAGTGCTTGTATTGGAGCTCAACTCGTCGCTCATGGACCTGGTGTGCCTAGTTGGAATCTGTAAAAACTCTGGCTTTGATGGGTTTTATGGGTTTTCTTCGATTTCATGATCTGGGTGTTCTTCGAAATTTGATGGGTTCGATGAAACCAGTTATTTCTTGAAGATCCGGATCTCGAACTAGATAGAATCGTATAGCTCCATTACTTCGTTTGCTTCCATCAATGGCAAGACTGCTGAAAAAAATCTGGGGTGAAACAAAAAAATGGCGTGGAAGAAGAAATGGGAGAAGAAGCAACGGGAGGGGAAGGAAGGAGATAAGCTCCTCCTATGCCACAATTACCATTTAATTTCATATTTTTTATTTATTATTAATTTATTAAATAGTTTTAAATTTAAATTAAATTATGATTAATTTAGATGATGTGGACAACCACATCAGATGCCACACAATGTGGTATATTAATATGGTAAGAATAGCATTGATGTTTTAACAACCTCTATCTTTAGCTTAAGCCTAATTTTGTATTGATGTGCTTTTAAAAAAAAAAATCCACATCTAAGTGTTTAGTAAACTTTTATATAAATTGTTATAAATATGTCAGTTAGTACTACAGTCTAGTGATATTCCTCTTCACTTGTAAGTGAGAGGTCTTAGATTCAATTCTTGCCAAAGGCAAATTTGAACCACATTATTGTTAGTCTATTGTGAGACCAAACCCACTCATTTCCCCTTTAGTGTAAATAATATCGTTTGTTAAAAAATAATAATAATAATAATAATAATAATAATAATAATCAAAGACAATTGTCATAACAAGAAAAAAGAAATGGCACTAGGGTTTCTCTGTGCCTTGCGTCGTCAGCGCTTGCGTGAATCGTTCTTTGATCATTCTAGCAAGGTGTGTATGAAGACTTGGGTGAATTGGGTTAAGATTATTGCTTGTGTGCTAATTGAGAGGGTAAGGTTAAAGTCTGGAAAGGATTATTAGGGTTTGGTTAACGAAGTTTGAGTTAGTCAAGGGATTAGATAATTTGGGGAAAAGGGTTAATTGGAGTTCGTGTGAGTGGCTTGTGCAGCTTGGGAGAGTTTTTAAGTCTCTGCATCCTCCTCAAGTAGGTTGTGTAAGATGGTTTCGTGTTTCTCACTTGTTTTGTGGTGTTAGGAGGAGTTGTTTTGTAGCTAGTATGTTGATTGATTAGTTGTGGCTTGTTGATTGGGTGAATTTAGATTTATTTGACTGTGTTTGTGTTTATTTAATTTTCTGTTGCTGGGACGATTTGACTAACCTAGATTTAGAGCTCAGGATTATGACGTTTAGGGTTTTGGGCATGCCTCAGCAATTATTGCATGACATCGATGTTGATCTGGGGTTGGTGTAGTAATTGGTTGTGTTATTATGTATGGAGACGTTTAAGCTCCCATTTGGTGATAGTCCGTTTTTCTAGGTAGGTTATGTGCATGCGTGCTAGTTTTGTATTTGCCTTGAGGTTGGGGGCTAGATCCACATCCATAAACTTTGTGAGTTTTATAATTATTATTTCTGCGCTTCCTTGTTTGGATCATTTGATAATGATGATTTTCATTCTGCTAGTGTGTTTTGATGGTTGGATTCCCCCCAATGTTTGGCTATTTATACATGCTTTGGTGATGCTTTTGGTCATCACCTGCTTCCCTGCATTCTATTTTCTTACCTTCTGCCTTCAACATGTTTAACTTTCACCTATCTATCGCTAACTCTAGCGTGGCCCTTAGTCCTAGGATTTGTTTCGATACCTATGTTCTTAGTTGGGAGAACTCTTTCTCGGTCCCTCAACTTGGGCAGGAACTGGTGGTGGTGGAAAAGGGCTAGGAGTACTTTCACCATGGAAAGAAAAGTGACTAGGGTGAACATTAACCTGTGCTCTACGATCAAGGTTAAGCACATGCAGTCTAGAGTTTTCATGGGGAAGATGTTTGGGCAGCCACTTGAGGCGAGATTGATTAAGTGGAAGCTGGGCCTGCTGTGGAGAAATGAAGTCAAGAATATATTCTACCTTGATCACTTTGGTAGAAGATGGTTCGCGGTGGAGTTTATGGATGAGGAAGATTTTGACCCTGGTATGTTAGGGGTCAAATATTCCATCTGGAAAGATAGACCACTGGCTTTAAGGATTCAGACGTCATTACCAAGCTTGTCATCATGGTGTGCTTCATGCAATGTATTTCGTGATTAGACAGTCCGTAGAAGTAAGCCAAAGAGCTATGAAATCCTAATTCGGGAAATACTTCCTGACACACCCTGATTCTAATGTTTGGAGGACAGAGGGATGGCCACGTGCTGGCCGACACCTGAGGGTGACACAAGTCATTCAATGAATGCATATGCCGAGAACATGAGAAACATGCATATAAATTTCATGCGAACTACGCAATGTAATATTCAAATACAAACCTTACTAAAATAATATAATAATATTCAACTGTCAGTAAAATGATAGTGATAATGCATGACATGTTCAGACCATACATCTAATTTAGAATACAAGCAGAAGGTGTAACAAAAGGTGCTATTACAAGTGATGTCAAAGCAGAGAGGATGACACGAAATCACTAGTAGAGGAATGCCTCATAGCTCGAATCATATGCCTCGTTCCTATGTCCTAAGGGGGCGCAAAACAAACATGAGTGGACCAAGTTGATATATAAGTAGTATTAACATAGTTATTCAACAACGTACTAACCCCCAAAGTTTATGAAAACTCATATATCATAATAAGTAATAGGTTTTCCGAAAATTCTAGCACGCTATAAAACTTCATAAAACATATATCATATATAGTGTGCTTAGTAGTGGTATCATCTCTCGCCCAAAGGCATATAGAATTCTTCTGACCAAAACCATCTAAATATCTTCCACCCGTAGGCACTACAACCCCCGAAGCCAATATAAGTATCATCGCCCATCGGCAGAACAGTGACCACTAGATAAGCACAAAAATCATTGAACATAATATTTCCAAACATAAGTACATATATCTCAATGGAGTTCAGTAGCTCAAACATCATATCTTAAAACATCTTCATAGTATATAGTCATCAATCATATATACTACAAAGAACGTAAAAATCAATAAAGTATGGTATTCCAAAATATTCTCACTAAAGCATGATATCTCATAAAGTGTAAATCTAATTTACTCATAATCGTTTCATAAAATGTAACCATTAAATCATGCTTTTCATGTATGCATTTATAATAGTAAAATATGCATTTTAGAAAGGGTCCACTCACAGATACTCCATCATCAAAGAGTCGTGCGAAATAAGAGGGATGGAAATGCCGCTAGTAATCGCACCTAAGCACATAAAGGGTCTAATTAATAAAACTATACCATAATGATTGAATTTCGGAAAACAGACGTTATAAACTGATTCAAATGTCAAAAAACATAAAGGGGACCTCGGCTACCCCCACGCGCTGCCAAGGGGTGGCGGCTCGACTGGCCACTCGTCGATTTGGGTCGTCAAAAAGTTGGCTGGAAAAGTCACCGACGTCACCGTGGACAGCGACGAAGCACAGTACCTTCGGTGGAGGCGCATGTGCTCCACACGCCAGCCAAAACAATCGCCCAAGCGCAGGCCTACGTGTGGACTGGGAACTGGGTTTAGGCCGGTCCAGTTCTGGGTTTTAGGCTGGATCAGTTCTGGGATTTGTGCTTAAGTTAATGGGCTGGGTAATTGGGTTCTCAGCTTTGGCCTATTGGGCTGGGTAACCCGGCTCAAAGGAATCTGGGTTGAGGGTCATCGGGTCGGGTCGATCTGGTTTCAGGTCATGGGTTGGTCGATTTCCAGGCACACTTTCAAAAGCTCATAACTTCTCCAATATTTAGCCAAATCGAGTGATTCAAAAATGAAAGTTGTAGTACTCAATGAGATGAAAAGAATGGTACCTTGCACAATGGCTAACTCATCGTGGTTTAGCTGAAAATTGCCTAAAAAATGGCCATGCTTTGCCGGAAAACTGGGGAAACTTTCCCCGTGAGATTCTTACGTCTAAACATCACCAAATCTTCTCAAAACTACTTCTAAACATACACCAAGACATGATCTACAACTTTTGGATGAGGTTTGAGGCTTACCTTCACTAGAGAACGTGGAAACTCGTTGGAAAACTCGGTGAACAGTACAAACACTGCAGCGAGTTTGGGAAGGTTTGGAGAGTTCTCCTTCGATTTTGAGTTCACTAAGATGATGGTGTGGATATTTTTGTTGTTGTTGTTGTTGTTGTGTAGTTAGTTTGTGTGGAAAGCTCTAGGAAAGAGTGGTTTAAGAGTGAGCCAATAGTGTAGAAAGGGAGAGAGATGAGAGAGTTATGACAGAGAGAGTGTGCGTTTGTTTTTCAGAAATAAGGAAGAAGGAAGAAGGCCACAGGGAGGGAAAAATGAGGAAACATATGGGCCCTAGTGGCTCACAAAACAAGATCACTACGAACAAAACATGAAAATATCCGAAAATGTTGGACGTTCAAATGTAGAATCTTCGTTATCAATCCGATTTCAAATCTGTTCGCACCTACGCGCTCGTGGCAATAAGTATGTTAAGAATAAATTAGTAAAATTAAAACTACGCGTTTCGACGAGACGGTCAAACAAAGTCAACTCAAGGGTAAAAAGGTAATTTAAATCCGACAATATGAAAATACACTTATATTGGGACGGGGTTTCACACTTCCGTTTGTCATGCTTTGGGCATAAGTCTTCGAATTAAAAGTATGGTAGGGGCTTATTCAGCTCTTCCATGTCATTGTTAGCTTCAATGGTTTCTCAACTACGTGATAGTTAAGTGGAGATTCATGTCTTGTACCCTACATAAAGTGATTTCTATTAGAAATGTCCAAATCAGGAAAATCGAATTTGTGACCGTTTAACAATCCACTGAATTGGAGGGAACAAGATTGTGATTGGTGCTATGGGAATGAATCATCCATAAACATCAAAGTTAGAACATTCAAGTTTTGAAGACACAGTTTTCATGAAAAAAGTCAGGTTTTCGTGGGTGTATTTGTTTTATGAAAACTTCAGGTTTTAAGGGCACTAAATTTGAAACTACAAGTTCAATTTAGTTTATGAACTTTTAGTTAGTAAAAGAGAGGTTCCTGCAAGAACACATAATACAATATGCTGATTTAAGTGTAGTGCATTTGAGTTACTTCTGAAACTCAAGTGTGTGCGCTTCGGGACTACGAAATGATGCCAACAATTCAAAGAAAATAATTAAAATATTGAATCGCTAATGTCCAAAAGTGATCTTCGAGTCAATAATTTTAGATTTCATGTCAGATTAATGGACTGCTAGTCCCTTTTAATTAATTAAATAAATCAGGACCATATAGGGTCGATCGTGGAAGCAAAATAATGACATGCTGGTCTTATTAGCTTCAATTGGCTGTGGGCCAAGTGAAAAGCGAATTATAGCTTTATTACCTTTAACCAAAATATCCCAAAAATATTTAGGTATGGTTAAGAAGCACAATATGCCAAAATATGGCATTGGGTCGAAAAGAGGAATGCAGCCCAGCACATGTGGGCTGGTTGTATTACACGGCCTCACAAAAATATAAAAGTTGCAAGCCTTGGGGCCTGGGGACACGGCTTTCAAAGCAGTCCAGTCCACTGCAAGGCAAGCAGTAACTTTGGGCTGAAGAAATGGGAAGAGCCCAGCAGTTCATAGGCCACTGGAGGCGGGTCAATAGCGCAAAGGGAGCAAAAAGCCAGCATCTACTGGCTTTGGGCTGGTTGCTCAAGAAGCCTAGCTTCACTTGCTTCAGTTTGGCACGGGACAAGCACAACAATATTAGCTTAGTAAGCCGACTGTGCGTGACAAGCCCAGCAGGGCTGGCTTGGTCAGGCGTGGGTGGGATCGTAAAAAATTGTGGGGGGGGGGGGGGGGGGAGGGGCAGTAAAGCTATTATGCAACCTGGAGGTGCTACAAGCCCAGCAGGTTCAAACCCAAGCCAGGGGCCTGGTCCACGCATGCAACAAAGCCCAAAGGGCTGTTGCCTTATGATTCCAGTGGCCAAGCCTCGAGCTGCAGGCTCAGCACCCAGCAGGTTCAAACCCAAGCCAGGGGCCTGGTCCACGCATGCAACAAAGCCCAAAGGGCTGTTGCCTTATGATTCTAGTGGCCAAGCCTCGAGCTGCAGGCTCAGCTTGGGGTGAGATCGGCGTGCGGCTCAACTGCTAATTTTTCCCAAAATTTTTTTTTTTTTTTCCGTCAATTATAAGGTTTGAAAAACCCTAATTGCTTCTAATTTGTTTTAATTCTTTGACTCACAAATTCCACATAGTAAAAATTGTGTAATGCATGAAACATATATATATATATATATATATATATATATATATATATATATATATATCAGAAGGTAAATATAAATGTAGGGGGTTCATGCATCATGAGGAATGTTTTCATGCTTCATGGTCGTTTCAAATATCTTACTTTATTTTAAGTGTACCTGATTGGCAGAAAACAACAAAAACCTTTGAATTTGTAAAAGATCCATCTCTTAAAGCCGGAATTGCATCTCCAATGCGTTGTATCATGTTCAACATAGAAAAATTAAATTAAATCAATAGCATGTAGGTCGATTCAATAAAATAATAAATTAATCATAAAAAGAATGATTAGAGCATAATACTCCCATGATTGAAGATCAAACTCTCTTTAGTGCAACGTCAATAGCATGCTGATAACGTGTTGTAGGCATAATTTACTAAAAAATTATGGAGGCCATAGGGAAAGAAGGGGTGCAACACATAGAGAGAATAGAGAGATGTGTAATTGTGAGATGTGTTCTATTCCACCTTATTGTGTCTTTATTTATAGTAGTAGGAAAAGTTAATTCCTTACCCTAATAGGATTACAACTCTAACAGGATAATATTTAGTATAAGATATATGGTAGAATCCCATAAGGATATCTTAGATATGTTAGGATTTACACAATCACATTTCTAATCTAATAGGACTGCAACATTAGTCAAAATATAGCCATGAGTTTTCGTCGCCACGGCAATTTCTTCTTTTTTTTTTTTTTCCGTTGATAAAATAATATTCGTATTTCATTTGGGTTTCATCCTTCAGTGTTTATCTGCTTCTGTTTGTACCTGTCAGTCTACTTGTTATTGTTAGGTTTTTGTTTTAAATCGAAAAAATAAAAATTGTGGTGTCTGAGTCGCGTCGTCGAAACCACGTCGGCTGTGCTAGCGTTTAAAGTCTGCACCTTGACCCACCACATCGATTCTTGCCTGAAAGCCTAGCACCCATTGCCTGCAACCTTTTTTCTTGAATCAAACTAGTTTGCACTCACATTTGCCTAGATCACACCTTGTTGAAATCCTACATCGGTCTTATCTCTGAGAAATGAAGAGTTTAAATATCCTAACCTCACTCCAACTAATACCGAGATCTTTTGTGATAAAACTCCACACCTGACGAATGATGCAAGTGATAGTTACCAAGTTGAGACAATATCAGTGTTATTGGAAATGGGGCCCTTTGACCTGTCTCTCTGATAATTCTACATGGTATCAGAGTTAAAGAGCGAGCCTGTATTGCCATGTGATGGGTGGGTCCCCTTGGCCTTGCGCGATGATAGTGTGTCCCTTGGCCCCGTGTGTTGGGTGAGTCCCATTGGCTCCACGTGGTTGTTGATGTGTGGATCTTCCACGTATGACCAACTAATTAGATCCCACGTGAGATGGTATGTTGAAATCCTACATCGGTCCTATCACTGAGAAAGGAAGAGCTTAAATATCGTAATGCCACTCTAACTGATACCGAAACCTTTTGTAATAAAATCCTACACTTGACGGATTGTGCAGGTGATAATTACTAAGTTATGGACAATATCAGTGTTGTTGGAAGTGGACCTGTGGCATATGTTTCTGATAAATTCTACACACCCACTATCATTTTCACCTAAGATCACCACCACGATGTCGCCTGGAACCACCACTTGCAAATCCGACTAAACTCGTTGTTCCGCTGACTACCGTTGCTGGTAAACTCCAAAAATTGCCCTCTGCTGCTGCTAAAAACCCAGAAACTCGTTGAACATCGACTCGCTTGCCTCCTGTTGCTACAACACCTGTCATCTTTCAGAATCTGGGTGAACCACCCGCCGTTGTTTGGCTAAATTTGCTGCCCTCGCTACCTGACTTCGTTTGTTGACAAAGCCAACTACTGAGTACTCTACCTAAACCACTGCAACGACCCACATCAAACCACTACAACTGTGCTGCAATCGAGAAAAGACCGAGGAAATTAAAATAAAATTAAAAAAAATAAAAATAAAAAAGGCCCATTGCTCTTGGTTTTTTATGAGGCCTTTGTTCTTGGCACCCACATGGTGCTAGGAAATTTTCCATTACAATGAACACTTGAGTGTTTAAACCGGTGATTACTCGAGTGACATTGACCTGGTGATAATTGAAATTGTCCCTTTAGTGACAAGGTTTATACTCCAACATCTATCTGCTGGAATCTGAATTTGTCTACCGGAATGTATCAGTCATCTGGCATTTTAAAATAGATCTGCCATCTACTACTGAAAATCTACCTTCATCTGCGATCTGAAAATTGCATGCATGTTTGTTTGTCTGCAAAGCGGAGCCTGCCTGTATATTGAATTAATGAAGCCTGAATCCACATCTTCTTGTTAGCAAACTCATGTTGTTTACCGTCATGAGTTTAACGTCGGGTGTTGGAAAATAATAAGTTTACAATTTCGGCCTAGTCCGTTAGAAATAGGTTTTCGTTTAGAGATTAGGGTTTAGTTTATATAAATAGTATGCTTGTTATACAGTAGAGAATAAGTTAGTCAAGATGTAGCCATGAGTTCATAGTAGTCTCGACAATTTCTTTTAATGTTTTTTCATTAACAAAATAATTCCCATATTTCTTTTGTTCATCCATTTATTTTCAGCTGGCTTTATAAGTTTTAGGATCAATAGAAGCACATTAGTTTAGAGAGAAAAATCATGTAGAAAAGAGTAAAGAGTGCGACAAAAAATGGAATAAGAATAACTAGTGCCTCTTGATAAGCATATAAATGTGCTTAAGTATTATTTTTCACTAAACCATCAAAATTCCTACGACGAAAGTCGTAGAGCTCGTCGCCCAAAACTTTCAGCATTCCGGTGAAGCAGGGCAGCGTGGGTTGTCGATTTAGATCCAAAATCAGGCTTGAAACTTGAGGGACTAAGTTATGGTTAGGGAGGGGAAATCTAAGGGTCGTCAAGGGAGTTGTGTGGAAGGAGAATGGAAAGGGAATGTAAAATTGTGGCTTGGAGGGGGATTGGATTTTACAAGATTTGGGCATAAAGGTAAAACTAAAAGAAAAAGGGTGGGAGCATGAAGGAAATAAAGGAAAAGGGACAATGATAAACGTCGAGAATGATGCAGAGAAACATTCAATGAAAAACCACATTTCAATGATTAAACAATCTTTGATTGGAACAATTTTTATTATAGAAATGATCTTTAAATAGATATTAATTATTTGAATTCCTAATTAATACATGAACTAGTTGTTACTTTCTTGTATGAGTCTACTTCACGGGGTCCTTTGACAAATTGAACTCTCAATAATTGGTTGGCAATCTCTATTTTGTAAGGCTGGCCTAGTCAACTTATGTAATATAAATAACTTTTATAAACATATATGGCCTAGTCAACTTATGTAATATAAATCACTTTTATAAATAACTTTCGTCGGTTAAGAAATATTTACCGACGGATGATTCAGTTAATAGGGTGAAGTCAGTCAACCATAAGGTCGAAGATGTTGGAAGTATGCTCATAAAGCCACTCATTTGATGTAATAGTTTTTGGAATGCTCATTATGTTAAACTCTTCTTTGTTTAATGAAGGGCAAAACTTATTGTTAATCACTAATTATTTTATCATGTGTTTAAGTAATAGGGAAATTCAAAGAACGTATTCAACCTAAGAGAGAAATGATCTAAGTAAGTTAGATTAACGAGACATTTCTCTTATGTTCGTTCCTAAAACGTTCATACCCATAGGATTGCCAATTAGTCATTGACAATCCGTTAAGGTTAGTATGTGTTATTAGGGGTAGGTTTGGTTTCATTCAAATCGGTTTTTTACCATAATCGAAACCGAACCGAAATTTCAGTTTGGTTCGGCTCAGTTTGGTTTTCTTTTGGTTTTTTCGGTTCGATTTGTTTTCAGTTAGGTTTTGTTTGTTTCTGTTCCTTTTTTTTTTTTTTATTTATAAAACTTGGTATTTTTTTAAATATGGAATTTAGAAAAGCTGGTTGCATTGGCTAACTAATAACAAGAAAATGAGGAAAGTGGGAAGGTATTAATTGCAAAGAAAAATGAGGAAATGAGGAAAATGGGAATGCATTATCAACAACCTCAATTGCAAAGAAAAATGATCATCGTATCCATTTTGAAAGCAAGCAAACAGAAAAGTTGTTCCAAGCTCCAAAGCAAACCCAGGCACATCATTTGCATCAAAATAAATTGGCCTCTCAAAAGCCGCATTCCAAAGCTTTCCTCTATAATCAATGGAATAAGCTCCCTAATTGAACCTAGTATGCACCTTGGGAAAGCCCTAGACTTCGTTTACTTGGCAGCAAAGTTCATGAGACTATGGAGGGTTTTAAAAATCTAAACGAGGATGTAACTATTGTCTACACATGGAGGATGCCATTAAGAATTTTTATTTATACTTAAATAGATATTTAATATACAATATAGATACTATGACTATTGTATTTTATAGTAAGCTTTTTAGCAATTTAACTTTAAAATTTATCAAAATAAATTGTTTCTTAATGGGTCGAAATGGGTTACCCATGTGTAAACCTGTTAAGACCCATTATTAATGGGTTCTTAATGGGGATTAGCTATTATGCGCTGTTCTAAAATCCGTTATTTTTGTATTGTTTTCATGTCTTATTAACGAATCGTGTAAAAAAATATCAGGTCTAATATTCATCTTCCTTACGACCTCGAATGGCTTAAAGTATTAGCCTAGATCAAGCCTTGATATCTTCATATCCAAGACCAGTACCGCAGATGGTACGTATACCAGTCAGCCGCTGAAAGATTGGAATTGGAAAATTCAAAATTATTTATATTAAATCTCTGTCTTGATTGCAAGTGTGACTAAACTAAATTAATTATACAAAAACCACGATGTCTGCCTACTTTTAATTATAAAAAATAACTACATTATACAAAGAATTTAATTATCTGATGCTACATAATTCCTCATGCACTCAACGCCTCTACCATGTATATCTGTATCACTTTTTCATTTTTCAGTTTAGGGTTTACAGGTAGAAGATTACTTCGAACAGTTAGGCACTTTTACCATTTGATCAATACTCGAGGCAGTCTTGCTTTTCCAAGGTCTTCATTTTTAGGACTTATGACGATCAAATGCATATTAATCACAAAATTAAATTAATTTAGATTCAAATGCTTAAAATATTCGACAACTTAAAGCAAAATCAACTTAAAATCCATGACCGATTAGAAAACTCATTTTCTTGTCTTACTTGATTAAATTGTGACAACCCGTCCCTAATTTTCCATGTAATTTCCCTCGAGTGTGTAAAAGGATGGATATGCCCTTTTTGGCAAAGTGAAAATCCAACATGGACATTTGTTGTTCGGCATTTAATTTATTTTTCCTATTATCGTAATAAAATAGTACTCATTATTATGAACGAGTAAGTGCGAGTTAGACCCGAATCGGATTTGTAACGAAGAAATTACGCTTAGTTCAAGTATGTTAACAAAGGGTAAAATTGTACATATGTGTGCGAATTATTGAGTGTCAGTGGACACTATTTTAGATAGGTTGAAGTAGATTTTTCTTTCTACTTCTAGAATTGTCCAATTATTGGACACATCTCATTTTAAAAACTGGTTTCCTTTTTACCCCATCACCCAATCACACCTATCCCTACTTTTTCTCACCCAATCAGATACTTTCTTTCATCCAATCAAATTCTCTCTCTCTCTCTCTCTCTCTCTCTCTCTCTCTCTCTCTCTCTCTCTTCTTAGTCACTCTCACTTCGCACCTCTCTTTCTCTCTGCAACACAAACCATCATCATCAAACATCACAAATCGACATTCAAACCAACTCCATCGTACTCCTCTGATCACCACGATTCCATCCACATGAGCCGATTCGAAAACGAGCGAGTTTTGACTTCCCAACTCAGAGCTTTGACTTAGATCGAACTTCTCCAGCGACTTTCCATCCGAGTTACAAGGTTTTGGAAGATTTAGAAGCAACTAAACAACTTTCCGAGGTCCCTAGTCCAAGTTTGAAGCCAAGCCAACGTGAAAAAACGCAGTTTTGACACATCAGAATTAAGGCCAAGACTTTCGAGCCATTTTCAGTCCATCTCTATCCGCTCTTTGGACTCCCAAAAGGTAAAACTTTGTTCATCTCTGCCCAAGCTTCATTTCCATATAAAGAACGTCGAAAATGGTTGAGAAATGAGAAAGTTATGAAGTTTTAAAGTTTTGCAGAAATTTGGCAAACATTTTCCAGATTTCGGGGAACAAGACGACAGCGGCTACGGCAACTAAAGAACTGAGGAAAAAGGAGAATATTCCGTTAAAGTTGATGGAATATTCTCATGATGTTATTCACGCTGTTAAGGTATTCTGTTATAATTAACGGAATATTCCGTCACGGCATATTCCCTAGAGTTTCTGCTAGCGCATGGCCTACGCGTGTCGCTTCATGGGTGTGCATGGTCGACTTGTACAGGTCCGTGGCGTCGCGTAGAATGTTTTCGTATATTAAAACCCTCCGTTTGAGTAAACTATGGTGGATTTTTCTAGCCTTTTCGTGTATGTTTTAATTAATTAATTACTATAGTTGTTTCACATATAGGATAGAATTATCCTGAGGAGGTACAAGGTCAAGCAAGGCTAGGAGGCTACAATTCGACTACATATTAGTGAGTGGGCATTTGTTTTTACATATATTATGTATAAAGTTTTATGGTTTCCACAAATGCATTTGGATTTAATATTATGCTTATCATGTTTTATTTCATTTTAAAAGTACTATTATATTGTTGAGATTTATAAATCGTCATGGCATGTTCATATACATTTTATCTACTCATCATGCATACTTGCACCGATGTAGTACTCGCCTCGGGCCAAGGCATGCTTCACGTGTATGTTCACATCATACTGCACACTCACTTTGTAGGTGCCAGTCCTGTCCTAGGTTGCGATAGGCAACTAGGCTCGTATGTGATGTGTTTAGCACCAGCCTTCACGTGATTATAGTACTAGAGCGTATATTATGATTACATCTAGTCCTGTTCATGTCAGAATTTCTTTGCATGAATCGTATGTTAGCTAGATTGATGAGCACCTGATTTTCATATGCTACGGTTGAGATATTATGATTTATTGTGTTTCTTGAAATATTGATGAATTACATTTGATTTCATACTTATACGTAGTATAATTTTCTGGAAGCTAGTTTTACGGCGAGGGGTTAGTATGTTCGGAAAATAAATGTGTTTCCTAAACCTTTGTTTTTGCCCACTCACACTTTCTGTTTTTCACCCCTCTAGGACTTAGTTAGCTGAATCTCATGTAGTATATGAGGGATCTTTGGCAATTCTGACATCTACCCAAATAAATGTAATAAGTATCTTAGCTAGATTCAATTGCTCTACTTATGTCGTATTGTCATCTATGCTCTAACTACTTATGTATTATAAGGTTTTTCCCACTACTGTGCACTCTCTTTATTAGCTTAAATAACCTCTTGTTTCAATTTAAATTTACCCATATTTCCACCTCACTTTCCTTTTGGCTACGTCACATTTGGGTGTCAGCCAGCATGCCTCGACTTCGGTCGGGGTGTGTCAATTTAGTATCAAAGCATAGATTTGGCAGTACTGCATTCATCATATGTGTTATAAGTCCTAATACTTTTTTTATCTTGTACCTCATAATCATGCCACCTCGTAGAGCGCAACCTTTCCCGCTTGAGACAAACTTTCCTGATTTTGGGCAATTCGGTGAGGTTATCGCCACCGTTATTCAGACAACAATTCATCATTCCCAAAGAACTAACTTAGAGATCGCATCTCATCTTCAAATAAATAAGTTCTTTGGCAACGAGGGACCTGAAGTAGCCGAGGCTTAGTTTCAACATGTTGAAAAGACTTTTCACGCTATGCAGTGACATGGAAATTTTCTAGCTGAATGATGGGTCGAAACAGCGATGTGGTTTTTCCAAGGAGGAGCAAAGTCATGGTGGACTCACGAGTCACGCCCGATGTTTGTACAGGATGCCGGAAGCTGGGATGTATTTAAGCACTTAAATGATGCCAGATTCACACCTTCTTAATACAATGATTGAAAAGGAGATGAGTTCACAGAATTGAAATAGGGTAAAATGTTGGCAACAAAGTATCACCGAAAATTCTTTGATTTATCTCACTATTGTCCTACTATTGCTGAAAAATCGAAAGAAATGTTTTGTCAGTTTGAGAAAGGGACTCGTAAGCGACTTCGTTATTTGGCGACGTTTACTCCATGCACTACGTATCAAGAATTTTTTGAGGTTTTACTTCGTGTTGAAGATTCTGAAAATGGCCCAAATGACGATGATGGAGAGGAAGATAGAAATACTCAGAGGAAGACAACAGGGGGCAATCATCCTTTGGTCCCCGAAAGACTCAATATTTCAAAAGAAGTGGTAACAGTTCCAGATCATCTAGCAGGGGTTCAAGTTCCAATACACCTCAAAAGGGTGGCACATGTACTGGCAATTCATGTTTTCAGAATCAAGGATGTTCCAACAATTCTGGTGCTCAGTTCTGTCATAGGTGCATTAATTGTCACTATGGTGAATGTAAGAAGGAAAATAAAGGATGTTACATATGTAGCCAAAAGGGGCACATGTCTAATCAATGTCCTCAGAATAAGAAGAATCTTCCTGCACTACTAGTGGTAATCCCTCCGCAACAAAATTTACTTAAGGGACCTAGTGCCTACCTGTTGACCGGTTATGAAGGTGTTTTCGACTATCAGGGCAACATATCTCAGTATCCGGGAAGAGGGTACCAATACACAGCTGACGTTCCACATTATCAAGGAGGCTATCAGCAATACTAAGGAGGTTATATACCATATCAGGGTAGCGGAGCACAGTGGTATACTCGAGGACAATATCAGAGTCCTAATGTAGCTTCTAGTAGCGGCGGCTCGGGTAAGCAGACAAATCAAACAATCAAGGATGAGGTAATCAAGGACGTGGCAATCAAAATCAGGTAAGCAAAGGTTGTGGAGGCAAACAACAAGTGCAATGTCACGTCAACAACATCACCATATAGGATGCTTAGAATAATCCTGACTTAATCATAGGTACGTTGAATGTTCTAAGCCACTCTGCTAGAATATTAATTGACTCAGGTGCTACTCACTTGGTTATTTCCTATACATTTGCTCAAAAGACTCAACCTCACCCCACTCCCCTCGGTTATGATTTGGAGTTTTCAATGCCTATAGGTGAAATCTGTTATGTTAGTTAGGAGTATCAAGGATGTCCTATCCTTATCGAGAATGAAGTAATGCCAGCCAATCTCGTCCCTTTGGATATTGTTGACTTCGATGTAATCTTGGGCATGGATTGGTTAGCTTTCAATTATCCCATGTTGAATTGTCATAAAAAATTTGTTGCTTTCCATCAACTAGGCATGCCTATTGTAACCTTTGTCGGTGAACATAGTGTTCTGAAACACAGAGTAATCTCTGCCATAAGGGCAAAGCGAATGTTGGCAAGCCTACTTAGCTCACGTAGTGATGACTAAAGATATTCATGTACAAGTAGTTAATCATTTTTCTGATGTTTTTCCAAATGACCTACCTGGCTTACCACCAGATCGTGAAGTGGAGTTCACCATCGACCTACTTCTAGGTGCTGACCTTATTTCTCTAGCACCTTATCGTATGGCTCTTGCAGAGTTGAGAGAATTAAAAACCTAATTGCAAGAACTTGTTGTAAGGGATTTATTCAGCCCAACACTTCCCTTTGGGGAGCTCCAGTCTTGTTTGTGAAGAAGAATGACGGAATGTTAAGGCTATGTATCGATTACAGAAAGCTGTATTGGGTGACAATTAAAAACCGTTATCTGTTACCTTGTATCAACGATCTTTTTGACCAACTCCGTGGTGCTTACGTTTTCTCAAAAATTGATCTAAAGTCCAATTATTATCAGTTAAAAATTAAAAGTGATGATGTTTCAAAAATAGCATTTCAAACTAAATATGGTCATTATGAGTTTCTTGTGATACCATTCGAGTGAACAAATGGTCCAGCAGCTTTTATGAACCTGATGAATTAGGTATTCCACCCGTATCTCGATAAGTTGTAATTGTCTTCATCGATGATATTCTGGTGTATTCCAAGAGCGAGCCTGACCATGCTAGACATTTATGTTGGGTTTTAAAGAAGCTAATGGAGAATCAACTATATGCTAAATTCAATAAATGCCAGTTCTGGCTAGATCAGGTGTCTATCTTGGGACACATGATATCAGCTTAGTGTATTCTCTTAGATCCTTAAAAAGTAGATGCAGTGGAAAATTGGGAGGAACCTCAGACTGTCATTGAAGTATAGAGTTTTCTTAGTCTTGCTGACTATTATCGATACTCTGTGAAAGATTTCTCAGCCATAACACTGCCTCTGACAAGGTTGACCAAGAAATGAGTTAAATTCGAATAGAATGATAATTGTGAATGAAGTTTCCAGCAGTTGAAGTATTGTCTTGTTCATGCACTTGTTCTAGCACTTCCTATGACAGTGGGAATTTCAATATCTATAGTGACGCCTTTCTGAATGATTTGGGATGTGTGTTGATGCAACATGGAAAGGTGATTGCGTATGCCTCACGACAATTAAAACCCCATGAAATGAACTACTATACCCATGACCTAGAGTTGGCTGCTATTATTTTCGTTTTGAAAATTTGGCAACACTATCTCTTTGGGAAAACATGTCGAATCTTCACTGACCACAAAAGCCTCAAGTATATCTTTACTTAGAAAGAACTTAATCTCCAGCAGCGTGGGTGGATGGAATTAATCAATGATTATGACTGCACTATTGAATAATTATCCAGATCGTGTGAACAGTACAGTAGATGCTCTCAGCAGAAAATCTCATAGTCAACTCAATGTTATTTATGCATGTCGTGTTCCACTTCTAACTAACCTAAGATCTACTAGAGCTGTCTTGGGAATAAATCACCGAGGAACCCTACTAGCCAACTTTCAAGTCAGACCAGTCTCATTAGACCATGTTCTTGAGGCTCAGATGAATGACTTAGAATCCCAGGATTCAAAACAAGCAACGATGAACGTCAATAGAAAAGACCTTAGAATACGAAGAACTGACGGTATGTTTATGCAAGGTGATCGAATGTACGTACCGAAGGTGGAAAAACTGAAGAAAGAAATTCTCGACAAGGAACACCTCTTAGCTTATGCAATGTATCCCAGGAGTACTAAAATGTATCATACAATGCGACCTATTATTGGCCAGGAATGAAAAGAGAAATTGCTGAGAACGTGAGTCGTTGTCTTATCTGTCAGCAGGTCAAAGTAGAGAGAAAGAAACCTAGGGTTGAAATTACTCTACAATATCGCCTATCATCCTTAGACCGATGGACAGTCCAAGAGAACTATTTAAATGTTAGAAGGCATGCTGAGATTTTCAGTCCTTTAGTTCGGAGACAAATGGCACAAATGCTTACCATTGATAGAATTCACCTACAATAACAGCTTCCACTCCAGCATTGGTATGTCACAATTCGAAGCAATGTATGGGAAACCTTGCCGTACACCTTTTGTTGGTCTAAGGTCCGCGAAAGAGTTTTGGTGGGTCCTGAAATAGTAGACGAGACGACGCAGAATATTCAAGTGATAAAAGAAAATATGAAGGCAGCACAGGATCGACAAAAGAGTATAGCAAACAGACATTCGACAAACAGAGTGTACACGGTTAGAGATTGGGTATTTTTAAAATTGCCACCATGGAAAGTCATTGTACGTTTCAAGAAAAAAGGAAAGCTAAGTCCTCATTTTATCGGGCCATATCAGATTATAGAGTGAGTTGATGAAGTTTCCTATTGACTTGATTTACCACCAGAATTGTCAAAGGTGCATAATGTATTCGACGTGTCCATGCTAAGGAGATATGTCTTTGATCCGTCACATGTGATTTAGCCCCAACCGTTTGAGATTAACCCAGACTTGACTTATGATAAGGTTTTAGTGACGATTCTTGATTAGAAAGAATAAGTTCTCAGAAACAAAACCATTCCACTGGTGGAAGTCTTATGGAGAAACCACTCAGTAGAGGAAGCTACCTAGGAAACGGAAGACCGCATACGAGATCTTTATCCGCGTTTGTTCTTTAACTATAATCCTCAGTAGTGTTGAAATTTTGAGGACGAAATTTTTTAAGGGGAGTAGGTTGTGACGACCCGTTCCTAATTTTCCATGTAATTTCCATCCCGAGTGTGTAAAATGACGGATATGCCCTTTTTGGCAAAGTAGAAATCCGACGTGTACATTTGTTGTTCGGCATTTAATTTATTTTTCCTATTATTGTAATTAAATAGTACTCATTATTACAAATGCGTGAGCGCGAGTTAGACCCGAATCAGATTTGTAACAAAGAAATTACGCTCAGTTAAAGTACGTTAAAACCAAGTAAAATGTAAACATGTGTGCGAATTATTGAGTGTTGGTGGACACTATTTTAGATAGGTTGAAGCAGATTTTTCTTTCTACTTATATAATTATCCAATTATTGGACACATCTCATTTTAAAAAACCGGTTTCTTTTTTACCCCATCACCCAATCACACCTCTCCCTACTTTTTCTTACCCAATCAGATACTCTCTATCTCTCTCTCATCTAATCAAATTCTCTCTTTCTCTCTCTCTTCTTCGTCACTCTCACTCCACACCTCTCTTTCTCTCTGCAACACAAACCACCATCATCAAACATCACAGATCGATGTTCAAACCACCACCATCGTACTCATTTCATCACCAAGAGTCCATTCGTACAAGCCGATTAAAAAATGAGCGACTTTTGACTTCTCAACTCGAAGCTCCGACTCGGATCAAACTTCTCCGATGACTTTACATTTGAGTTACAAGGTTTTGGAAGATTTAGAAGCAACTAAACAAATTCCCACGGTCTTTAGTCCAAGTTTGAAGCCAAGCCAAAGTGAAAATACACGGTTTTGTGCTGTCAGAATTAAGATTGAGACTTTTGAGCCATTTTTAGTTCATCTCCGTCCACTATTTGGACTCCCAAAAGGTATAACTTTGTTCTTCTCCTCCAAAGCTTCATTTCCATATAAAGAACGTCGAAAATGGTTATGAATTGAGAAAGTTATGAAGTTTTAAAGTTTTTACAAAAATCCAGCAAACATTTTCTAGATTCTAGAGAACTAGAAGGCAGTGACGGCAACCGGAGAACTAAGGAAGAAGGAGAATATTCCGTTAAAGTTGACGGATTATTCTCATGCCGTTAAGGTATTCCGTCAGTTAACGGAATAGTCTCTAGGATTTCTGCCAGTGCATGAGGGCGCGTAGCTTATGCGTGTGGTCAAGTGCTGGCAACGCGTGGTCGACATGTATGGGTTTGTGACATCGCGTAGAATGTTTTTGTATATTTAAATCCTTCGTTTGAGCAAACTATGGGGGATTTTCCTAGCCTTCTCGTGTATATTTTAATTAATTAATTACTATAGTTGTTTCACATATAGGAGATAATTACCCTAAGGAGGTACGAGGTCAAGCAAGGCTAGGAGGCTATGATCCAACTACATATCAGTGAGTGTGCATTTGTTTATATATATATATATATATATTATAAAGTTTTATGGTTTCCACAAATGCATTTGGATTTAATATTATGCTTATCATGCCATGTTATATTTCATTTTAAAAGTACTATTATATTGTTGAGATTTATAAATTGTCATGGCATGTTCATATACATTTTATCTACTCACTATGCATGCTTGCACCGGTGTAGTACTCACCTCGGGCTAGGGCCAGGCTTCACGTGTATGTTCACCTCACACCGCACGCTCACTTTGGATCCATTGTAGGTGACAGTTCTATCTTATGTTCCAATAGGCAACTAGGGCTCGTATGTGATGCGCTTAGCGCCAATCTTGACGTGATTGTTGTACTATAGCGTATATTATGATTACACCCAGTCATGTTCATGTCAGAATTTCTCTGCATGAACTCATGTGTTAGCATAGATTGGTGAACACCTGATTTTCATATGCTACGATTGAGATATTATGATTTGTTGTGTTTCTTGAATTATTGATAAATTACATTTGATATATGATTTGTTGTGTTTCTTGAATTATTGATGAATTACATTTGATTTCATACTGTTTAGGCCCAAAGTAATATTGTTAGGCCAAGTGTAGGTTTATGCTCGGCCCAAAGCCGTTTCAAAAATACTGTGGGCTGTGTGGTGATCCCGGGCCATTTAGCAAGGATGGTCGAGTCCTATCACAAGAATGAGTAGTTCGGATAAGCAAAACGGTTGAGGAAGTCCTAGGGCAATTAGGATTCTCGACCAACAATGAATAAAGCCTAAAAAAAGGGTGAGTTCAAAGTCCTGATGGGGGTAGGATTGGTCGAAGCAGAGTTGGAACGGAACAAGAAGTCCCAATCCAGATATGATTTTGACTCGATCTCAAGAAGGATTCAGTACTATAAATACAAGACATCATGCAACAAATGGAGGACCTTCAATTCAACATACAATTGCCCTGCGCAAAATCTCTCAAACATCTTGAGATTTTTTATTTTCTTTTTCCCGCCGACACATCTTCAGTTTGGATAAACAGCACTGCGTCGAGGCCGACTGGTTACTTATCCAAGTCTCGGTCGAGAAGGGTTTTCGAATCCTTATTGACAGAGGTCATCTTATTAGCCTTCTTGGCGAAGTAAGGTATTACGAGTTACGACATTCGGCGCATTGAACGCTGAGTGATTTTATGATTGGATACTCACAAGTGAGTTTCAAAGTTCAGCATTCTGACGACCGAACCATATTCACCATCAAGACATACGTCACCTTTAAATACTTGTGTCCGTACAGTCTGGTGTCGAGTCGACGTGCTTATACTCTCATGAATATAATCACTGTAACCGAATCCGACGTCGACGATTTGTGAACTTCGCAGAACTGGCAGCCTTGTCTTCAGGCTTGAGAATCCAAAGGCCGAGATTTATTCCTTCCTCGGCCGCAATCACAGGATAAAGAAGTCAGCAACGTGCTCAACACAATATCAACAAATTTTACTCTTCGGCCGAGCTCGGTCGACGAGTTGGCACGCCCCGCATTCAACCGAAGGACGTAGTTAGCTTATTAGTTACTTAGCTTGCGCGCCACGTAGGCTTGGTAGTTTTTAGGGTCAACACATACTTATACGTAGTATGATTTTCTGGAAACTATAATTGTTCTACGGCGAGGTGTTAGTATGTTCGGAAAATAAATGTGTTTCATAAACCTTTGTTTTTGCCCACTCACACTTTCTGTTTTTCGCCCCTCCAAAACTTAGTTAGCTGAATCTTCTATGGCATACAAGGGATCTCTAGCAATTCTGACATCTACCCAAATAAATGTTGGAGTTTATCCGGTTGTGTAATAAGTAACTTAACTAGATTCAACTGCTCTACTTATGTCGTACTGTCATCTATGCTCTGACTTATTATGTATTATGGGTTTTTCCCACTACTGCGCACTCTCTTTATTAGCTTAAATAACTTCTTGTTTAGGTTTAAATTTACCCATATTTTCACCTCACTTTTCTTTTGGCTACATCATCTTCAGGTATCGACCAACATGCCTTGACTCCGATCGGGGTGTGTCAAAGTTATCAAGCATTTTAAGACCTTGGATATAAACAAATATAATATTATGGTTAATATACATTTGGTCCTCACATGTCCAAAAAATGAAAACCTTAAGGAGCAGGACTCATACTCGGGTCTAAGATTCACTTCTCGATTTACCCTAGACATTATTTTTGGCCTTTTGTTTTGATCTTGGGCTTGGCTGTGGTAAAGGGCTAAGTTTCAAAAAACAAAAAAAAAAGTTGGGCGAGCAAGTTAGGGTTTTAAGCAGAATTCAAAACTAATTTAAGCGGATTTGTGACGAGAAAAATCTGTTATATATTTAAAATGTATCGAAATTCTTATACATTTTTGCAATATTCGTTTATTCTCTTATGTGAGATTTACTCTCAATAAAATATCGACGTATTGTACGTGAACAGAATATAAGACTAAATAAAAACCACATAATTTGTGAATGAAACGGGCGCCGCAAGTGTGGATTGGTGCAAGTGGTGCTGGCATTAAGAGAGTACAGCGTCACAGCTCCACGTACTAGTATCACCACTTATATTATTCAACACGACGACTCCATCTCCATGATCCATGGCCAACTGCTTTGGTTGAAAAGTTGCAGTCCAAATATAGTAAGAGTGAAGTTAGCGAATAAATTGTTGCGTGAAGACCGTCACTGTCTTGTTACCGTATGAAGCTCTGTATGATTGGATTTATCTTAAGCTTTGAACTTCGTTTTGCAGTCAAAGCCGGCTCACATGCCAAAAAGTGTCACGGTGACACTTCCAACATTCAAACCTGTATGTTTGAAGTCAACCGTAACACCCACGAGCTTAATTGTTTGAATGGTCAGAACGTTATCTTAATATATTGTTTCAAAATTTGAAGGAAAAGTAAACCTCCCAGGTGTTGGAAGCACAGTAGTGGTGACGGTTTGCGTGACAACAGGACAAAGATAGTAGACCAAGAACATGTATTAATTGTTGGCATACGACGTCAAACATGAACCGAAAAACTAATACAGTAGAACTTCTAGATACTTATAATATTAGAATTAAATTAATTATTATTATTATAGGGAGGTTATTTCCTAATTATAGGGAGGTTATTACCTAAAATATTTCTAGCTTGTTGCTACATGCATGAGACTGTCTTGTTTTATGTTGAGATTGCAAATATGCATGCTTTAAGCTAGAAATATTTTAGCTTAAGCAACAAGGTTTCTATTTTGATGAGTTATTATATATCGGTAAAATTAGAGACGTGGCATCAATTCTAAAAAAAATATAATTATTACTATATATATGTGGATGCAAGTTTGTCAACAGGGGAGCTAAAAAAATAAATACTTATTATGATCTAGAGTTTTTTCTTATTTAGAGTATCACGTAAAGAAATTTTATTGTACTAAGTAGAATACAAGTATATATTTTCTTTAAAGTACTTTGTAATTTATATGTCATCTTATTTTGCTATTTATGTAAGTCAATACAATTATATATTTTTTTAAAGTATAAGTAGACATTTAATTTATATGTTATATAATAATTTAATTAAAATTAATAGGGAAAAAAATAAAAAATAAAAAAGCATTGGCCTCGCCTATATGTCTGGGCGCTAGACCTTTGTCCATCACCTGACTACCATCTAACACTTTTTATAACCTTAATATTCATTTAGGTAAATCGTTGAGTAATACTAATCACCGTCTCTCATGCCAAGATAATTATGAATAGTTTGAATTACAACTAGCTGGTAGTGTAATGTTCAAGTCTAAAATTTCCTTGAACTCGGTCTATCAAGTTCAAAGTTAAACGAAAATTCTCATAACGTTGATCTGATAAAAATTAATATGAATATGTCATGGATACGAATCTTCTATTAATGTGATATATGTGGGATCTGAAATTCGACCATGCTGACATATCTCACATCGGCCGTATCTCTGAAAAAATGAGGGTTTAAATAACCTAACCTTTCTAACTAATATCGAAACCTGCATTGTAAAGATGGTAATTACCAAATTAAAGATTACAGCACAAAACCTTACGAAAAGCCTTTTCTAATATGAAAATGATTATTAATTCTTGACTTTGTATGTCTTCTGTTTTTCCAGAACATCAAAACATAAGGACAATTTCCAAGTCTATTGAGTGGCGGTCTGTATAGATTTATTGACTTCGTAGACATGCCACATGAGCTCTTAAATTTTGTAGTTGAAGCATCACATGAAAGTAGTTATTATAGGAAAAGGACGGCTAAACGCAATTTCTTCTCATTAGGTTGTGATTAAATAATATTAACATAAATAAATTGTGACCGTTTAAATAGGAAGAGACCAAACGAGAAGAAGATTTGAAGGGAAGAGAATCATATTTCTCACATTACATTATGAAGCTAATAATTGGAAGGACTAAAAACATCAAGAATTCTAAAAGTCATGAATTGAGGATTGGTGTTCTGATATGTTACTTGTGCAGTTGCACATTGGCTTGCACGCTATGACTTGTTGGATCGAGAGAATGGTATGATTTGAAGAATCTCTTAATTTAATTGACGATTTCTTTTTAGAATTAAAAAATACTATCAATATATAATTTATTGGTGCGGTGGTACTCTTTTTCTTTCGACAACGAGGCCACCCTAATGTACTCTAGATATCTCTTTGTAAGAATCTGGTCAAATTGTCAGTGAATATTCTACTATTCAAAACAAGAAGAATTCAAATTAATTTCTATCGTTGTCAACTTATGCATTATGTTCGGGAAGTTTGTATAAGTTTCATTTCATATGTATGTTTGGTATTTGGATGGATGACCTACAAAATACAATACGTTAATGTAAGCATTTGTTTATGAGTTTGATTCAATAAATTTATCTTTCGAAAATGTAAATAAATAACAAAGAGAGTACTCTTGCATGGTAAGTACTCTTGCATGGCATTAAAAAAAATAATGGAGTTACAACTTGCATCTATCTTAAAATTCTTAATTAACTTAAGATTTTCATTGCGTGAAAATGACTATTCTAGAGTGTTCTATTTAAACATTGACACATACTTATAAATGACATTATTTTGCTAATCTCTTATGCGTAATCAGGTGTAATCAACTCATCCCTTACCTTATTAAAAATAAAAAATTTCACAGTAATATAGCAGTGAGATTCCTTGAGGAAATGGAGGAAATCTAGTTGGCCCGTATAGAAAGCGAAAATCTTATTGGTGTAAGTGTAGTTTACTCTATCGAGCACAATACTAATCTAACAGTATTCGTCTCTGCACCTGATGTTATGTATTCTAATCTCTCTCCTTATAGTTTAGATGAGGTTAAAGTAAATTATTTTATCGGTTGTAAAAAAAAAAAAAAATAAATACAGTACAGTCTATTTACATAAACAGAATATCAGTTACCTCAAAAATCAAATATATATATATATATATATGTATATATTGATAAATAAAAAAATTGTTGTTTCAGTTTCTTCCAACTATACCATACTACTTGTAAATTCCATAACTGAATAAAACGAATGTTGGTCAACTTGGTAGAGTTTTGGAGAGCAATCTTTTGGTGCAATTAGAATATCGTCACGTGGTGTTACAAGTTTATTCAAATTATAATACGTATATTTGTTTTTATTAATATATTGATGTTAGAAGTGTGACATTTAAATAACGATGACTGTAATTATGTTAAATTCTTAAAGCAATTATGTAATAATATTTTCAACGAGACTTTTTCTTAGAAAAAAAAATAAAAAATTGTTTGTAGTCGAAGAGAAAGTGTTGGAGTAATATTTCCATTTTTCATACATTTCTTGATGATTTACTGAAGTACACGTTTTTAGAAATCAAATGAAATATAAGAATACTTCTCACCATTAATACCGTTCAGGCATGAAATTTAGGATTTTGGGTCGAGAAGGAATAAAAGGAAATAAAGATGCAAATCTTGGTTCAATGGTGAATATTTAGCCCAGTTGGTATTCAGCCTCGTAGTAAGACGTTAACAATTTGCTGGAGTCCTGGTGGATTAGGATTGCTAAGGGGTCAGATTTAAATGATGGTTCGGTTGAGTCCTGAAGGATGTGGGATTATTGAAGGATCAGGATGGATTTTAACAAGATTTGAATTATTCTCCGGATCAAGGCATGTGGCTACTCAGATGAGGAATGAATAAAATACATAAGGAGATTGGGTTCATAATCCTAGTTCAGGTCGAAGAGGCCAAAACTTGGTAGAAAGAGTTTTGGCATAAGAAAGGTCTGATGAGATAAGTGTCAAGAATATCCAGGTGCTTGCTGAAGAGCCACAGTCTTAGTGGGAGTCTACTACTAGGCAAACTTGGCCACCAAAAAATTCATCCCTATAAATATGATGAGGCTTTGCAACGTAGAAAGGAACCTTCAACTCACCACACAAATCAACGTTCTACACAAACCCTCTCAACCATTAAGAAGAATAATAATTGCTCCACGAACAAGCCATCACATATTCAATTTGGTTAAATAGAGTTTTCCGGAGGCAACCAACGAAGTTGACATTTGGTTAAACAACACTAGAATTGCAAAATCAACTTGGCTTAGGAGTTTTGATAGTTTGGTTAAACAACAAGTTCTCTTTGTTTTTCTTTTTTTTTTGACTAGTCATCTATCCCAAGTCTCTGCCAGCGAATAATCTTTGATTCTTTTGCAAAACGAGACCACTTCCTTAGTTTTCTCAATGAAGTGGAGGGTTCTATTATCGGTTATTCCTTTGTGACATTCAAAGTTTAGCATATTGATGGCCGAACCACTTTTACCATAAAAGACGCTCATCTTCTTTGAGTATCTCTGTCCCTACAGTTTAATTCCAACTTGGTGTACCTACATTCTCACTAATATAGTTGATGCTGCTAAACCCAGTGTACAAACCCAAAACTTTGTAGCGAATTGCTGGAGTCAGAAGTCAGAAGCAGATTCCATCATACCACCATCACCCTCATAAGTATTCGCTTGGTCAAGCTCAGTAGCACATTGGCATGCCCACATCACCCTCAGAAGTATTTGCTTGATTTTCTTTACGAATTTTTGAAAAAAAAAAATGTGCGTGTGTGTGTATTTAACAAACAATAGTATCTACATCAAGGGGTGGTGGAAATGGTAAAGCCTTACAATAGGATGTCATAATAATGTGGTTCAACTTCACTTTTGGTGAGAATCGAACCTATAGCCTCTCACTTACAAGTGAAGAGGAATACCACGAGACAGTAATACTAAAAGACATGTATATATTATTGAAAAAAATGAATGAAACGCTGAAATATGGAAATAATTGATATCCTTTTTTATCCAATTTTTTGTTTAAAAAACCATTGGGTATTAAGTAACTCACAGATAAAATTTGACCAAAAAAAAAAAGTAACTCACAGATAAATTAGATTCAAGGAGAGCAGCAAACATGCTAACTTTTCTTTTCATGGTATTTTGATAAGAAAGTTTTGGATGGAAGTTATTATGCGTAAATTTGTTTAACGTGGAGCCTTAAATAAAATTATTTACGAGAAGCTCAAATGTTCAACCGAATAAAATTCAAGTAAACAGAAGTGACAAGAACATATCAAATCAATCATCACACCCACTGTCCCACTAGATCAAGATTTATTCAAACAACTGACGTCTCCGTTGTCGGAAAATCTCACGCACGTATATCATCAATTATATACTTTCTTTTTTCCTAAACAATTCAAAAAAAATAAAAATAAAAAACCAGCTTCTAATTTCTAATCACACACCAACGTTAAATCCCTCATACGACCATAAGCTGTGGACAACCCACGGCTGGATGAGGATATAACGGCGACAATGGAGGCACGTTAAAAACTCCTTTCACGTCCTCCTTCTACGAGTCCCAGAACGCCATCCAACTTGACGGCGTCAATGGAGTTTCCGTCAACTTCTCCTTCTTTACAACCACCACCGCCTTCGCATCTTCTCTGTGTTCCTGACGACGTCGTTTTCTCTCCACGGACGCGACTGGCTCGGCCTTACCGGCTTCGAGCGGGAAGTTGAGGATCGATTTGGCGCCGCGGAGCTTGAACGCCGCTCGATCGTATGCCCTTGCTGCCTCTATCGCCGTGTCGAAGGTCCCCAGCCAGACCCGGGAGCCTCTGCGGTTCGGGTCCCGGATCTCCGCCGCGTACTTGCCCCACGGCCTTTGTCGGACTCCCCGGTAGTGCTTCTTCTTCTCTTCGTTCGAACTCGCTTTCTGAACCGTCGCCGGCTTCACGGCGACCTGGTCCGAGCTCGCGAACTGGATCCACTCTGTTTTGTTCGGGAGCGAGATTGTGAGCGCAGGCTTTCGGATCGAGTTGGCGGGTTTCGGATCCGTTTGCTTCAGAATTTGAGGCTTTTGCTCAAATTCAAAGTAATCGTCGCTGACTAGAGGCTTTGAATCGAACTTGAACGAGTTTTGCGAACTCAAATTTGTGGATTTAGGAGTTGTGAGGTCAATTGCTTGGGGTTTTTCTTCGAAATCAAAGAAACCGGCGGAGTTAAACTCGAAGATGTCACTGGAGTCCAAGTAATCGGAGATTTCGATGGAGGAGTCGAAAGTGGAAGATGATTTGGAGCAAAACGACTCGGATTGGGACCTGGAGAGGTCAGAATTGTCCTCGGCACTCCACTGGTTTTGAGTGAAGCTGGAACCGGGGTCACTGGGCTCGGTGGCGCAGCTCTTCACCGGCGAGAACTCTCCGAGAAGATGGTGTTTGATGAGCTCGAGCGCCGAGACCTGATCTAAAGCCATTGCTAACAATTTTTTTAGCAAGTATCTATTTTTCCTATCAATCTCTGAGCTCTAAGAGTTGTAGAGAGAGAAAAAGGGAGGGAGGAGAGAGAGAGAGGAAGAGAGAGAGGTTTTGAATGTTTTGCAGAGAGTGGAGATTTGGGAGTGGAATGGAAGATGGGGAGGGCGTGGGGATATATATTATATACAAGTGGCCGAGGGTGGACAAAAAGGAGACGACCTTCATGCTGAGGTTCCATGAGAAAGGGCTCGAAGCATCCCATGACCTTTTCTTCTGTGGGGCCCATTTAGTCCTATCCACCGTTGGATGCCTCATCTCACTTTCATTCTTTCATTTCAAGTAGTTGATGGAGCAATAGGGTGCTCTTAGGCTGATCTCGTTGTCTTTTTCTTGTGAGTTTTAATAATTCTAGTTAAGATGTGTGCCTGTGAGTCTAATTTTTGAATTATTTTTCTTTTTATCCGAACCAGTTCAAAACATACATGCATCCAAACTCGATGATGATTTTCATTTTCCAAACACATCTTATCATGTAGTAACACGTAGTAGAAACAATCCCACATATTTTTATATCTCATGAAAAAGATTATCTAGGAAAATAAACACAATCCAGTTAAAAATATAATGTATCAAAGTTAACAATTATTTTTCGTTTTCAGATATATGTGTTGGTTATTTTGTAATTTAGCACCATCTAGACCACATATTAATACTACTCACTTTATCAACCCAAAACTAATGAAATTATAATTATAATCTTTGATATATAACTGAAAAAAATTTGTAAGAAAAGAAAGAAATGTAGGCATTAAAGTAATTTTGAACAAACAACTGTTTGTTTTTTTATCCTAAATCTCGGCCATGTCACCCAATCATGATTCTCTAAACACACACAGAGACTCTCTCTCTCTCCACTGCCAACACTTTTTTTTTTTTTTTTCTTCTTCTGATGCCTGCATAACTCCTACCAAAAAAATAATAATAATAATAACAACCCCAAACCAATTCTCCTAGTAGTGTTGTATATGTTTATCATTTTGTCGTCTTATGCTCAATTGTAGCTAATTTTGAGGATTTGAGATTGGTTAAGCAGTGGTTAATATCGTGGATGCTTCCAAAAAGTGCATCTTTGCAGCAGAACATGATAATTATCCTCAGTTTAATCGCTCAGTGGAATCATCACCAAAACGTAGACAAAGTCGTAGGTCATCCATGCAGGTTAGGACACGAGTTAATCAACATTAGATTTGGTCATCTCAGGCTTAATTATTCACTAATCTCTGTATTTTAGTTGGAGACCCTTAATATTAATTTAAAATTTGGAGACGAAACTTTGACATTAACGTGCAAGAAAGTAAAATCCAACCCGAAGGAATTGCTTTCCCTCGTTGTCCCGTTTTGTTCCAGAAACAATTTGTTTCAAATACTCTAATAAATATTTTCATATTTTATTCATTGCTTGAATTATAATTCATCGGCTTCTGTAAAGCTAGCTAGCGACTTTATTTAACAGAGTAAATTATTTTAATCTTAATTTCTGCTAATGGATGTGTGAACTAAACATTTCTCTTTGATTTTCCGTTGCAACGTCTGAACATGGTAATCAAATTTTGTTCTTTTTAATGTCTTGTCTAAGTAATCAAGGTTCATTCTTCATCTACCTCATTCTCTACGTTCTTTAGAAACAATGCAAATTCTGCTTCATATACTATAAAAAAGTATAGAAAACTTCATTTTAATCCTTGGCAAATATGACTTTTAGATTAAAACCATGAGTAAGATCAAAATATAATTTTAGTCCCTTCATATATTAATAACCCTCATTTATTAATTATATTTTATTTTTTAATTATTTCTCTTTTTCTTTCTGATTTTTAATGTATTAATTTTATTTCATTTATAATTTTCATTTCATTTATCGTAATATATTTTGTTGTAAACATTTAGATAAACTAATTTTTGTTATACAATATATTTTGATGTACATTGTCTTCTTCATTTAGGTACATTAAATTCATTATAATACATTTCGGTGCATACATTTAGGTACACACATTTCGGTACATAAATTTCGATACAAACATTTAGGTACATTAATTCAATATAATACATTTTGGTACTAACATTTCGGTGCATACATTTAGGTACATTAATTTAATATATTACATTTCAGTGCATATATTTAGGTACATACATTTCGGTACTAACATTTAAACACATTAGTTCAATATAATACATTTCGGTACTAACATTTATGTACATTAATTGAATCTTTCAAGTTTGAAGAATGTTAAGTAAAATTAATAAATTAGAGGTCAAGAAATAAATTAAAATTTGTATGTTAATAAATTTATATATTTAATGGGAGACATTAAATAAAATACACATTAATTATTTTGAATTAAGGACACATCAAAGGATTATAATTAATATGTAATCTAATACCAGGTTTATTTTAAATTTCAATCTTCTTGAATGATTAAAGTTAAAAAAAAAACCCCAAGAAAAGTATTATTGACCCAGAAAACGATATACAAATTATATTTGTTGATGCTTTTGGGAAGTAGTAGAAATATTTTATTTTTCTTCAATTCAAATACGTTTACGATTGTAAATTGCCTACTAATTATCGGATCATATACGTACACAAGTTAAAATGAATATAACAACCCATTTCATACGTACTATTATTTTTTTAATTCGCAAATGAATTCTCGATTTGTCTTGATGATGATTAACTTTTAGTATGAGCCGTGTCAAGAGCTTTATAAAAGTTAGGTTTTTTTAGTCAAAATGATTCCAAAAATTGTCATAACTCCTTACTTTGATCCTGAAATTTAAAATCGATAAAAGTGGTGTTTGATATTGTCCATCGTCAATCATTTTGGTTTTTTTTTTTTTGTAAAAAAATCTTCATTAAATTAAAGAAATCACCAGTTCAAGTGTAGAAGTTGATTTGACAAAAATATCAATTTAACGCAGTTTTTCACAAAACACCCAAAATTATTAACGGTGGACAATCTCAGCTGCTACTTCTACCAATTTTAAATCTTAGAGACCAAAGTAAAGAGTTATGCCAATCTAAATGGTCATTTTGGCTAAAAAGCCTAAAAGTTAGTATGTATCGATGTACAAATTAAGAGTTTATATGCTTTGCTTGATACATATTGCGGTGCCAGGAGCTTCATAAGTGTCCACTGCTAAGTCCAACTGTGAATCCATATCGTTCACAATTTAGCCATTTAGAATCGATATCATGGTTAATATCAAGCCATATTAATAGACTTCAAGTGTACATGTGATTTTATCACAAAAAGCCTTGGTGCAATTAGAAGTAAACCTTGAATTATTGTTTTACTTTTTGATAGGAGATTCTCTTCACATAAGTTCTAGACTTGTACTGAGCCAACATTACACCAACATGTATAATCTTTAATGGTAGAACTGCAAAATAGAAGATAAATATTATCAACTATTTCTTGGTTTAGGGATATGTATCAAACATTGTTTCTGTTTTTCTTTTATATTTTTAACTAAAAACAAATATTTGAGTATACAAAGACCTGATGCTTTTGGGAACCAAATTAAAAGGTCTCATTTAGTCTGCCTCGACCAGTCTAATTGATAAAGTCCAATAGGGACCCGAGCCCTTTAATATATTTCTTTGTCTGAGTTAATTGCCAATGGTTAAATAAAATAAAAATAAAAATAATAAAAAAATAAAAAAAAAGCTGATAAGAAAGTTCTGAAATTTAATGTTAGATCTACATTTTCACGCAAGTAGGCACTTTCAATTAGTGTATAGAAGAAGGGCTTACATTTTCAATGTCTTGTGGGGCATCAGTTTGCACAACCCAACTTTTATTTTTTTCCAAACGATAAAGATTTTGATTAGATTGTTATAATACTGTTTAATTCTTCCGTATAAATATTGAATAATCACTCGAAAAAATGCGTTACTTACTGTTTGGACCCAAATTATTATTGCTGGGCCGAGTAGCAGGATGCGTTCGGCCCAAGGTGATGACAAGTAATATGGGCCGAATAATAAGGCCCGGTCCAGCTGGCAGGGTCGGCCAAATCCTATCAGAAGTAGTCCAGATAAATAGAAAGGTCGAGGAAGTCCTGGTGCAACTAGGATTCTCGACCAGCAAGGAATGAAGTCCCGAAAAAAGGAAAATTCAGAATCCCAGTAGGAGTAGGTTTGTTCGAGGAAGAGGCGAATTGGGACAAGGACTCCCAATCCAAATCGGAGTCGGTTTCAGGGAATGGGGCACTATAAATACAAGAAATCATGCAACAGAAAGGGACCTTCAACTCAGCATACAATTGCCCTGCGCAAAACCTCTCAATCACCTTGAGATTTTTTCCTTTTCTTTTTCCTGCCGACACACCTTCAGTTTGGATAAACAGCACTGTGGAAGCAACCGGCGAGCACCTTCAGTTTGGATAAACAGCACTGCTGCCGCAGAATCAGCCGACCAAGAAGCATCTTCAGTTTGGATAAACAGCACTGCGTCGAGGTCGACCGATTATCTATCCAAGTCTCGGTCGAGAAAGGTTTTCGAACCTTTGTTGGCAGAGGTCACTTTACTAAGCTTTCTCGGCATAGTTAGGTGTTACGAATTACATTGCTCGGCGTACTGGTCGCCGAGTGGTTTTATGATTGGATACTCACAGGTGAGTTTCAGGGTTCGGCACTCCGACGGCCGAACTACGTTTACCATCAAGACATATATCACGTTCGAGTACCTATGCCCATACACCTTGGTCTCGATTCGACGTGCTTATACTCTCACGAATATAATCACAGTGACCGAATCGGGCTCGGACGATTTGTGAACTCCGCAGAATTAGCAGCCTTGTCTTCAGGCTGTAGAACCCAGAGACCGAGAGTGTTCCTTCCTCGGTCGCAATCGCAAGTTAAAGAAGTCAGCAACGCGCTCAGAGCTACATCAACAAATTTTACTCCTCGGCCAGACTCGGCCGACGAGTTGGCACGCCCCGCATTCGACCGCAGTAGGACGTAGTTAGCTTATTAATTATTCGGCCTGCGCGCCACGTAGGTTTTGTAATTTTTAGGATCAACATTTTGGCACGCCCAGTGGGATCATTGTGCTAAACCTTCGGAGTTCATGACCATTGAGACACGGTCTACGAAGCAGAAAACAACCATGGGAAAGTCAACAACTGACTTGCCAGTGCAAGGCCTTGGGCAGGATTTGCATTCTACAAAAAATCCGATCATAATTGCGCCGCCCGAGGCCACTAGTATAACACGCCGGGAGAATGAAGTCTGTCTCGGCGGACAACCTTACAACCCCACAGTCCCGAATCAAACAGCTGGAATGTTCATGGAAGGGATTGTAGAAGATTGTGATGACGATGGTGGAGAAGGTTCCGATCCACCAACTAGGACATTCCTTCGAAGACGACTGGATGAACAATATCGTCAGGTCGAGCAGTCGATTGGTCAGAAGATGAATGATTTGCTAGACGCAATACGTAGTAATAGCGATACACAGACCAGAATGCTTGAACTACTAGTCAGTAAAGCTTTCGAAGATGGCCAGGTCGGCCAACCACGGCAGCTCCCGACGAATGTGCCCATACCAGCCGAGAGAGGGTCCGCTCGGCCACAATCAGTCCCCTTAGAAAGAAGAGGACCAGGGAATAGAGCCGAGGGACCAAGCCAGGGAGAAGAAGTCGCCTCCATAAACGTGACCGAAGTCCAGAGAATGATTGATTCGGCCCTAAAAAAAGGGCTGAAGTTTCCAAAATTCATTCACCCGTACCCAGCTTATGTGGAAAGGTTTGAATACCCACGAGGATTTAAGATCCCCGATTTTAGCCTCTTCGCCGGGGAATCATCATTATCCTCACTAGAACATGTGGCTCGGTTCACAGCGCAGTGTGGGGACGTCAATAGTGATTTTTACAAACTACGACTGTTTAACTTTTCACTGACAGGCTCAGCTTTCGCCTGGTACATTAATCTTCCACCCAACTCCGTGCAGAGTTGGGAAGAGTTGGTCGAAAAGTTCCATGAACAATTTTATCGGCCAGGGATGGAGATGTCCGTATCCTCCTTGGCCAGGATGGCTCAAGCATTTGATGAATCTCCAATGGAATACCTAACAAGGTTTAAATCGGCCAGGAATTGGTGCCGAGTGCCACTCCCCGAAGTAGAATTCGTCAGGATCGCCCTCAACGGATTAGACGTGGAATACAAAAAGAAGTTTCTGGGGGCAAATATTCGAGATATGTACGAACTTGCTCAACACGTCGAACAATATGAGTATCTGCTCCGAGAAGAGAAGATATCAAAGTCACCATCCCGGGGGACGTTGTATAAGAACCCCACGGTGAGCTATGCATCGGCCGAAAATGAAGACCCTCAGTACGCTAGTGTGGATGCAGCCGAGATAATAATAGACAAGCCCTATGTTTGCAAGGCTTTGGCACAAGTAAATACCAAAGACGCCAAAACACGTTTGACCGCCGAGGAAACGGCTAAGTCATCAAAAGTATACACTTTTGATATCACCAAAGCTGACGCAATTTTCGATCAATTATTGGCAGCAAAAATCATCAAGCTTCGGCCGGGGCATACTATCCCTAAGGCCGATGAATTAAAAGGAAAGATATACTGCAAATATCATAATTCTAATAAGCATGCAACCAATAATTGTGTTGTGTTCCGGGACACAATTCAAAGCTGGATTGAAAAAGGAAAGTTGAAATTTCCGGAAAAGATGGCGGTCGACGTTAATCCTTTCCCTTCAACAACGATTGGTATGGTGGATGCTCACCTTCCCAAAAACAAAGGGAAGGCCGAATATGTCCCGGTGCAGCATATCCGTCGACCAAATGGTCAAACAAGACTAAAGCTTGATATCTTTTCAAATGCACCACCAACGGAACAATCGGCGCAACCCGCCGATGAGCCGATGACAAGGTCAAAATCCGACGGAACTTGTGGATCGAGGGTGTTATGTGACCATTGTAAAACACCAGTGGAGCCTGGAAGGAAGACATCTTCAACACCACCTGCGGCCCCTACAACATCGTCGACAGGGTTAAGTTCACGACATCAAGTGTTTGATCGACTCGGCCCACAAGTACGGCCGAAAGACCAGACCTCGGTCAGGCGACGTCTGGATTTCGACGCACCTTTCTACAATGAGGATTATTACTCGCGCAATGCTAATAGTTCGGCCTCACCGGCCGATCGCAAAACTTTCAAACCACCAAGGACATCGGATCAACGCTGGTACAGTTACAATTCTCCGACTGGTTTGTATACGGCACTGTCCAAATCCCAAAAACGTCGTCGTCAACGGATAGATTGCATGGCTCGGCGACGAGGAGCGCAGGCCAGCCCGGCCAATCAATGGCAACCAAAACAGGCCGTGGAAGATAGTAGCGAACGGCCAACCCCGACTATCATGACCGAGTTAGCCGAAGGGAAGAAAGTAGCGGAGGCTGATTTCGAAACCACCATAGAGGAGGCTGAGAAACGTATTAAGATCCTTCTCCGGCCTGGGGAAACGAGAGCTCGTCTAGAGTACTTTACAAAAGAGGCCGAAAGGAAACTTTCTCCGTTACCACCGCGCGAGCCGCTTATCAAAATACGGCGCAACTTACACCCTCCGTTCCTCGGTGCATCCATGGAATACATGCGAGAATTTCATAAGAAGTACTCCGCAAATGACTTGTACGGACTCCCCAAGGCATGTCAGGAAGCCCTCGACTTGGCGCTAACTTGCCCTGATGCCGAGCAAATTATCCAGAAAACTTCTGATCCAGCCATTAAAGCTAGGTTTCAACATATCCGGGAGGCTCGGGTCCTTGGTTTTGAGGTCGATCCTTATACAGATATCGACGCCGCCGAATTACCCTTTTCGCTCGAAGACCTTCAGCATTTACGATATCATTTCGAAGTCTTCTCGGCTGTATCGCTCTTCGGCCTCACGGCCGACGAGGAAAAACGGATAGCACGATTGGATACCTATTTAGACACAAGAAACGCCCGGATTGCATATGAAGAACGAGCCCGTGTAACAAAGGACCAACGAAAATCTTCGGCAGTACACATCGCCGAAGGAAATGGCTCACCCGCACTCGATTTGGTTCCCACGTCTCGGATACCGGCTTTTACCGAGGAACTCAAAAGTTTGATCGAGGATTTTCCGACGACTGCTACAGAGGATAGTTCTCCGGAAGACGACGACCATGACCCCATGGGCCCCTCGGTCCTCGAACATATGGAGATCAGTATGGTCCACGTCCTACCAGCTGAATTCCAACCGAGTACCCACCAGTCAAGTTTCTTGGACGGGGACGTAGTTGCCGAGGAAGCAACACAAGTAGACTTCGTCGCAAACGACGACGATAGAGAAAACCAGAGCGGGGACAACCTTAAAGCCGTTTTGGCCGAGATATTTCCCCGCTCCCCCTCGGTTAATCTCCAACACCTGAAGCCGTTGTACGTCACGGCTCACATCGAAGGATTTCCCATTTCTAAAGTGTTTGTCGACTGTGGAGCCACAGTCAACATTATGCCGATATCCGTCATGAAGGCCTTACGTCGTTCTGATAATGAACTCATTCCATCAGGAATCACTATGAGCAGCTTTGTTGGTGACAAATCTCAGACCAAAGGGGTGCTCCCGTTGGAAGTTAGCATTGCCGGCCGTCAACACATGACGGCATTCTTTATCATTGATTCCAAGACCGATTATAACGCATTACTTGGCCGCGACTGGATCCACCAAACCAGTTGCATTCCTTCCTCACTATACCAAGTCCTCATCTTTTGGGATGGCAAATCGGTCGTAATCCACCCAGCCGATAACCAACCATTTGAAACCAACATGATTCAGGCTCGCTATTATGATGATCACGTCGGCTACATCACCCTCCAAGGCCTTAACGAGGATGGGCGGCCGACGAGAATTTCGGTACAAAAAGTGATTGAGGTCGGCGCCGAGACTGTCCAACAGGATTCGGCGAGACTTGGCTTGGCGAACTTGGTCATCAATGCCGATGATTGAGCACACCACGCAAGAACGGCGTCAGGCCGCGGTTTCATCTACAATGGAACGTCTGCTGGCCCATTGGTACGCCATTACCAAGCAACCACATTCTGGCATCAATTTGATCGAATTTCTGGCCGAAGCAGATAACGGCCCCGTTCTATCGTTCGATAAAGTTCAGGCTGCACCGGCCGAACTCGAAGACCATCGACCTCAAGTCAAGGACCCGTTAGAGGAAGTTAACGTAGGCACGGCCGAGGATCCTCGAACATTATTTATTAGTGCGTTACTCCCACCGTCCATGAAGGTCGAACTCCGTAAGCTACTCCATGAGTTTAAAGATTGCTTTGCGTGGAGTTATCATGAAATGCCTGGCCTCGACCGAAACCTTGTAGAACATGAGCTACGCATCAAGGAGGGGTGTAAGCCTTTTCGACAACCTCCTCGCCGATTTTCAAACGAAGTACAACTCGGTATTAAGAAAGAATTAGTTCGGCTTCTGAAGGCCGGGTTTATTAGGACCGCTCGGTATGTCGAATGGTTGGCCAATATCGTCCCCGTGTTAAAGAAAAACGGTGCCCTTCGCATTTGCATCGATTTCTGTAATCTAAATCTGGCTACTCCCAAGGATGAATATATGATGCCGATTTCAGATTTATTAATTGATGCCGCAGCTAATCATGAACTGCTATCTTTTATGGACGGTCATGCGGGTTACAACCAGATTTTCATCGCCGAAGCTGACGTCCACAAGACGGCTTTCCGTTGCCCGGGGGCACTTGGTACTTACGAATGGGTAGTCATGCCTTTCGGCCTCAAGAATGCCGGCGCCACATACCAACGAGCCATGAATATGATCTTCCACGACTTAATCGGTACAATCGTCGAAGTTTATATCGATGATGTGGTCGTAAAATCCAAACGCCGTCAAACACACCTGGACGACCTAAGGCAAGCGTTCCTTCGCATGCGCAAAAACAACCTCAAGATGAATCCGGCCAAGTGTGCTTTCGGTGTTTCGGCCGGTAATTTCCTAGGATTTTTGGTACACCATCGTGGCATCGAGGTCGATGAAAATAAAGCCCGCGCCATCATCAGCGCCCCACCTCCGACGACAAAGAAACAGCTCCAGTCGTTACTCGGGCAGATAAATTTCCTCCGGCGTTTCATCGCCAATTCGGCCGGTAAAATGAAGGCATTCTCTACGCTCCTTAAACTGAAGGAGACCGACCGATTTGAATGGCGCGAAGAGCATCAAACTGCGTTTACGCAGATCAAGGTGGCCCTTTCCACTCCACCAGTGCTCGTTCCACCTTGTCGCAACAAACCCCTTAAGTTATACATTTCGGCAACCGATGAATCCATTGGTTGCCTCCTCGCGCAAGATAATAATGTCGGGCGTGAACAAGCTATCTTTTACCTTAGCCGAAACCTGAATTCCCCAGAGATTAATTATGCACCTGTCGAAAAACTTTGCTTAGCGCTGTTTTTTGCCGCATCCAAACTTCGGCATTACATGCTCCCCACAGTTACGCAGGTCATCGCCCAAACCGACGTAATTCGTTACATGCTGACTCGGCCTATGGCCAAAGGCCGAATCGGGAAATGGACACTCGCCTTATCCGAGTTCAGCCTTCAGTATGTACCACAAAAGGCCGTCAAGGGACAAGCCCTCGCCGACTTCCTGGCACAACACCCATCCCCTTATGGTTTTGTGGGGGGCGACGTCGACATCGGTTTCGTCACCACACGCGATAACCATTGGACTATGCATTTTGATGGTTCCAGTACTTCGACCTCGGCCGGGGTCGGTATCGCAATTCAGTCGCCGGACCACTGCCGATGGTATTTTTCTCTCAAGTTAGATTTCAGCTGCACCAATAATCAGGCCGAGTATGAAGCCCTCATTATCGGCCTCCATGTTTTACACGATCTGCGGGCCCCCCGCATTCTCGTCCTTGGTGATTCTGAACTTGTGATTAACCAGCTGAACGGCGTGTTTCGCTGCATGAGTTGTACTTTAGCTCCCTATCACATGGTCGCCACCTACCTGGCCGAGTCATTCGAACGAATCACATTTGAACACATTTCACGTATTCACAATACTGACGCCGACGAACTCGCCCAGATCGCCTCCGGAGCACAACTCATGGGGGGCAAACTAGGTCGAATTGTGGGAATTGCGACCACGGGTCAACGATCGTACCCCGCCTTGATCAATCAGCAAACTCTCAAACGCGCACACGTAATACGTACAAGGGTAATGTCGCTCCCATCCCTACTAGAATGAGGAGATCCCATAGAAGTATGTGCCGTCGAAGTAGAACCAGATGATTGGAGAAAGACGATGTTACGGTACCTCGATAACCCCAATGGGAAACACGACCGAAGAACGAAGGTGCTCGCCACGAATTATGTGTCGTATCAAAATGAATTATATCGCAAGGGCGAGGATGGTTTACTACTATTGTGCCTCGGCCCACACGAGGCTGCCCAAGTAATGGCCGAGGTACATGAAGGAATTTGCGGAGCACACCAATCTGGACGAAAGATGCGCTGGTTGCTCCGACGACACGGTTATTTTTGGCCCAATATATTAAAGGATTGCATCGAATATGCACGGAGATGCGTATCATGCCAAATTCATGGACCCGTGCAAAGAGCCCCGGCCGTATTGCTACACTCGGTTACTAAACCATGGCCGTTCAGGGGTTGGGCAATGGATGTAATTGGCAAAATCACGCCGTCATCAGGGGCAGCGAAGCACGCATGGATAATTGTAGCAACCGACTATTTCACTAAGTGGGTCGAGGCAAGGTCATACGCCGAATTAACTGCTAAAGAGGTATGCAACTTCGTAGAGGAGAATATTGTGACCAGATTCGGCGTGCCAGAAACAATCATAACTGATAATGGCACTATATTCACGGCCGATAGGTTTAGGGAATACACGGCAAGTTTGAATATCCGACTCGAGCAATCTACGCCGTACTACCCACAGGCAAACGGACAGGCCGAGGCAAGCAACAAAGTGTTGATCGGCATCCTTGAAAAAATGGTAAAAGAGAAACCTGGTTTGTGGCATTTAAAGTTATATGAAGCATTATGGGCATACCGAACTTCACCCCGGTCGGCCACTGGAACAACTCCTTATGCGTTAACTTATGGACACGATGCTATGTTACCGGTCGAGTTGAGTATAAGCTCGTTGCGAGTAATCGAGCAGAATGATTTATGCAGTATTGAATACAGTCAAGCGATGCGACAAGAGTTGGAAGACTTAGAAGAAAGTCGAATCGACGCAGGTAACTTGTTGATTGCGCAAAAGAAAATTGCCGAGCGAGCATATAACCAGCGTGTAAGACAAAAAACGTTCGGCGAAGGAGAATTGGTTTGGCAAACTGTGTTGCCTGTTGGAATCAAAGACCCCAGGTTTGGTAAGTGGTCGCCAAATTGGGAAGGGCCATTCATCGTTCACAAAGTCCTCGGCAAGGGGGCATATCATTTACGAGATCGGACGGGTTCAGTTCACAAATTGCCGATTAATGGAAAGTTTTTAAAGAAGTACTACCCAATTACATGGGAAATGCAAGAGTAAGACCATTATACTGACAGCAAAACGACCATTGTATTGATGGCAAAATGAATCATTACAAGAGAACAAATACAATGATTTAAACTCCTAGGGGGTCGAGGGGAGGAAAGTCTCAAGGGCAGCTTTCAGCTCCAGCCACTTCGCCTCGCTCAAAATTATCTCAGCCTGCCGCGTCTTCTTGTTGCACTGCAGTTGCTGGATACGCCGTGCGCCGGCAGCGAAGGCCGTCAGCCGAGCCTTGTTAGCCTCAAAATCCTTCTCAAGCTCGGAAGCAGCAGCCGACCTTTGGCGTCGAAGGTCAGAAATCTGACGCTGGAGGTCAGAGATCTGGCGATCAAACTCGGTCAGCTTTGCTTTCTTTGCCTTGAAAGCCTCCATCTCTACTTGGCCAGCCTCATGTGCGACCTTGGCCACCTTCAAATCGTCCTCGGTCTGTAGGGCACGCTCGAAGATAAGAAAGTGTTGCCGAGTCCGCTCCAGGAGGTCGGTTAGGAAAGAGATGCCCTCCGGGCTCAGGTGACCACCACTGGCGAGGTCATTAAGACATTCTCCAACAGAGTCAAGGCCCTTGCACCGGAGAGCTTGGGAGGCAGTCAGAGACAAGACTTCGTGCAGCTTCACGAAGACTTCGGCGGGCGTGGCTCCCGCCGATTCGGCCGGAGCTGCAGAGGAGCCGGCCTCACCGGTCGTGCTCTGAAGAAGAGCGTCAAGCTCCACTTCCCACGACGGCTGCACATAAAAAGAGAACTTAGTGAAGGAAAGAAAGACGTGATATAAGGCATAAAAAAGGGAAGTGTTTTAGACCTGCCGAGAAGAGACTTCGGCCATGCCCTCTGGGTCATTGCTCGAACCCAGGGAACTTAATGGCCGAGCCCAGTGCCTTAGACCGCTACGCAATTCACGCGGCCGGTGGAGGTCATCTACATTTGATGGCCACGATGGCGGCCAAGAAATGTAAACAACGCCCCTCGGCGCATAAAATTGCCGGTGAAATGAATGTTCGGGCACCTGACATTTAATAGTTTAAAAAAAAAAAAAAAAAAAAAAAAATTTAATTCACACAAGGAAAAGCAAGACTTACAAAGGCCGAAGAGACTTCCTGCGGAGGAATGGGAGGGTCTTCGTCCTGCGGGTGGATCGGCGTTTCAGCCGTGGCCTCAGGATCGGCAACAGGTCTCTTGCCACGATCCGCCGCAGTAGGACGTGGTCGAGCGGTCGCCTCGACGACCGAAGGAGGATGGACGGGAGGAGAGTTGACTGGTCGACGACGGCGTTCCAACGGAACTTCATCACTCTCGCTCTCGACATCCTGAACAAAAGATATCATTTAGCATTACGACCGGAAACCTAACCAACCAAGAGTAGGAGCAGAATTATACCTCCAAAACGACCGTTGGAGTCGAGGGAGCTTCGGCAGGCGCAGCCGACTTCCCCGTTTCAGGCGCCACGACCGGCTCCGAAGCTGCAGCAGGTGCAACGATTGGATCGGCTGGGGCAGCCGGCACAGAAGGAGAGCCGGCGGGAGTAGGCGTCCCAGTAGTGTCACTGGGGACGACATGAATTTCCCGGTCGCCCTTCTTTGCAAATTTCTTGACGCGTTTAGAAGGGCGATGGGCCTCCTCCGCCGGCTCGGCCTCTCGGGGGGGGCGTTTGGAAGGGACCGTCCGCTCGGTGACAAGGGTCCTCTTCTTGGGCACAAACTTCTTTGCCCTTGCCACCGCGGCGACCACCTCGACCGTCTTCGACCCGCGACCCCCTGAAATAGCAAAGTAATTAGTAACAAGTACAAGTGAGTTTCTCTGTTTCTGAGGTAGCAAAGTAATTAGTCAACAATATACCTTGGACCGACTCCTTAGTTTGAGTCGAGGGCGCTGGTCTGGGCCGGTCACCAAACACTTTGCTCACCACGTCTTCGGCCGAGGCACCGAAGAAGTCGCCAGTGTACTCGTCCCACCAGTCCCCAAATGTGTCGGTGCCCAAGGATTCCGGAACGGTTGGCCGAAGACGGAACTTCTTGCACCGATCCTGAAACTCTTGCTCCATCGACCGGCACTCCCTCTCGCAAGAACCAGAAAGACGTCCCCGGCTCAGGAGGGAACGAGAGACGATCAGGGGTACGGGGCAACCTTGGAGGTAGCCGAGCTGTCGGGCGACAAAGTGAGGCTGGTAGACCTCCCAACCGGCTCGGCGGGCATCGCAACCAAGGGGAAGGTCGCGAGCCAGTACGATTGACCCCCAGGACTGACGAAAGCCTGCGTCCTCGGCCGCGGACCAAGTTGCCGTCGGGAGCCCGATTGAAGCAGGATACTCCTGGCGCCGGCACACCAGGAACTCGTCGTCCGAAAGGACGTCAAGGCCGAAAAAGTGCTTGAGGACCTCGTCAGCCCGGTGAGGAGGAGCCGGTCGAGAGGCAAATTGGGGGCCGAGGGCGGCCGAGCGCTGGAAGGCGGGGACCTCAGGCCGAAGGGTGGAGAAATAGACCTGCAGCCAGAGTTGGAAAACCCAGAGGGGCCCATTCTGGTGCGGGTCAATCTTGTTGACGGTCGTCTCGGCCAAGCAACGAAAAAGGTTGGCGAGAATAGCCGGGCTAAGCGCCAGAGAGTGACCACTAGCCAGGGCCTGGGCCACTGGCATGTTCTCGACCAAGCACTTGTTCGACCTGGTACAACAAATAAATTTGTTGTACCAATAGAAGAGGAAGGCTTCATGTTCTCCCTTCCTGAGACTCTCCTCGCCTCGGCCGGCGAAATGGAGAATCAGAGTATTGTAGTTGAAGAAGTTCTTGTGAAGCTTCTGAACTTCTTCTCTTGAAGGCTCCCGACCGCCTCGGCTGAGCGTTTCGACAGCCCGCTCGTCGAAAAGCGCCTTCAGGTCGAGGAGGGAGGGGCTTCCAGAAAGAGCGGCATCGATTGGGAGGCCGGATGGTGGAGTCCCAAGAATGGCCGAGATGTCGAGGATCGTAGGGCCGAGGGGTCCAAATGGAAGGACCATGGTGTTGGTGGCCGAACACCATAGGGTCAAGGCCGCCATAAGCAGCTCTTTGTCCATGGCAATCTCCATGGTCGAGAGCAGGATGGCATCATAGATGCCAAGGGCTTTCCACTTCTCGCCGAAGATTGATCTCATTCGATCCACCCAGGCGGCCCAGGCTGTGGTGGTCGAGGGCCAAGCTCCTTGAGGCCGAGCCAAGCACCATTTGGACCAGTCGACCCCTTGAAACAGGGGTGCTAGGCACTGCTCCTTGAGAAGGGTGGTGATGGACATCGGCACGGCATCTCTGAAAAGGGGGCCCAGAATCTGATGAGTCGTGGCCATGTCATTTTCGAAGCGTAGGGTTTTGATTGCGCTCCGATCGATGAAGTCTTTGCACTTGTTGATTTCGTCGGAAAGTTTTGAGATAAAGGAGGCCATTGGAAGAAGAAGAAATTGCAGAAAGGAAAACTGGGAAGAAATCGCAGAAGGAAGAACTGGGAAGTTTGATTGGGACGAACAAGAATGAGGAAATTGAAATTTTAGGATTTCTGAAAGCGTAAAAGGCGAATGGCAGAAATATGGGTATTTATAGGCTTTTCAGGATGAATATCAAACGTCTGGGATTCAAAAAGCACTGGTTCAAATTGGGGGGAAATTTAACCGTGAAGGGTTCAATCATTTCGGATATGTTGGGAACCTGCGAAGAGGGGATCGAGGAGTCGAAAATCCAGGACGCACGATTGTGTGCGACGCCAGTTTTAAGGCATTAATGAGGATGAGATGTTCCAGTTATTACACGGTCTCGAAGCCCACGATTGAAAGTTTTAAGAACGGCGGAGAATCGACACGTGGCCACGCGTTGGGGGCAACGAGGAAAGTGCAATCATGTCTAATAAATGCGCAGGAATAACGGTCATTAAGGAAGTAGAGTCCAAAAGAGAAAAACGTTTTCGCTTCTTCAAGGTCGAGGCCCGACCAAGAATTAACGGTCGGCGACCTCAGAAGCGAGGGGGCAATGTTTGGACCCAAATTATTATTGCTGGGCCGAGTAGCAGGATGCGTTCGGCCCAAGGTGATGACAAGTAATATGGGCCGAATAATAAGGCCCGGTCCAGCTGGCAGGGTCGGCCAAATCCTATCAGAAGTAGTCCAGATAAATAGAAAGGTCGAGGAAGTCCTGGTGCAACTAGGATTCTCGACCAGCAAGGAATGAAGTCCCGAAAAAAGGAAAATTCAGAATCCCAGTAGGAGTAGGTTTGTTCGAGGAAGAGGCGAATTGGGACAAGGACTCCCAATCCAAATCGAAGTCGGTTTCAGGGAATGGGGCACTATAAATACAAGAAATCATGCAACAGAAAGGGACCTTCAACTCAGCATACAATTGCCCTGCGCAAAACCTCTCAATCACCTTGAGATTTTTTCCTTTTCTTTTTCCTGCCGACACACCTTCAGTTTGGATAAACAGCACTGTGGAAGTAACCGGCGAGCACCTTCAGTTTGGATAAACAGCACTGCTGCCGCAGAATCAGCCGACCAAGAAGCATCTTCAGTTTGGATAAACAGCACTGCGTCGAGGTCGACCGATTATCTATCCAAGTCTCGGTCGAGAAAGGTTTTCGAACCTTTGTTGGCAGAGGTCACTTTACTAAGCTTTCTCGGCATAGTTAGGTGTTACGAATTACATTGCTCGGCGTACTGGTCGCCGAGTGGTTTTATGATTGGATACTCACAGGTGAGTTTCAGGGTTCGGCACTCCGACGGCCGAACTACGTTTACCATCAAGACATATATCACGTTCGAGTACTTGTGCCCATACACCTTGGTCTCGATTCGACGTGCTTATACTCTCACGAATATAATCACAGTGACCGAATCGGGCTCGGACGATTTGTGAACTCCGCAGAATTAACAGCCTTGTCTTCAGGCTGTAGAACCCAGAGACCGAGAGTGTTCCTTCCTCGGTCGCAATCGCAAGTTAAAGAAGTCAGCAACGCGCTCAGAGCTACATCAACAAATTTTACTCCTCGGCCAGGCTCGGCCGACGAGTTGGCACGCCCCGCATTCGACCGCAGTAGGACGTAGTTAGCTTATTAATTATTCGGCCTGCGCGCCACGTAGGTTTTGTAATTTTTAGGATCAACACTTACAAAAGAAATCATTAAATGCATCGTTCCATTACAACGTGGATGAGCATACGAAGCTCAAATGACTCCAACTGTGAAGCTAAAGTATCAACAATGATACTTTCTCACTGACCACATCAGCTCTTCTCTCCCACCCCACAACATACATAACAACGTTGATGAGTCAGACTCTGCGATTAGCTTCTTGAATCCCTCCTCCTCACAACCCAAAGAATTAACACGATAGTATTGGAACATTGTTAGCTTCTTATGGTTAAAGAATAATTCTTTGTTACTTTCAAATTAAAGACTAAAATATATACTTACGTGATTTATCAAAGAAAAATCGTGTTAAAAAAAAAAACTGTGGTTTGTCAGTGAAAAAAAACATCCTTTACATTCAAGAAATCAGATATTATATATCCATAACATTATATGGTGAATTCAGGTACAAACAAAAGATCGAACATAAATTTCACTGTTGGTTTGATCACCTGACCCAATCGAGCTATACTCTTAATTAAGCTTGTGCCTTAAATGATGAGGTAGGGTCCTTTGGGTCAATGGATGGAAGGAGTCAAGCATTGCAATTTGAGCTATAATAATCCAATTGGGTCCCCAAAAACTGGAAAGGGATTTTTTCCGGATTCCTTACACCAAATCTATCAAAGTCACAAATTCGAGCTTTTAAAAGTTGATCAAACGGCTAAAGTTATTATCACTTTTAAAGTGAACCCCTATTTATAACCGTTTGATCAAATTTCAAAAGTTCGGATTTGTAAGCCTTGGTGGACTTGGTAGAAGGGATCCGGAGAGGATCCCTTTCCCCAAAAACCACAAGAAGTCATATCATTTAATATATTTGAAGAATAAGTTTAGAGACAAAACACTTAACAACTGATCGACAATTCTACCACAGGCTTTATGTGCGCGTGATAAAAAGTGAATATTCATCACGGGCTTAGTGAACACGTTGTGGATAATAATATTTTACAACGAATAAATAGTGACCTGTTATGATAAAATAATCTAATACCACAGACTTAGTCAACACGTTGTAAAAATATTAAACCACCACGGGCCTTCAATGTGGTATATTGTTCGTAACCACATTGGATATTTTTTTAGGGAACTTTATCGAAAATCTCCTGTACTATTCACTTTAACGAAAAACTATATTTTTACAGTAAAATGTCAATCCTGATACTATTCACTTTATCTTTTATTTTGTTCTTATCGTTAAAACTCAAAGTTTTCAAATCATTTTTCATTAGTTTTTTTATTTTTTATTTTTTTTTATTTTTTATCTACCACGATCATTAAGTGTGGTAGAATTACACACATTATTAAAAAAAATTCAGAAAGCGGGATTACAAACTTCCCAAAATTCAAGTGAAATCCTTCTGAATTCCTATTTCTTGTGGCTTCCTCTTTATTCTCTGGGCAGACTCCCACCTCCCAGTGCCGACATGAAAACTCCCCACCCGTTCTTAGCCATCTACAAATTTTCCTATTCACCATTTTCCTCTCATTTACCCCTTGTTCTTTCTTCCCTTTCGTACTTGATCTGGGAATATTCCTTTCTCTCTCTCTCTCTCTCTCTCTCTCTCTCTAACTTCTGATTTTCATTTTTTTCTCTGAGAAAACTGTAATAATGGTGAGCTTCTCAGCCCTCTGAGTTTTTACTTAACGATCTTCGTCAATCTGCTAGTAACAAAGCCAAGTCATAACTGGGGACACCAAACAGTTCTAAATAGGTTAAATTACTAGTGTTTTTGTATGTTTGCAATACTCATTGTTGCTGTTGTGAATTAGTCTGTGTAAGTTAACCGCCCTGACCTTCTGCATGAAATCATGCATGATTTTTGCCGGATAGAGTTAAAAAATAGAGCCAACAGATTCCTGTGGGGACCAGGTTTTAAGGGCGTGTTTCGAATTAAACACGAACGGTAAACACAAGTTTTTGAACACTTCATCAATTGAAAGAGTCGTCACAGTATGTTGTATATCTGCAGGCGCTACCTTTGTTGAGTAATTAAGACGATAATTAGTTTCAGTTGGAGAAACTAGTTAACTTGCTGTGTGCTTAAATGAAACTAGGAAAAGGTCTTTGCTGATATTTTACTCTCTTTCATTTCAACGAAAGAATTCAGATTGTTTTGATGCAACAATATTAACGCCAAATACTGATGATATCATTTCAACTGATTTGTCTTTAAAGGGAAATAGAAAAAGAATACTTTCCATTGTGATGAAATTGTTGGAAAAAAAAAGGACTAATTGCAATATTTAATCACAAAGGAAATCAAGAAATAATTTATACAATTATATACCAAAAACTTGTAAGCTCTTCAGCAAATACAATCCTAAAATGCAAATGAATATGAGTTATAAAAACATGAAATTGGTCAACGCAATGTTCAACATTTTGTTCCTAAGACAAGTTTTACGCCTCACTACGATGGTCAAGATCGATCAACATTTCTCTTTTAGGATACAACGATCGCAGCCTAATAATATTAGCACCCTAAACCAGAAGGCTCCGAAAAACTACAATTGTATTGAATACTCCCATAGACTCAATGAGACACTACAACACTCTAATTCTAGTATATGAATGAATATGCAAGTATTCAAGCTATTCATAACTACAAGAGGACTAACCTTTTTCTTTTTTTTTTGGTCAGTACAAGAAGACTAACCTATTTATAAATATCGAAGAGTCATTCCTCAAAATATGTGACTTGTTGTGAAGAGCCATTTCTTGACTTAAAAGATGCATATGTTTGTGAATATGTATCACAAAATAATAGCCTCCTTTCGTGGGTTCCATTTGGTTTATGGAAATGAAGGTCACCACCTTTAATTTTGAAAGCTATCAACTGTACCGTTTCATATTCAAACAGTAATATGTTTGGAAATATAATATAGAGGAAGAGAGAACCAAAGGAAATAGAGAGACGAAAGAGAGATTGGATGGAGAAAATCAGAGCATCATTTCCTTTTCATTAGAGTGCCTCTTTATAAGCTTAGGATTTACATGGTACTAATTAATTACATATTACACACTGGCCCTAGGTGGACATCCACATAACTAATAGTATTTACAACACTCCCCTTAGATGTCCACTAATCAATGATAGTTGTCTCGATAAGACCTTACTTAGAAAAAAATCAAGCGCAATGTTTTATTAAACATTGATAAGGTGTTAGACGCGCATAATGTTGCCTTGCTTAAATTTTGTAGGGGAAACCCAATGGGATAAAAGCATTGCCCAATGGGATAAAAGCATGGCCAAAGTCAAAAGAGCACAACTCGCATATGTCTTGTATACTGTATTATCGAAGACTCTCCCTATTGAAAAACTCCTTTTAGCAAATAACTCCCAGTAAATAAAGTAACCCTTGAATATTTAACTACCATCATTGTTTGAGTTTGTTTTAGTAGAACTAGTTTTTGGAAAGTATCGAAGTTTATTAGGAGTGAATGCCAATAGTCTATGATATTTCTGTAGAGCTTTAGAGCAATCCACAAGAATCTAGGCTATTTTCAGTGAAGCATGTTTGTGTACAAAATAGTTACATATAAGTCAATATTGCTTGTACACAAATACAAATATTAGGAATATTAGCTTTGAAAAGTACTAGTAGTATGGCTGAGCTTGTTAAAGGCCTACCCAAACCAGGAAGGATGTTGACTCAAAAACAAGGGTGTTGCTTTATATTTTCTCGGATGCTGGCTCGCATGAAACTAGGGAGTAGCTAAAAGTTGGGTAAGAATTATGCATGGCAGTAGATAGAACCAGCTCAGTAGAATGATATTGCACAATGCATTAACATAAGAGACGAAGTGACCAGGAAATTGTGGCATTCCACTTGTCAAGGTCATCAATAGGAGGATTGAAGAAGTAAAGAGAGACTTTTTCTACGTAATCCAAACCGCTGGTATTCCAGGTAAGGCGCGGCACAAGCGGTTGAAATATCCCACATCGATCATATCTTTGAGAAAAGAAGAGTTTAAATATCTTAACCTCACTCCAACTATATTGAGGCCCTTTGTAATAAAACTCTGCACCTAACGTATTGTGCCAGTGATAATTACCAAATTTGGCCCCGTCTGTCGCTTTGATAATTGACACAACATACAATATTTTATCAAGGTTGCAGTTGATCTACACCTTTCTAACTCTTTTTAGGTTTCCCAAGGTGTCCCCAGGCAAAGCCCAGGACTAATCCTTCGAGGTACGGTCAGGCGCATATGTGGGGACCTCTCCCAAGAAAGTTTTCTGCATCCACAAGAGCTTGAAACTGAGACCACTTGCTTAAGCGACCAGAGCCCTTTCCACTCTGACCAACCTTCTTTGGTATCTTTCTAACTCTTTTGAATGAGTTAAGTTTTGGTTTTACATTGATTGATATTAGTTTAGTTGTTGTTCACACTGAGAATGCATTCGATGTGCTTATCATGTTATTATACTCAAAACTAAAAGCTTTGAACATCATTTGGTGATTAATTAATTAGGGTTTAGCATGCACATTTAGGTCATGCATGATCTGATCCCTTAATTCAAAGGTCAACTAGAAACCAACCCAATGAGGATTGGCCCAAATTAAATATAGAAGGCCCTGGGCGATTAGCTTAATAATCTTACTAACGCATTTACAAAGTCAAAAATTACGCTCAAGTAAAATGTCTACATGAAGCTCCATTGTATACAAGTGTTGTTATTTAGACCACTTTTACGCGTTACATTACTCATCACTTTTATAATACAAATTATTCGAACATACATAGATATCGTCTATTCTTAATAAACATGTAAAATGATTAATAAATGCGGTACAAATTAGATATATCAAATGGTTTGTTGTTACATTGTCTTTCAAATCTACAAAATTTTAGATCATCTCCCTAGCATTATCCTTATGTAAATTTGATGTAGTGTGTCGGATAAATCAAAAAATGGCTCGTTGATGATTATATTGTCTTGTTTTATGTACAAAATTCTCTTGGACCCAGTGGGTTTCACATTGTTGTGAGAGATAGAAACAATAACATGGTACAAATTATTTTTGTTGATGCTTTTGTGAAGTAGTAGACATATTTTATTTTTCTTCAATTCAAATACGTTTACGATTGTAAATTGCCTACTGATTATCGTATCATATACGTACGCAGGTTAAAATGAACATATAACAATCCATTTCATACGTACTATTTTTTTTTTTTTAATTCGCAATGAATTCTTGATTTGTCTCGACGATGCTTAACTTTTAGTATGAGCCGTGTCAGGAGCTTTATAAAAGTTAGGTTTTTTTAGTCAAAATGGTCCCTAAGATTGTCATAACTCCTCACTTTGGTCTTGAGATTTATAATCGAAAAAAGTAGCCTTTGAGATTGTCCATCGTCAATCATTTTTTTTTTTTTTTTTTTTGTGAAAAATATCCGTTAAATTGAAGAAATCATTGTTCAAGTGCAAGGGTTAATTTGACAAAAATATCAATTTAATGAAGTTTTTCATGAAACGCCCAAAATTATTAATGGTGGACAATCTCAGAGACCACTTCTATCTTAAATCTCACGGATCAAAGTGAGGAATCATGCCAATCTCAATGATCATTTTGGTTAAAAAACCTAAAAGTTAGTATGTCTCGATGTACAAATTAAAAGTTTATATGCTTTGCATGATACATATTGTGGTGCCATGAGCTTCATAAGTGTCCACTGCTAAATCCAACTGTGAATCCATATCGTTCACAATTTAGCCATTTAGAATTGATATCATGGTTAATATGAAGCCCTATTGATAGACTTCAAGTGTACATGTGATTTTATCACAAAAAGCCTTAATGCAATTAGAAGTAAACCTTGAATTATATTGTTTTACTTTTCGATATGAGATTCTCTTCACATAGGTTCTTGACTTGTATTGAGCCAACATTACACCAACACGTATAATCTTTAATGGTAGAATTGCAAAATAGAATATAAATATAATCAACTATTTCTTGGTGTAGGGATGTATGAAACATTGTTTTTCTTTTTCTTTTATATTTTTAACTAAAAACAAATATTTTAGTACAAAAATTAGACCTGATGCTTTTGGGAACCAAAAAATGTCTCATTTCCTTTGAGTTGAGTTAATTTGTGAGAGTGCTGAGTCTGCCTCGACTAGTCCAATTGATAAAGTCCAATAGGGACAGGAGCCCCTTAATATATTTCTTTGTCTGAGTTAATTGCCAATTGGAAAACAAAACTGATAAGAAAGTTCTGAAATTTAATGTTAGATCTACATTTTCACGCAAGTAGACACTTTCAAGTAGTGTATAGAAGGGCTTACGTTTTCATTGTCTTGTGGGGCATCAGTTTGCACAACCCAACTTTTATTTTGGGTTGTGCTATCCACACACCCCATTTTACTTCTCACACACTCCTTGATAATTTATGTCCGTTGATCTTCTTCAATTCATCCGATCCGACGGCCAAAAATTAAAAAGGTGTGTGAGAAGTAAAATGGGATGTGTGGACATCACACCCCTTTATTTTTTTAACAAACGATAGAGATTTTGATTAGATTGTTATAATAATACTGTTTACCTCTTCCGCATGAATATTGAATAATCACTCGAAAGAATGCGTTACTTACAAAAGAAGTCATTAAATGCACAACTCCATTACAAAGCCGATGAGTATACAAAGCCTAAATAAATCTAACTGTGAAGTTAATTGTAAAGTATCAACAATAATACTCTCAATGACCACATCAACTTCTCTCTCCCATCCCGCAACATACATAACAGCGTTGATGAGTCAAGCTCCGCGACCAGCTTCTTGAATCCCTCCTCCTCACAACCCAAAGAATTATAATATTAGAACATTGTTAGCTTCCTATGGTTAAAGAATAACTCTTTTTTACTTTCAAATTAAAGACTAAAATATATACTGATGCTGATTTATCAAAGAAAAATCGTGTTAAAAAAAAAACTGTGGTTTGTCAGTAAAAAAAACAAAAAAACATCCTTTACTTCCAAGAAATCAGATATTATCCATAACATTATATAATGAATAGTATCTTCAGGTACAAATAAAAGATCAAACATAAATTTCGCTATTGGTTTGACCTGACCCAATCGAGCTAAACTCTTAATTAAGCTTGTGCTTTAAATGATGAGGTAGGGTCCTTTGGGTCAATTGATGGAAGGAGTCAAGCATTGCAGTTTGAGCTACAATAACCCAATTGGGTCCCCAAAAACCACAAAGAAGTCATATTATTTAATATATTTGACGAATAAATTTAGAGACAAAGCACTTAACAACTGAAGTGAGAGCTCATACTAAGTCCAAGAATTTGCCAAGTCTCATTCTTCTTTTAAACCAAAGGGCTCCCAAACAAGAACAACAAAGATCATATTGTAGTTTGCCAAATATATATGTTAAACACATCTAAATAAAGATGAGTTTCATTCAGGTAACCAAAGACTTGTGGTCATTTATTATTGGATTTGAAAAGAAGAATTGAGATTAAAACATTAAAAACACATTTAGCTGTTCTTCGCCTTTGATATCAAATATAAATATGAGTGACCACGTATTTCAAGATACCCTAATGACTAAGAGAATATTTCTGATCTAAATATATCGTAACAAAGCCAAGTCATAACTGGGGACACCAAACAGTTCTAAATAGGTTAAATTACTAGTGTTTTTGTATGTTTGCAATACTCATTGTTGCTGTTGTGAATTAGTCTGTGTAAGTTAACCGCCCTGACCTTCTGCATGAAATCATGCATGATTTTTGCCGGATAGAGTTAAAAAATAGAGCCAACAGATTCCCGTGGGGACCAGGTTTTAAGGTCGTGTTTCGAATTAAACACGAACAGTAAACACAAGTTTTTGAACACTTCATCAATTGAAAGAGTCGTCACAGTATGTTGTATATCTGCAGGCGCTACCTGTGTTGAGTAATTGAGACGATAATTAGTCACAGTCGGAGAAACTAGTTAACTTGCCTTGTGCTTAAATGAAACTAGGAAAAGGTCTTTGCTGATATTTTACTCTCTCTTTCATCTCAACGAAAGAATTCAGATTGTTTTGATGCAACAATATTAACGCCAAATACTGATGATATCATTTCAACTGATTTGTCTTTAAAGGGAAATAGAAAAAGAATACTTTCCATTGTGATGAAATTGTTGGAAAAAAAAAGGACTAATTGCAATATTTAATCACAAAGGAAATCAAGAAATAATTTATACAATTATATACCAAAAAATTGCAAGCTCTTTAGCAAATACAATCCCAAAATGCAAATGAATATGAGTTATAAAAACATGAAATTGGTCGACGCAATGTTCGACATTTTGTTCTTAAGACAAGTTTTACGCCTCACTACGATGGTCAACGTTTCTCTTGTAGGATACAACGATTGCGTCCTAATAATATTAGCATCCTAAACCAGAAGGTTCCGAAAAACTACAATTGTGTATTGAATACTCCCATGCATATAGACTCAGTGAAACACTACAACACTCTCTAATTCGAGTATATGAATGAATATGCAAGTATTCAACACTAGTAAAAAAAAAAAACCCTACGTGACGAAACACACATCGTTGCCCAAAGTCACTTTTGCACGACAAAACTCTAAACTTCATCGCACAAAGTTACTTTGTGCGACGAAATTTTGCGTGGCGAAACAACATCATCGCGCAAAGTCACCTTATGCGACGAAATTATAAACTTCGTTGTGCAAGGTCTTGCGTGACAAAAAACACATTGTCTCGCAAAATCACTTTGCACAACAAAACTTTAAAGTTTGTCGTGCAAAGTCTTTACAAAAATAAATAAAATAAAAAAATTATTTTTTTAAATCTTTGCGCGACGTAATTCAAATATTTCATCGCCTAAACCAATTTATTTTTGTTTTTTATTTTGTACGTATAAAACTTAAGAAATTGAACAGTATATATACTTATTAAGTAGCTTTAAATTTATTATTGTAGTTCGAATCAGGTTTTTGTTAGAAAAATATATTATTGTACTTTGGATCGGATTTTTGTTAGAAAAATGTATATTAAATTGACGATCGAATTAGTTCATTATATTCATATAGGGTCAAGGAGTGCAGCTATAAAAAATCATCAAAATCGGAGTTGAAATAACCGTTAAATCATGATTTTTCGTTTATAACCGTTGAAAACTTTTGTCCCATTCCTTGATCTCTAAATGTTTATTTTTTACCATTTTTGGCGTATATGATCTCGAAGTATATACAAACAAATTTGACGGTTGGATTGTTGAAACTAGTTTCGTAGAATGCGTATCCCATCAAAACAATAGATTCACTAACACTTAGAGTTTATTTATACTTTCATTAAGTATAGCATAAGATTTTGTGGTATACATTAATGTAAATATTTTAAATTGAAGATCGAATTCATTCATTGTATTCATATAGGGTCAAGGAGTGTAACTATAAAAATTCATCAAAATCGGAGTTAAATTAACTGTGACAACCCGTTCCAAATTTTACTTTTTTTATTTTATTTTAAAAGGATGAATTTACGAAATTGCCCTAGAGGTAAGGACTTTGACTTCCGTTGACCATCGACTTGAGAGATGTGGGACTTATTCTTTTAGCATATCCTCGTAGTACTCGTTGGTACGAACGTATAGGCGAAAGCCGTTTGCGAGTCCGGATTATAACGGTATAGTTACGGACGTTCGAAATTGGTTATTCAAGGTTTAGTGTTAATTAAATTAAATCCCCACTTTGTGGGGTGAAGCCAAATCAGAAATGAGGAAAAAAAAAAAAAAAGAAGTGGCTTTCCCGTCCACCCACACCCACCACAAGTTCCCATTTTCCAAGGCCGATTCCGACCAACTCCGGTGGAGTTTTTCGATGCCACCACCACCATCTTGAAGCTCTCATTCCCCTTTACAAAACTCACCCAAGAACCACCTTGATTAACCATGGTATGTGGCGGTTTGAGGCCACGAAAGTTGACGAAAATCAATAGTGCTTCGGCCACCCTTTTCGATTTTCCGGCAAATCGGCAAAGCGATGGCCGATGCCGCCACTCGGGCTTTGTAGCCCATCATCCCAGGAGCAAAACCCAACCAACCTTGACCCCGTTGGACCACCGTAGACGACGAATCGACGTCGGGAAGTTTTAGGCACCCGCCGGTTTTGTGGGCAAAATTGACCATCTTCCGTCCACTTTTGGACTTTGTGACAGGTATGAAAGTTGCTACACTCACTGAGATCTTCATTTCTGTAAAGTTTGAGAATTTTTGGAAATAGTTGGATTTTCCGGCGAGTCGGGGCGGCCGACAACCACCCGCGGCGGCGCGTGGCCAGTGGGCCGTTAATGCTATTTTTAGGCTATGTCGAATGTCTTGAATTCAGTTTTGTTATTTGAATGACATAGGTTGATCGTTGGAACCTAAATTCGTTACGATATGTTACTTGATGAAAATGTGAATCGACAATCCGACCGTTGGATCGTCACCAAACTTGGATACATTATAATACATAATATTAAAAGATCATAGGAATTTATGGATCGGGAATCTGATGTACGGATCTTCCTGAATTGAATTTTTAAGTTAGTAAAATAAATGTTCACGTCCACTTGATTTTGGGCAAATGGTGAAGATCTAACCGTTGGATCGTAATGAAATTTTAATATGTTATTCTAGAAACATATTGTGGATTGTTGGAAGTTGCAGATTGGAAATCTGATATGCGGATCTTCCAAATCGAGCTATACAGGGCTGTAGACCCTACCGTCGATCTTTGATCGACGGTTGACTTTTGGTGAATGGGTCTCAAATTATTCTTGAAGGTCCTTGAGGATATGTTTTATGTAAATTATGTATTCTATCGGTAAAAACTTTGAGACGTGATTTGATAATTGGTCACAGGCGACGATAGATCGTGATGTCTCGATGTGCGTGCAAGATAATCATAGCGTGGACTCTAGGTGAGTGGGCCTTTTTCTTTCATATGCATATAATTGATAGATCCACAAGCACTTCTATAGTGATCTATGCTTGTTACCTACAATTAATCATTTCGAACTACGAATGGCTTGATCCCTGTTTAGGGTACGTAGGCAGTCTAACAAGACATTAGATGCAGCCATATAATAAATGAGATTAAATAATTGAGACAATAGCCTTGTTTAGTGAATTGAGCAATGTGAGGGACATTGGTGGGAATTGTGAGATTTAGCTTTATGATTTGGTGATTAAATGTTGATCATAAATCAATGCGTGAAGAATCAAGAAATTGAAGTAAGGAAAGGTAAGTATGATAGTTAATGTAACTAGGGTCTAATTAGGCTTATCACTAATGATTACCCTCAAAAGTAAATAGTTTGGGAGTAGGGTGTTATTGATTGTACATGTTACGCCGTATTATATATATTTTGGGAATATCATGAAATGTTTGGGTTTAGATTGCATCATGGCATATTCATATGGATTTTTACCTGGACCTGACTATTGTGAATGCTTTGAAGTGCTATATGACGCCGCGAACGCCCAGGTAAGCCTCAGGTGAGTACACGCTGATATTAGTGATGTTAGTGAGTATGATTGTGTTGAGATATAATATAGCTCATAAACCTGCACCCCGGTGTTAGTGCTCCCGCCCGTGGCTAGGGCACAGTCCTTCATGTGATGTTCACCTCCCGCATCTTACGCTCACCTTGGATCCAAGGTAGGTGCACAGTCTTGTTGTACAGACCACTTTAAGTGGTTCCGACTCGTAGGTGACCCGCGATTATTCGCACAGTCTTCACGTGATCTTAGCACTTGAGCGTATTTATTTATACCCAGTCTTGTCGTACAGACTACTTTAGGTGGTTCCGACTCGTATGCAGGTATACTTATTGAGCTATATGCTAGCCATGATTGATGAGATATGAATAAGTCGTACATGTCACTATAGGTGACTCCGACTTATATGCTAGCCATGATTGATAAGATATGGATAAGTTGTACATGTCATATTAGATGACTCCGACTGATATATCATTTTGTATTGATTAAGTTCATTTGGCCTACTTATTATTGCATGGTGGAGTTGATGGCAAACCGTGGTTCTGGCCATTTCTGAGTATGGTTTGGACATATGTATATATGTTGTATTGTCTTATGGAAAACGACACGGGTTTTACATTTAGGGGCATTACTTTTAGAGAGGTAATAACTTTGGGAAGCTTGGTTTTATTGCTTACTCACACTCTCTGTTTGGTGCCCTCTAGGTTTTAACTGCTGAGTTTGTATCGACAAGGATCTGTGGCGAATCTTAGTATTGATGGATATTTTTGAGGGTATGATTCTTACCCACACTCCTGTACCTTACTTATGCTCTGACATTGTGCGTGAAATGGGTTCGCTCCCGCTCTCAACGCACTCTGGTATTAAAAATTTTTAGGTTCAAATTATTCACATTTTTCAACACTCTATCACATTTTATGGCTTCGTCACCTTCTAGGTGTCGGCCAGCACAACTCGATTCAGGGTCCAAGTGGACTTTCTGGGTCGGGGTGTGTCAATAACCGTTAAATCGTGATTCTTCGTTTATTTATATAAGTGTAGATGTATATATGCGTCATGCAAACCAATTTATTTTTGTTTTTTATTTTATTTTATATTATAAATTTTAAAATATAGTTGTTTTCATAAGTTTTTATTATTTTTTAAAAAATTTGCATGACAAATATCAATATTACGTCGCCTAACTATTATTTACTTATTTTTTTTATTTTTTTTTATATTTTATATTGTTAAACTAAATTATTTTTTTTATTTTCTTTGTGCGACGAAGACACATTTGGTCCCACCTTATTTATTTTAATTTATTTATATTTTAAATTGTAAAATAAAATAATTTTATTTTTTATTATTTATGAAAATTATTTTTATAAATTTTGCACGACGAACCAAAATTTTGTCGCGCATAATCCTTAAATTTGGATAGGAGCCAAAGATGGCACACGGGAAATTTTTTTAAGACTTTGCATGACCAATATTTCGTCACTAAAACTTTGCGCGACCAACACTTTGTCGCGCACAACTTTGCGCGACCAACACTTCATTGTGCAAAACTCTAAAATTTGGGCAAGCACCAAAAATGCGACTCGGGAAAGTTTTTTTAGACTTTGCGCAACTAATTTTTCATCGTGCATGACACACCCTAACCGAGATCAATACTGGCCATCACGTGGAAGTGAGGTAATCATGTGCATAGTGCGGAAGCTAAGAAATAATAATAAAAGTACGAATAAAAACAAACCTAGCTATACACAAAGTAAATAACATACATGTGCAAACGTAAGTGTGAAAAATCGAGTTCAGAGCACGGAACACCTAGTGCAGTCCGGGAGAAACAACACTAAATAAACACACCCAAAGGTGGTCCTACACTGGTGATATTCTGTTAGATAAGCCGAGAAATCCTCAGGGGAGCCACCCAAAGCGCTAGCCAAACTAGAACCTGGAGGGGCGCAAAATAGAAACCGTGAGTGGGCAAAAACAAAGCTTTTCAAAAATCATTTCATAAACAAAGTTCTAACCCCTCGCCGTAAAACCTGTATACTTCCCAGAAAAATATAATATATACATATATATAAATCATGCTCAGAAATAAGTCATGCCAAATGCCTCTAAATAAGATGTAAGTACTCAGGTAATGCCAATCCATGCCATGTAATCTGTCAACCGGAGTCACCTAACGTGGCCTGTACGGCGGAATCTAGAGCTCTGATCTCCAACTCACTAAATACACCTGCACACGAGTTGGAACCACCTAAAGTGGTATGTATGACAGGACTGAGTGTAAAATAAGTACGCTCAAGTGCTACGATCACGTGAAGACTGGGCGAATAATCGCGGGTCACCTACGAGTTAGAACCACCTAAAGTGGTTTGTATGACAGGACTGTGCACCTAACTTGGATCCAAGATGAGTGTGTGGTGTGGGAGGTGAACATCACGTGAAGAACTGTGCCCAACTCTAGGCAGGAGCACTAACACCGGGGGTGTAGGTTATGAGCTCTCTATGCATCTCAAATCACTACTAAACGTAAACATAAACCGTAACTTATCTGGCACTTACCTGTGTGTCTGCAGCACCAAACATATATATATATATATATATATATATATATATATATATATATGCAACTAATAATGCATAATTAAACGGGCAAACATAATGCATGGCATATAAAACATATAAACGTTTCATTTCACTTTCTGGGAAAAACACAAGTATATAGGTATATACGGAAAACCAAAAGCCCACTCACTGGTATGTAGAAGGGTCGTAACCCCCTTGCCTCGAGTGACCGCGCTCGTCCTTGGGATAGGTCTCACCTATATGCGAAACAACTATAAAAACGTAAATTTTAAAGCACATAACCAACATTATGAAATAACTTCTCATACAATGCTCAAATGGGGTGTATGAATACACCAACGTGATCTACTCAACCTCACGAACATCCCCATATTTTTAAAATAATTTTCCGACACCGCACGCGCCCCCACGCGCAGGCACGTGCCTGGCACACTGACGGAGTCAGTTAACGCCGTCAGGAATATTTCGTTAAGTCTAACTAATTCCGTTAACACCGTTATGAATATTCCTTCCAAACTGATGGAATATTCCGTCATCTTCTTTGGCCAACCTCCGGCGCCGTCGTCAGCGCCGGAAAACCGGGAAAAATTCAAAACTTGATATCTCCTTCGTTTTTCATTCAAATTTCACAAAATTGGTACCAAAATGAAGCTTACAACAAGAGGAACAAATCATTACCACTTTCAAGCACTAAAACCAACGGAATCTCGTCGGGAAAACGCCACCAACTCCGGCCAAACCTACAACTCACGATCCCGACGTCCAAAACTTTCAAACGAACCATCCCGAGCCTCCTAAAGACCTCACCAAGCTTCCTACAAGCTTGAAATTCCCAAAAACATAAGAATTAACGTGTGCATGAACAGTACCCCGATTTACACCTTTCGGGTTCGACGTGAAAATGAAGGTTCCTTTACCTGAAATGGGTATGGTTGAACTCTTAAGGACCTCACGAGCACAAATATGTAGTTTGTTTCCTCGATCCGTGACGATTCCAAGGGTTTTGGGTGTTGTCCGTACGAAGAAGATAGGAAAGGGGGAGAGAGAGGGTCTCGGGACAGGGCAGAGAGAGAGAAAATGAGTGTGGTCCAAAATCAACCAATCAAAACCCAAAAACGACCACACAATGAAACAACCATACTAGGGGTAAAACCGTCATTTCACCCCTACAATACGAAAATTCCGGGACGGGCTGTCAAAGCACAAAACTCTAAAAATTTGGGCAGGCACCAAAAATGGGACGCGGGAAAATTATTTTTTTAAATTTTTTTCAAGACATTGCGCGACCAATTTTTTGTCGTGCAGAACTCTAAAAGTTTGGACGGGCACCAAAAATGAGATGCGGGAATTTAAAAAAAAAAAAAAAAATTTAAGACTTTGAGCGACCAATATTTCGTCGCGCAAAGTGGTACGGCTTTTAATACCAAAATAACTCCTCCACCATTTTCTTAATGTCTTTCTCTACTCTTACCTCTCTTCTCTCTTTTCCTCTCCCCAAATCCGATCCTCTCTCACACTCACTCCTCTCACTTAATCTTTCTTTTCTCTCTTCACTATCTCTCACTCCCACTCACTCTCTCATCTCTCTCTCACTATCTCATCTAATTCTCTCACACTCACTCCTCCCTCTCATTCTCACTCACTCTCAATCTTGCCAAAAGGTATATTCTCCCCAAATTTTAATTTTTTTTCATTAATATTTGTTTTTGGAGTTAGTTTTGAGTTTGGTGCGCGGTTTGGGGTTGAGTATAGGATGAGGAGTGGAGTTTGGGGTCGAATTTGGGGTATACCAATTTTAGGGGAGATTATGCCAATTTTTTTTTATTTGACCATATTTTTTTTTTGTAGGGAATCGTCGAGACTTTGACGGCTAAAGTTGAGGATTAGGACGCTATCGAAACATATCCCCTGCCACTACCACCACAATAGACTTGTATTAGAATTTTATTACTATACTTTGTTAATTTATGTGTACATTTTGAATATATTATATATATTGGATAATTTGATCACTATTTTTCATATGTTTATTTTGAATATGTCGATTTAAATTAAAGTAATTAAAAAAATAAAGTCATACAATTAAATTAAATTAAAAAAAGTACAAATTTGAAAAATCTTGCGCTACCAATTATTTCGTTGCTTAAACAATTAATATAATTAAATTAATATAAGAGAAATAATAAAACAAAAAGTGAAAAACCTTGCACAACAAAATATTTCGTCGCGCAAAATATTAAATTAATTTATTTTAATTAAAAAAATTTAAAAACAAAAAATATTTTGTTGCACAAGGTTTTGCGCAACGAAATTGTACTTTGCGCAACAAACTTATTACATCGCGCAAAGTGACTTTTGTAGTAGTGTAAGAACTATTCATAACTATAAGAGGACTAAGCTTTCTTTTTTTTTTTTTTTTGGGTCAGTACAAGAGTACTAACCTATTTGATTGAAGAGTCATTCCTCAAAATATGTGACTTGTTGTGAAGAGCCATTTCTTGGCTTAAAAGATGCATCGTATGTTTGTGAATATGTATCACAAAATAATAGCCTCCTTTCGTGGGTTCCATATAATAGCCTCCTTTCGTTGGTTCCATTTGGTTTATGGAAATGAAGGTCACCACCTTTAATTTTGAAAGCTATCAACTGTACCGTTACATATTCAAATAGTAACATGTTTGGAAATATAATATAGAGGATGAGAGAACCAAAGAAAATAGAGAGAGACGAAAGAGAGATTGGATAGAGAAAATTAGAGTATCATTTCCTTTTTATTAGAGTGCCTCTTTATAAGCTTAGCATTACTTGGTATAATTAATTACATAATGCACACTGGCCCTAGGTGGACAGCCACATAACTAATAGTATTTACAATTAATACTCCCCTTAGATATCCACTAATCAATGATAGTTCTCTCGATAAAATCTTACTTAGAAAAAATCAAGGGCAATGTTTTATTAAACATTGATAAGGTGTTAGACGCGCATAATGTTGTCTTGCTTAAATTTCGTAGGGAAACCCCAATGGGATAAAAGCATGGCCGAAGCCAAAAGAGCACAACTCGCATATGTCTTGTATACTGTATTATCGAAGACTCTCCCTATTGAAAAACTCCTTTTAGCAAATAACTCCCAGTAAATAAAGTAACCCTTGAATATTTAACTACCATCATTGTCTGAGTTTGTTTTAGTACAGCTAGTTTTTGGAAAGTATCGAAGTTTTTTAGGAGTGAATGCCAATAGTCTATGATATATCTGTAGAGCTTAGAGCAATCCACAAGAATCTAGGCTATTTTCAGTGAAGCATGTTTGTGTACAAAATAGTTACAAATAAGTCAATATTGCTTGCACACAAATACAAAGATTTGGAATATTAGCTTCGAAAAGTACTAGAAGTATGGCTGAGCTTGTTAAAGGCCTACCCAAACCAGGAAGGATTTGACTCGAAAACAAGGGTGTTGCTTTATATTTTCTCGGATGCTGACTCGCACGAAACTGGGGAGTAGCTAAAAGTTGGGTAAGAATTATGCATGGCAGTAGATAGAACCAGCTCAGTAGGATGCTATTGCTCAATGCATTGACATTAGAGACGAAGTGACTAGGAAATTGTAGCATTCCACTTGTCAAGGTCAAAAGGAGGATTAAAGAAGCAAAGATAGACTTTTCCTACGTAACCCAAATAGACTTTTCCTACGTAATCCAAACCGCTGGTATTCCAGAAGGCACGGCATAAGCTGTTGAAATATCTCACATTAATCGTACATTTGAGAAAAGAAGAGTTTAAGTATCATAACTTCACTCCAATTAATACTGAGGCATTTTGTAATAAAATCCCGCTCCTGATGGATTGTGTAAGTAGTAATTACCAAGTTGGGGACAATATCGATGTTGAATGTGGGCTTTTGGCCCCATTCATCTCTTTGATAATTGACACAACATACAATCTTTTATCAAAGTTGCAGTTGATCTACACCTTTCTAACTCTCTAGAATGAGTTAAATTTTGGTTTTACATTGATTTATGTTAGTTTAGTTGTTGTTCACACTGAGAATGGATATGAACTAAAACCTTTGAACATCATTTGGTAATTAATTAATTAGGTAGGTCATGCATGATCTGATCCATTAATTCAAAGGTCCACCAGAAACCAACCGAATGAGGATTGGCCCGAAACATACAAGGCCCTCGGCAATTAGCTTCATACTAACACATTTACATGGCCGACAATTATGATCAAGTAAAATGGTTCCATGAAGCTCCATTGTAAGTAAGTGTTGTTATTAATTTGGACAACTTTTACGCGTTACATAACTCATCCCTTTTATAATACAGATGAATCTCACATCCATAGGTATTGTCCATTCTTAATAAAAATGTAAGATGATCAATAAAGGCGGTGATGGAACCAAAAATTGAAACTAGGAGGGCCCCTAAGCCATATGAAAATAATTGAAAATATATATATATCTAATGGGAGAAAAAAGTTTTTTTTTTTTTTTTTTTTTTTTTTTTTTTTTTTTTTTTTTTTTTGTAGTGGAATGAAAAAAATTTAACCAAAAGAGAGTAATGAAGTCACAATTTTTTTATTTTTTTTGAGATGTTGATATCGTAAGCACCGAACTTTTTTATAAGTTCCTATAATGAAGTTGAACAAAAATTAATAATCATGGCTCAAAATTGCAGCTATGAAACTTGTCTGTTATGATAAATTCTTCTTCTATTCTATATATGTGTGGTTTCACTGTAAAACAACACTCTATCATGCAAATTAGGAACTAAGGAATGCTAGTTGGTATATGTCTTTGGTTTCATAACAATACTTGTAAAAGATACACGATAAAGTTAGCTAGAAACAAACGCACATAAGTCGAAGAATGCAAAGTATCCAACTAAATGCACACAAACAAAAACTACAAAATAAAAAACTCCATACTAGGCTAGGACCTTTTCTCGTCCTCAAGTGGCTCCCCCATTGGGTACAAATCAAATAAATTGAATTATTTATTGATATAATGTCTTCCAAATTTTATTTGTTGTTATATTGTCTTCCAACTCTTTTCTTCCAAATTTTGAACCTACCTAATGTCATTATTATTTAAATTCGATGTAGTGTGTCAGATGAATTGAAAAATCACTCATTGATGATTATATGTTTTATTTTATTTTATGGACAAAATTCATTTGACCGAGTGGGCTTCACCTAGTTGTGAGAGATAGAAACAATAACATGGCACTCAAAAATAGGAGGTAGAACCAATAAAGATTTCTTTTTCGATTCATCTCTGAAGTTGAATACCTCATTCAAGAATTGTTTTTTATCCAATCCAATAGAAAAGGCAAATTCCTTATGTATAAATTCTCGAGAATAAAGGTGCCATGGTGGTCCCTCATGGATCACCTGGATCCCACGAGTGAATAGAAAATTAGATGCTAATTCGAATTGAAGGGTGATATAAAATTGGTCTATTTATGGCACCATATCCATAGTGCATTCGTCATAGTTAGAAGTGCCAACTCTGTATCAAAGTCACGATTGTCACTATCATCAATATTGTCGCTATCATCAATATCAAATTGGATCAGTGATCGATTTCTAGGTTTCGTTGAAAACCTAATTGGTTACTTCCAATTACATAAATCAATAGTTCAAACCATGACTGCAATTTTAGAGAGACGCGAAAGCAAAATCCTATAGGGGCACTTTTGTAACTGGATAACCAGCACTGAAAACTGCCTTCACATTGGATGGTTTGGTGTTTTGATGATCCCTACTTTATTGACCGCAACTTCTGTATTTATTAAGGGAAATTTTATTTGAAGCCATATAACCGCTTCTACACCCAACTTACTTTTTTTACATGCATATTATTTTTAATTAAAGAATTAATATCTCTTTAAACCTGATTTTACTGCCTAAACTACCTTCACAAACCCAATTTATAATGTAAATTTATCTTCACACCCATTTAGAAAATAAAATCTCATATTGAATAATTTGATGAAGTTTCTACTTCTTTATGGGAATGAAAGCTTTATGGCGTTTGACACACCCCGACCTATATCGAGGCATGCTGGCCGTCACGTGAGGGTGATGTAGCCATGTGCGTAGTGTGGAAGTGATAGTGGTACGAATATGTGGGTAAATAAAAACCAAACTAGCTAATTTACACTAGGTAAGTATATAAGTGCGAGTGAAGATGTTTAAAGCATGGATACACATCATCAAAGCATAGATAACCTAAGTGAAGTCCAGCAAGCTAAGTGTTAATTATATAGGATGTGAAGGAAACCTTACATTGTTTGGAGTTTATCAGAACCACCATAAAGTCCTCGTGAGCCACCAATACGAACATCTAACTAAAACCTGGAGGGGGCACAAAACAGAAAACGTGAGTGGGTAAAAACAAAGCTTTTAAAAACCATTTCTCTTTCCAAAAGTAATAACCCATCACTGTAAAACCCGTATAATTTCCCAGAAAATAGTAATACATATGTATTTATAGAAATCAAGCTCGAGAGTAACGAAAACCAGGTATATGCCATGTCGCTATCTCAGCAGTAAATATGTAGGCCAGGTGATATAAATCAATGTAAAAGTGATATGCCAGCCGGAGTCACCTAATGTAACATGTACCGCTGAACCTATTGCTCATTAATCCAGCTGGAGTCACCTAATATGATATGTACGGCACTAAACCTGCACATGAGTCGGATCCACCTAATGTGGTCTGTACGACAGGCTAGGTATAAATAAGTACGCTCAAGTGCTACGATCACGTGAAGGCTATGCGACGTATTGCAGGTTACCTACGAGTTGGAACCACCTAATGTGGTTTGTACGAAACGCTGGCACCTGACTTAGATCCAAGCTGAGCATGCGGTGTGGGAAGTGAACAATCACATGAAGGCTAGGCCCTGGCCACGAACGGAGCACTAACATCGAGGTGCAGGACAATGAGCTCTACATGCATCAATTCATAATCAACTACCATGCAACCATACCGTCAATATATACTCACCTGAACTTACCTGGGTCTCCGCAACATCATGCAATATTATGAAAAGCTATACTAATGCATATGCTAAAATGTAAAGCAAACATGACATGGCATTTTAGACGAAATTCCATTTAAAGCAATTTCTTTGAAACACATATATATATATATATATATATATATATAACCCAAAGCCCACTCACTGGTATGTAGTAGGGTCGTAACCCTCGAGTCTTGCTTGGTTGCGCTCGTCCTTCAAAAACATCTCACCTATATGTGAAACAACTATTTTAACGTTAATTTTAAGCACATAACCAAAACCGTGTAATAACTTCTCATACGTTGCGCAATTGGGATGTTTGAATATACCATCGTGGCCTACTCAACACCACAAACATCCCCATATTTTTAGAATAATTTCCAATGTCCCAAGCACCTTTACGCGCCGGCCACGAGCAGGCACGTGCCTGGTACATGGACGGAATCTTTAACGCCGTTAGGGAATGTCCCGCCAAATAATATAATATTCTATAAACTTTACCTGATGCCATTAGTATATGCCGTCAAAATTGACGGAATAGTCCCCTTCCTTCTTCGATGGTTCGCCGGATTCCGACGCCGATCGCCGCGGTGCCGCCGGAAACTGGAAAAATTTCAAATTTAAATATCTTACTCAAATATCAACCAAATTTCACAAAATTTACCTGGATTTGAAGCCCTAAACAAGTATAACATGTTCTTACACTTTGAAGTCCTAAAACGGAAGGGAAATGGTCGGAAAATCCTTCGATATTCCGATCAAAACTGCAACTCGAGGAATTGACCTATCCTAACGTCCAAAACCTTCCAAAACTTCTCTATGATTTCTGTGAAGTTGTTTTAAGACTCCATTGAGCCTTGAAACTCCGTGAAACGTCCACGATCAAGATGGAGTAGTAGAGCACCTCGCTGAAGCTCGCGAGTTCTCGGGTTTCTAAGGTCATTTCACAAAACTAAGGGTATGATTAGGTTCCTAAACTTGCAAGGAACTTGAAAGTGACCTCCACTAGTTCGATCTGTGCAAGATGGAGATGGTTGGGTTTGTGTGTGTACGGACTATACGGACGAAGGAAAGATCGAGAGAAAGGGTAAGGGTATATACGTGTGTGCGAGTGTGTGCGTGTGGTCTGGATTGGCATAGATAAAAGGGATCTTAAGTCCTAATTGGGCCACAATATTTAGGGCTTTCATTTAGTCCAATAACAACCTAAAATTCTTAATTGGGTCCAAAATTATGAAAGATATGATAATTGGTCACTTCCTTTGGCCTGATTACACAATCGTTTATTCGTAACATTTTCATTACGAACCTAACTCGACTCTAACTCGTGTCAACACTCTCGTGACGTCGAGTACAATTTATTCACATTAGTAGGAAAAATAATTTAAAACTATAAACATACATCCACGTCACTAAGCCTTGAGGGTATAATCATCATCTTCACGCATTCGAGAATAAAATGTATATTAATTCGAGACGGATCGTCACAACCTACCCCCTTAATAAAATTTCATCCTTGAAATTTCTATACATTAACATAATAAACCACTAATATCCATAAAATAAGAATGGATACATATCTGGCATATGATCCTCCGTCTCCCAAGTGGCTTCCTCCACTGAGTGGTTCCTCCACAAAACTTTCATCATACGCACAGTTTTGTTCCTCGGAACCTTATCCTTCCAATCTAAAATCGTCACTGGCTCATCGTCATATGTTAAGTCTGGATTAATTTCTAATGGCTGATGAGGTGTCACGAGTGATGGATCGGAGACATAATGACGAAGCATAGATACATGAAAAACATCATGTACCTTAGATAACTTTGGAGGCAACTCAAGTCTATAGGCAACTTCACCGACTCGTTTGGTGATCTGGTACAGTCCAATGTAGCGAGGACTTAACTTACCTTTCTTACCGAACTGTACAATGCCCTTCCACAAAGATAGCTTCAGAAATACCCAATCTCCAACTTTATACACCCTATCAGTGGTGTGTTTATCAACAAGGCTTTTCTGTCAATCCTGGGCCATTTTTAGGTTAGTTTTAATTACCTAAATATTTTGGGTAGTCTCATCAACAATCTCTGGGCCCATTAATACCCTCTCACCAACTTCTGACCAACAAATAGGAGTACGACATGATCTATTATAGAGTGCATCGAAAAGTGACATACCGATACTAGAATGGTAGCTGTTATTGTAGGTAAACTCAATCAAATCCAAACGCTTATGCCAAGCTTCACCAAACTGCAATACCGAAGATCTCAGCATATCTTCTAGTGTTTGGATAGTTCTCTCAGATTGCCCGTTTGTCTGTGGATGATATGTCGTACTATAAAGCAATCTCGTACCAAAAGCTTCCTGGAAAGTCATCCAAAACTTAGAAGTGAACTTAGGATCCCGATAAGAAATAATACTAATTGGAACCTCGTGGTATTTAATAATCCCTGATATAACTAACTCAGCTAATCGGCTTAGAGAATAGTTCTCTCGAACTGGTATAAAGTGTGCTGACTTAGTAAGTAGATGCACTATTACCCAGATGCCATCATAACCATTTTGTGTACGAGGAAGATTATACACGAAATCCATGGTAATATTTTCCCATTTCCACTGGGGAACGATAAGTGGCTGCATTAATCCAAAAGGCTTCTTCCTCTCAGCTTTGACTTGCTGACAAATTGCACATCGACTCACATATTCAGCAATCTCTCTTTTCATGCCAGGCCAATAGTAGAAAGGTCGAATAGTGTGATACATCTTGGTACTCCCAGGATGCATTGCATATGCCAATATATGTGCTTCATCGAGAATATCTTTCTTTAGTTTTGCAATATTCGGCACGTACATCCGACTTCCCTGCATAAGCATGCCATCAGATTCCCGAATCCTAAGATCCTTCTTTTTCCCTCGTGATACTGCCTTTGATAATTCTTGAGATTCCTCATCATTCATTTGAGCCTCGAGCACACGATCAATTAAAATTGGTTTGACTTAGAAATTGGCAAGTAAAGCTTCTTCCTGATCTATCACTCCTAAATCAACTCCAGTAGATCTCAATTCCGTGAGGAGAGGGATATGGCAAGCATATAAAGCATTAAGTCGGCTATGCGATTTCCTGCTAAGCATGTCAGCCACCAATTTTGCATGACTAGGGTGGTACTCAATTATGCAATCATAATCAATGAGCAGTTCTATCAACCTCTGCTGTTGAAGGTTAAGATCCTTCTGGGTGAAAAGGTACTTGAGGCTTTTATGATCTGTGAAAATTCGGCACTTTTCCCCATACAAATAATGCTTCCAAATCTTCAAAGCGAAAGTAGTGGCTGCTAGCTCGAGATCATGGGTAAGGTAATTCATCTCATGTGGCTTTAATTGACGTGAAGCATATGCAATTACCCTACCATGCTGCATTAATATGCAACCTAAGCCATTTAAGGAAGCATCACTGTAAATCTCAAAATTACCATTGTCGTCTGGAAGCGCTAAAACAGATGCGTGAGTGAGACAATACTTTAGATGCTGGAAACTCCGTTCATAATCATCGTTCTACTCGAATCTAACATCCTTTCTAGTCAACCTCGTCAGTGGTAAAGCTATAGTAGAAAAATCTTTAACAAACCGTCGGTAATAACCTACTAAGCCAAGAAAACTCTGTACCTTGGTGACGGTTTATGGCTGCTCTCAATTTTCAACCGTAGCTACTTTCTGTGGATCCACTTGAATACCCTAAGCTGATATTACATGCCCAAAAAATACCACTTGATCTAGCCAAAATTGGCATTTGCTAAACTTAGCATATAATAGGTGCTCCCTCAATTTCTTCAAAACCAAAGTGAGATGTCGAGTATGCTCTGCCTTAGACTTAGAATACACCAAAATATCATCAATAAAGACAATAATGAACCAGTCGAGGTATGGCTTGAATACCCGATTCATCAGGCCCATAAAAGCTATGGGTCCATTTGTTAACCCGAATGACATCACGAGGAATTCATAATGACCATATCGAGTCTTAAAAGCTATCTTAGGTACATCTTCACTTCTAATCTTTAATTGATAATACCCAGATCTCAAATCAATCTCGGAAAACACGCAAGCACCTCGAAGCTGGTCAAATAAATCATCTAATCGCTGTAATGGATAACGGTTTTTAATTGTTACTCGATTCAACTATTGATAATCGATACACAGCCTTAAATTCCCGTCTTTCTTCCATACAAACAAAACTGGAGCTCCCCAAGGTGAAGTACTAGGCTAAATGAAACCCTTATCAACCAATTCCTGCAACTGAGTTTTCAATTCCCTTAACTCAACAGAAGCCATTCGATAAGGGTTAAGGAGATAGGATCTATACCTGGAAGTAAATTAATAGTAAACTCTACTTCTTTATCTGGTGGTAATCCAAGTAAATCATCAAGGAAAACATCAGGTAAATGCCTAACTGCTCGAACATCCTCCACATGGATAGGATTATCCTCATTCAATACCACGTGAGCTAAATAACCCTGACAACATTTCCTCAATAGCCGTTTGGCCCTCACGGCAAAAATGTTGATGTGTTTCAATCCCCTACATACACCCACAAATGTAACCACAGGCAGGTCCAGCCAATGAAAAGTAACTGTCTTTTCATAACAATCCATCTTAGCATGATTGTAGTGTAACCAATCCATGCTTAGAATAACATTGAAGTCAACAATATCTAATGGAACCAGATTAGCTAGCATAACGATGTTTTCCACCAGAATAGGACATCCTTGATATACCCAACTAACATAACATGTCTCACCTTTAGGCATCGAAAACTCTAACTCATAACCGAGAGGTGTGGGGTAGGGTTGCGTCGTCTGAACAAACGTATGAGAAATAACAGAGTGTGTAGCACCAAAATCAATTAATACTCTAACAAAATGGCCAAGAATATTTAACGTACCCATAATCAGATCAAGATTGTTCTGAGCATCTTGCAAGGTGATATGGTGAACACGGCTCTGTGGCTGTTGCCATCATCCACAACCCCTGTTACCTTGATTTCCACGTCAATGTGTACCGCACCCCTGACTAGGCTGATTAGGCTGCCTCGATGATCCTACACTGCAAGAAGCAACCTCAACATTCTGGGACTGCCATCCGAGATACCACTATGATCCACCAGCTGAATATGTCGGATATGGCGCATAACTTCCTGGTTATTGAACGTAACCACTATGCTAATACGAATCATGTGGGTACTGATACTGTCCTCCAGAATATGGAGCAATATCACCTTGATAATGATATGCTCCACCATAACCCATATGGGCATAACTACTAGGCCCAAGAATCTGCTGAATAGGAACTGGTGGTGGCAAGGCAGATGGCTGGGGTTTCTGCTGGCTCTGTGAGCACTGGATAACCCGATGTCCAATTTGACCACAAACAAAAAATCCACCTTTGTTGCCTTGTCTATAATCCCCAAAATGTCGACTATTACATCTACAGCAAAACGGACCACCAGAACCACAAAAATCTCTCTGTCTTTGAAAGCAGGAACCTCCAGAACGACCACCCCTCCGTGGCGCCGTGGAACTCTAGCCCCCACTAGAAGAACCAAAACTGGTACAATTTCTCTTAAAACTTTGTGTCTTGCGAAGACTTTGCGATGACTGACCTTTTTCTTTATTACTATTTTTCTTCTGATTATTATATTTTTCTTCTTCCTAGTCACTATCAACTGGAGCATTTTCATAATCCTTAACTTGAAGTAGAACTTCATAAAACTCTTGATGTGTCGAACAGGGAGTAGTAGTCGCCATGGAACGCCACTTTTTTCTAGTACCCCATTTAAATCATCAAAGCATTTTAGCAGGATTTTAAGCAATCTCTGAACAATATCGGGACAAATCAGTAAATTCTCTATTATACTCATTAGCTGACATTTTCCCTTGCTTTAATTGCAAGAATTCTTACCTCCTACAATCCAAATACTCTGGGGATACAAATCTCTTCTGGAATAATCACTTAAAAACCTCTCAATCTGCAGCTTCTTCCGGTGACAACTGAAAAGAATCTTGCCTTCACCAAGATGCAGCCTTCTCACCTAAAAACCAAGTAATCGTCTCGACCCATCTATCCTCAAGGAAATGCCCCTATTGCTGCATCACTCGATTGGTTTTCTCAACATGATTAAGCGATTGCTCGACTTCCTCAGGTCCCTCATTACCCAAGAAATTATTCAACTTTAAGTTATATATAATCTCCAAGGGAGTTCTCTGGGGAGAACGAAGTGAAGACTAAATGGCATTAGCAGTAGCCACCCCAAGTTGGGTAATATCCGAAAAATTAGACTCAGAAGAGGTACGTGGCTCTCTACGAGGCGACATGGTTCTGACATAAGACATCAAAATTATTAGAATACTCACAAAATATGCAAGACAGCCAAACCTAGGCTCTGATACCAAACTGACACACCCCGTATGCTGATCGTCACGTGAGGGTGACGTAGCCATATGTGCAGTGCGAAAGTGATATTGATACGAATATGTGGGTAAATAAAAACCAAACTAGCTAATTTACACTAGGTAAGTATATAAGTGCGAGTGAAGATGTTTAAAGCACGGATACACATCATCAGAGCATAGATAACCTAAGTGATGTCCAGCAAGCTAAGTGTTAATTATATCGGATGTGAAGGAAACCTTACATTGTTTAGAGTCTGTCAGAACCATTGTAGAGTCATCATGAGCCATCAACACGAACATCTAACTAGAACCTGGAAGGGCGCAAAACAGAAAACGTGAGTGGGCAAAAACAAAGCTTTTAAAAACCATTTCTCTTTCCAAAAGTAATAACCCATCACCGTAAAACCCATATAATTTCCCAGAAAATAGTAATACATATGTATTTATAGAAATCAAGCTCGAGAGTAACGAAAACCAGGTATATGCCATGTCACTATCTCAGCAGTAAATATGTAGGCCAGGTGATATAAATCAATGTAAAAGTGATATGCCAGCCGGAGTCACCTAATGTGACCTATACGGCTGAACCTATTGCTCATCAATCCAGCTAGAGGCACTTAATGTGACATGTACGGCACTTAATCTACACACGAGTCAAAACCACCTAATGTGGTCTGTACGACAGGTTCGGTGTAAATAAGTACGCTAAACTACTATGGTCATGTAAAGGTTGTGCAACAAATTGCAGGTCACCTACGAGTCGGAACCACCTAATGTGGTTTGTACGACAGGCTGGCACCTGACTTGGATCCAAGCTGAGCGTGCAATGCAGTGAATGATCACATGAAGGCTAGGCACTGACCACAGGCAGAGCACTAACACCAGGGTGTAGGACAATGAGCTATACGTGCATCAACTTATAATCAACTACCATGCAACCATACCATCAATACATACTCACTTGAACTTACCTAGGCCTCTGCAGCATCATGCAATATTATGCAAAGCTATACTAATGCATATGCTAAAATGTAAAGCAAACATGATATGGCATTTTAAACGAAATTCCATTTAAAACAATTTCTGGGAAACGCATATATATATAGAAAACCAAAAGCCCACTCACTGGTATGTAGCAGGGTCGTAACCCCCGAGTCTCGCTTGGCTGCGCTCGTCCTCCAGAAGCGTCTCACCTATATGTGAAATAACTATTTTGACGTTAATTTTAAGCACATAACCAAAATTGTGTAATAACTTCTCGTACGTTGCTTAATTAGGATGTTTGAATATACCATCATGGCCTACTCAACACCACGAGCATCCCTATATTTTTAGAATAATTTTCCAATGTCCAACGCGCCCTCACGCGCAAGCATGTGCCTGGCACACATACGGAATCTTTAACGCTGTTAGCAAATATTTCGCTAAATAATAGAATATTCCGTTAATTTTACCTGATGCTGTTAGTATATTCCATCAATGTTGATGGAATATTCCCATTCCTTCTCCGGTGGTTCGTAGGATTCCAGAGCCGATCGCCACTGTGTCACCAGAAACTGGAAAATTTTCAAATTTAAGTATCTCCCTCAAATCTCAACACAAAATTTACATGGATTTGAAGCCCTGAATGAGTATAACATGTTCTTACCACTTTGACGTCCTAAAACCGACAAGATATAGTCGGAAAATCCTTCGATATTCCGGTCAAAACTGCAACTCGAGAAACTGACCTATCCCGACGTCCAAACCCTTCCAAAACTTCTCTATGATCTATGTGAAGTTTTTTTAAGACTCCCTTGAGCCTTGAAACTCTATGCAACGTCCACGATCATGATGGAGTAGCAAAGCACCTCGCCGGAGCTCGCGAGTTCCCAGGTTTCCGAGGTCCTTTCACAAAACTAAGGTTTAATTAGGTTCCTAACTTTGCAAGGAACTCAAAAGTGACCTCCACTAGTTCGAACTGTGCAAAATGGAGATGGTTGGGTGTGTGTGTGTGTGTACGGATTGTACAGACGAAGGAAAGATCGAGAGAAAGGGTGAGGGTATGTACGTGTGTGTGAGTGTGTGCGTGTGGTCCGGATTAGGCATAGATAAAAGGGATCTTAAGCCCTAATTGGGCCACAATATTTAGGGCTTTCATTTAATCCAATAACAACCTAAAATTCTTAATTAGGTCCAAAATTATGGAAGATATGATAATTGGTCACTTCTTTTGGGCCGATTACAGAATCGTTTATTCGTAATATTTTCATTACAAACCCAACTCGGCTCTAACTTGCGTCAACGCTCTCGTGATGTCGAGTACAATTTAATCACATTAGCAAGAAAAATAATTTAAAACTATATACATACATCCACGTCACTAAGCCTCGAGGGTATAATCGTCATCTTCACTTATTCGATGAGAAAATTTATATTAATTCGGGACGGGTCGTCACAACGTTCTACTTTGAAGGACAAGTTGAATAATTTGGTGAATTTTCTATTTGTTTATGAATCTTCCATGTTATGAGGGTTCACATAACTTGAACAATGTAGCTCATAATGCGAATCAGACGTGTAATCATTTTGACGAACATCTTTTACTACAATAGGAGAAATGCTAAGGACATCGGAAATGATGGGTATCAAATAACACCTTAGATTAGTATTTCGTTGACTCTTCATAGCTCTTCTCACTATGCACCCCAAATTGAGAGCTACTGGGTTGTTCTACAAAACTAAATATAACTTCTTCTTCTTTTTTTTCTAAGTGGAAGACTACATATGCATATTCCTAAACATATACACCACAATTCTGTTCTCTTACTCTGAAAATGCAGAAAGTATAAAGTAAAAAAATAAATCTTTAGCCTCAACCTAATTAGCTATCAATTAGGGTTGTGAATGAGATCCATAGCTCTGCTACTAAGAAGAACAAAGAATGGCAAGAGAAAACTCCCTATTGTTGTTCTCAAAGCTGAAGAAATCGTTTACTCTAAAGCCAATTTGGTGCCAAACTATCCAATTAGAGAATAAGCTCTAAAATTATTGGATGTGGATTTATTGATAAATTTTAGTTTTATTGTTAATTTCATCTTGTACTTGATGGTAATTATACAATAGGATAAAAGAGAGAAATTGTGACATCCCACATCGCCCAGGGGAGTGATCCTTAAATGTATATTCCCATCTCTACCTAGCACGAGGCCTTTTGGGAGCTCACTGGCTTCGAGTTCCGTATGAACTCCGAAGTTACGCGAGAAGGGGGCTAGAGCAATCCCATGATGGGTGACCCACTGGGAAGTTGCTCGTGAGTTCCCAAAAACAAAACCGTGAGGGAATGGTAAGCCCAAAGCAGACAATATCGTGCTACGGTGGTGGAGCGGGCTTGGGAAGTGATCCGTCCCGGGCCGGGATGTGACAATTTGGTATCAGAGCCTAACCCTGGTCGTGTGTGTGCCGACGAGGACGTCGGGCCCCTAAGGGGGGTGGATTGTGACATCCCACATCGCCCAGGGGAGTGACTCTTAAATGTATATTCCCATCTCTACCTAGCACGAGGCCTTTTGGGAGCTCACTAGCTTCGGGTTCCGTAGGAACTCCGAAGTTAAGCGAGAAGGGGGCTAGAGCAATCCCATGATGGGTGACCCACTGGGAAGTTGCTCGTGAGTTCCCAAAAACAAAACCGTGAGGGAATGGTAAGCCCAAAGCGGACAATATCGTGCTACGGTGGTGGAGCGGGCCTGGGAAGTGATCCGTCCCGGGCCGAGATGTGACAGAATTCCCATTTAAAATTTAAGTTGGGTGTAGAAAGAGGTTATATGGGTTCAAATAAAATTTTCCATTCATTAAAAGCATTCGTTCTTTTCAACTTATTTATATCTTCTAATCTTTTTTTTTCTGGCTCGGTTATCCCACTTAGCCGAGCCAATTCCTTTTATGCTACCGATTTCTTTTATGCTACCCTTAAAAAAAAAAAAAAAAACCTTTCCTCTCCCCAGCCGTTTCCGGTTAAGAAGATGTGAAGCTACCCTTAAAAAAAAAAAAGAACCTTTCCTCTCCCCAGCCGTTTCCGGTTAAGAAGATGTGAAAGCGCTTCTCTATACAAGAATGGTTCATTCCGAGATGTGAAGTGGGAGAGAAGGGATTTCATAATTGGATTGGGGTTTTGAATAAGATGACCTTTTCATTTTTTTTTTTTTTTTCATATTGAGAAAGTAATAAGAATGAGAGGTGTTAAGCTTTTTATCATCCTAGCGTCGAGCTATTTTTCCGCAAAACCTCCCCTACAGTATTGTCATCACAGTAGAGTTTAACCACCAAGTTCAGGATGGATTGGTGTGGTTCATCTATGCCTAGGACACCAGAATATCGAACCATGAATGAAGAAAGGCATGAGAGAAAAGCATATTGGCTAGTGATTATGAGGCCCAAATTCTTGATTAGAGAGGACACCAAAGGCCTCTACCCTTCCATCCTTTGGATAGATAGAGAGGAGGGCAAAGCTTTTGGTTTGAAAGAGTTGAATAATGGTTTTTTGTGTTGTCAAAGAGTTGAACAATGAAAATAGATGACGAGTGCCTGATCGAATTAATCGGGTCATGTAGGAACAAGGTTAAAGTCTATCGTTCTGTTAGGATGCCTCAGCTACATACATCACTACACTTCCACTTGACACCTATTGTAATGATAAACGACTCGTCTCACTGTGACTGTAACGCCCTGGCCCCGAAATATTTATTTTAGGGAAATAGTATCGGTGATAGGCCCAAACTAAAATATTGTCTAGTTAACTACTGTTAATCACAATTTCTTACTTACTTTCTTTAATCCTTCACAAAAATTATAAAAACATTTGTTTACCAAATCATAAGGTTAAAACTCAAATTTAGTCACCAAATTCCCTTTCTTGTTTCAATTTCTCAACAAAAGATTTATCTTGATTATTTAAGGCAACATCTAAACTCTGTTAGACTGCGTACGTACCCTTGAGTGGGATCAAGCTCTTCACAGTTCACATTTCAACTTCATTCCAACTTCCACATATTATTCAATTTATCTAAAATATCCCACATAATCGAAACACATCAATTAGATACCAAAAACATAATTAGAATAACAAAATTTGGATAAGAGCACAATGTCGGCTCACTGGCCATGCGCCGTTGCACGCGCCGCCACAGGTGGCAGGTGGCCACCCCGACTCGGCGAAAAATTTTGCTATTTCTAAATATTCTCAAAATTTTACAGAAATGTAGAGCAAGTTAAAGGGAACTACTTTTATACTTGATCCAAACCCTAGTTCGACCGGAAATGGCCAGAGAAACCCTCAAATCGTCGGAAAACCCTAAAAATGGATGGTTTCGATCCACCACCTCTGGTGCTCCGCCACCGCAACCAATGTCTGGGCTTTGTTCCTGGCCTCACTAGGAGTAGTTTGATGGTAGGGGTGGTCAGATCTAGCTTCGGGATAACGGAATCACCACCCTTGAACCGCAACACCCACCAGTGGGGTTCTCCGTGAAATGGAACCCAAACCTCGTCGAGTTTGGGTGGAAAAGGAAAAGGGAAAGTTGCTGAGTTGAATGGTGGCGGTGGCAACACTTAATTCGCTGAGGAAACGCCAGAATTGGCGTCGAAGTGTGGGGTATCCGGGTCAGGTCACACAGGTCAAATAAAGGACCCGATTCTCTCCCTTTTTCCCCTCATTTCCCTTCCTTTCCTGATTGGCCGGTCCCATTCCTCCTTTCTCTCATTTCTCTTCTCTACTTCTCATCTCATCCATCCATCTCTCTTTCTTCTTTTCTTTTCCCTTCATCCCAGCCACACACGTGGCACTCTCATTGCTCCAGATTTTCTAGAGCCTTCCAAAATAAATGGCAAAATGACTATTTTGCCCTCAACTTCATTTGTTAATAACTTCTTCGTTATAATACTGTTTCACGAATGGTTTTCGCCTACACGTTCGTAAGATCGAACTCTATCCAAATATATCAAGAAACATGACAAAATATATGAGGATAAAATACGTCCTCATATAATTACGTTAAAACAACTAAAGGCATTTTTGTCTTTTCCACTTAATGATAATTTTACGACATAATTAATAATAATTTCCAGAAACAAACTTTAGAAGTTCTCAATTTAATTTTTCATACCCATAAATCGATTTATTTTCGATTTTCTCCACATATATATATATATATATAAATAAAAAAATTCAGGGTATTACATTCACCCCCCCCCCCCCCCCCGTTAAAATAAATCTCGTCCCTGAGATTTCAACCATCGAGTCACGAAAAGAAATTAGAACTATTGCCACATTTCCTTCTGTAGTGAATAAAATCATAAACCAAGTCTGCGATTTTATTCAAGTTCCGATGATAAGCAAACCAACGAATAATAATCGTGATTCTGACCCACATTGTCAGATTCCCAGTCACATTCATTGGCAGAAAAATATCAGAAATTCTAGCCATACTCATTGACAAAATAAATATTCACTTCGAGTCACAATTCGCATGGTTTAAAAACTATTAGCATAATAATCACAAATACTTATCACTATCAAAACGACTATCATAAATTTTAGCCATAACCATTATCGCCCCAAAGAGATATTAGAAAAGCAAACCATAATCATCAGTGGCTAAGTAATTATCAAAATTGCAAGCCAAACATTATTATTGGAAACTTAGATATCAAAAATTCCAACCATAATCATTGGAGTTTCTAATCATACTCACTAGGTAATGGAAAGAAATTTAAAACCAAATCCGCAATACCGTTCACATTGAATGAAATCAAATCCCATTCTATGATTTCCTTCATATCCACAATTAAACTAAATTACCCATAGTAAATTTAAAACCTTTTAAATCTTTCTTTTTACTTGTTTCTTTTTTAAATTGTTTCTAAGTGCGGCCACAAATCATATAAATTAGCAACTTACACTTCTAGAGCACCATGCCCATTTCATTACCCAAAGACGAGAATTTATATATATATATATATATATATATATATATCACAACCTTATTGGCCACAAACTAACCTTATCAATCACATAACCATAAGAATATGTGTTCTTCAGCTCTATTCGCAATATTGAATTCAACAATGCCAACTCATTACCATGGCGACCAAACCAATAAAATTTGTAATTACAAGCTTTCCCCATCAATTCTTTTTATCAAACATAAAAATTTTCATGTCTCACACAACTGGAAACTCGATTATATTAAATGAACTCAAATCTCCTTTCATAATTTTATTCATGTCCACCAAAAATAAATGGAGGAATTTTTTGTGGTCTTTCCACCATTCCAATTTATTGATCAACCATAACCACAGTTTATCATTTTATTCGCATTCGATAAATCATCATTACTTTAATAAATACTAAAGTTTCCAACCACAATTATCATTGACAAAACAAAGATTTCACTTTTTTTTTTCTTTTTATCCCAATCAGTGACCAGTAGACTGGAAGAGATTGTAATATTCCTAGCCAATATACATCACACATTTTTTTTTTATCACTTCAATAATTCATTCTCACAGCCCACACATGGATCTTCTCCCCGAAAACATTGGGTCTTTGTGCCAACTCATCCATTCCTTCACATTTCACGGGTCATTTCGCCCAATTCATCGTTCACGGGCCACTTTGGTCAATCACACATCCTCGGGCCTTTTTGCCCAAATCAATATCCACATGCTACTTTTGCCCAACCAAACATTCCTCCTATTCCACGGGCTATCACGCCCAAATCGACATCCACGGGCCTTTTTCGCCCAAATCAACATCCATGGGCCTTTTCGCCCAATTCAATATTTCTCAACTGCACATGTATAATACGATTTTTCCATCTACTTATCACAATTTTACAAAAATGTTACCTTTTCAAATCTCTCATAACACATAACATAATATCAATCCACTTCAAGGTTAATCTAAGACTTTAATCAAGCGCTCATATTCAAGCTATAACATGAATATAATATTTTAAAAATTACCTACTCCCATTCACATCAATTCAATTCATTACGATTCACAATATATTTATGCATTTCACATAACTTACTCATTAGTCATAGAACTCAGGGAATTATGCAATATCAATGCAAATCATAATTCCCACTAACGAAATTTCATAATCACCATGGAAATTGCATCACAATCACAATGCAGATCATATATGTTTCTCATATATATATCACATAAATGCCACACCATTCATAAAAATTATGAAATAATGCAACCACAATGTATATCATAATTCACACTAACAAGGACTCGAGAATATTGCATATTGTACAGTTGGATCATTTGCTCTGATTCCATTTGTAACGCCCCGGCCCCGAAATATTTATTTTGGGGAAATAGTATCGGTGATAGGCCCAAACTAAATTATTGTCTAGTTAACTACCGTTAATCACAATTTCTTACTTACTTTCTTTAATCCTTCACAAAAATTATAAAAAACATTTGTTTACCAAAGCATAAGATTAAAACTCAAATTTAGTCACCAAAATCCCTTTCTTGTTTCAATTTCTCAACAAAATATGTATCTTGATTATTTAAGGCTGCATCTAAACTTTGTTAGATTGCCTACGTACCCTTAAGCGAGATCAAGCATTTCGTAGTTCACATTTCAACTTCATTCCAACTTCCACATATTATTCAATTTATCTAAAATATCCCACATTTGTGATAATAATCGAAACATGTCAAGTAGATACCAAAAACATAATTAGAATAACGAAATTCGCATAAGAGCGCAATGTCAGCTCACTGGCCATGCGCCACCCCGACTCGCCAGAAAATTTCACTATTTCTAAAAATTATCAAATTTTACAGAAATGTAGAGCAAGTTAAGGGGAACAACTTTTATACCTGAGCGAAACCCTAGTTCGGTCGGAAATGGCCGAAGAACCCCTCGAACCGCCAGAAAACCCTAAAAAATGGTGGTTTCGATCCACCACCTCCGGTGCTCCGCCGCCCCAACCAATGATTGGGCTTTGTTCCTGGCCTCACTAGGAGTAGTTGATGGTGGTGGTGGGCGGATCTAGCTTCGGGATTGACAGAATCGCCACCCTTGAACCGCCGCACCCACCAATGGGGTTCTCCGTGAAATGGAACCAAACCTTGTTAAGTTTGGGTGGAAAAGGAAGAGGGAGAGTTATTGAGTTGAATGGTGGTGGTGGAAACACTCAATTAGCCGGGGAAACGCCGGAATTGGCGTCGCAGTGTGGGGTATTCAGGTCAAAGAGAGGACCTGATTATCTCCCTTTCCCCCCTCATTTCCCCTCATTTCCCCTCCTTTCCCCCTTTCTTGATTGGCTGGTCCCATTCCTCCATTCTCTCCTTCTCATCCCATCCATCCATCTCTCTTTCTTCTTTTCTTTTCCTTTCATCCTTGCCACTCACATGGCACTCCCATTGCTCCAGATTTTAATATCAAAATGACTATTTTGCCCTCAACTTCATTCGTTATAATACCGTTTCACGAACGGTTTTCGCCTGCGCGTTCATGAGATCGAACTCTATCCAAATATGTCAAGAAACGAGACAAAATATATGAGGATAAAATACATCCTCATATAATTACGTCAAAACAACTAGAGGCATTTTCGTCTTTTCCACTTAATGATAATTTTACGACATAATTTATAATAATTTCCGGAAACAAACTTTAGAAGTTCTCAAATTAATTTTTCATACCCATAAATCGATTTATTTTCAATTTTCTCCACACACACACACACACACACACACATATATATATATATATATATATATATATATATGTATATATTCAGGGTATTACAGTGACCTTCTCTTGAATTCTCAAAACTTCTGACGCTCCACCCTCGCAGGGGTAGAAAACCCATCGTTGAGAAAACCCATCGCTATCTTTGTTGTGCTACCGGAGGCTCTGGGAAAATAGGAGAGCACTCATATTGGGATGGGCTTACTACTTAGATGCTTTCAACAGTTATCCACTCCGCACTTGGCTACCCATATTGGGGGCACGATAACTGGTACACTAGAGGTGTGTCCTTCCTGATCCTCTTGTACTAGGGAAAGGTCCTCGCAATGCTCTAATGCCCACATTCTCTTAACCTAACCAATCCAATAAACAACATCAAATGTATAAAAAAATAATAATAATAAAAAAATAGAAAAAGCTTCAAAAACAAAATCAAGTTGCAAAGAAAATCGAGTATGTCAGGCAGCCGCATTCCCTTAGGTCGCGTTTGGTACGTGGGACGGGACGGAACAGAGTGGGACGAGGCGTTCCGTCCCACGTTTGGTGCGCCTAAAATGAGTGGAACGCGCTGTTCCACGGAACAAGTTTTTGATGATTTTTTGTTCCACACCCCCACCCTGGAACGGGTTGTTCCATGTCTATGGGACAGAAATTTCCAAAATTTTAAGACAAAAATGCCCCTTGTCTTTTTCAAAATTTACATCAAAAATCATATAACAAACCCTAAAAACTATCCCTCTTCTTCTCAGCCGTCGTGTTCCTCCCTCTGCATCTTCCCTTTCCTCCTCATCTTCTTCCCTGTAGCCTCTTCACCTCTGCATCTTCCGTGTAGCAGCTCTGCGAACCTTCCTCCTCATACTCTTCCGTAGCATCTTCAGCTCTGCATCTCCGTTCCAAGTTCGATCTGTTTTTGTGTAGCTCTCGGTCTCTCTTTCTTCGATTGTTCAAATGTTTTTTATTTGTTCTCTGTTTATGTGTTTGACATTTCCACTACCCAGTCATCTTCTTCTTATAATGAAAGTTAGAAAACTAGATATACACGCGAGCAGCAAGACTCTTGCCTGCAACATACGAATACGAATGTTAACTGCCTATTAAGGGGACAATTTCCTTGTATACATAGCTCACTTACCTGAATAGATCTATGCTCATGATAGATAGTACCGAGGCCTAGGGTCCTGGGGTCACTACTGCAATTTGAAACTGTAAAATAAAATAGCTTGCAGCTGATTGTACGATAATCTCAAACTGTAAAATGTATAAAACATAAAAATATTTAGGTGGGGCTTACCACCGATGGTTGTCTAATTGGAAGCCATACAGTTCGTCCAAGAACAAGCTCATCATTACATCAGCTGCATGCATCAGAAATAAAAGAAGGAAAATAAATCCACCTACACTCCAAGGGCCAATCGTAGCTTCAAGCCAGGACTATATTGCCTAGTGAAATAAGATAGGTAGAAAGAAAAAACTAACCTCCAACTTCCATGTCCACCACACCCCCGAAGAGCAAAGCTCGCTTCTTATGAACACACATAGAGAACCCAGCACGAGGTCCAGGAGGCATCCCACTTTTCTTCACCTATAATATGAGTTTACAGTTATTAAAAAAATCTCAAACTTACAAGCTGCTAAATGTAAGTTGCTATTCATCATTAAATATGCATGCAAGGAAACTAGAAATAGAGTAATCAGTGTACAAAAGCTTCAGAGTGATCAACACAAAACCACAGCATAGCTTCCACAATGTAAAACCTGCATACATGTTCTTCTACCCAAAAGTAGTGTAACAGGTACTTTTACACAGCAGAATATTCAACATCCGAGTATGGGAGGGTAAGTGTCAGACAATCATGTCATGTTCCATTCACAGTAATAAAAGAAAACTGTGGCGAAGTAAGAACCTTGTTCCATTCCCAAGTCCTAGGATCAAGGGACCACAAGTGTGAATGAACAATTCCCTTCTCGGAGCCAGTTTTATCAGATGAAACTTCTTTGGAATAGACACCATATATGAAAATCTGCCATGTCAAAAAGAGACCACAAGGTCAAATCTTTGAGGAAGTCAAGACATGATATGCATATAATGAAATTGTTCTGAATCACTCACTTCATCTTGGTACACAAAAAAACTGAAAACCACTTCGGGCACTTGGCCACAAGGAACCAGGCCTAGGAGTTATTTCTTGCCACTGAAATGCAACATTGCAGAAGCATTAGTTAAACATATATGTACATAAAGTAACGAACATGAATTAATAATAGTAGATTAACATGACAGAGCCAAGATCTCTACCTTGAACTGATCCAGGTCAAATACAAAGAGATCATTGTGATACCTGCACAACAAAGTATTATGTCAACTCCACATTAGCACCCCAACTCCGATTATCATGCAACAATACATTATGGCTTGGGGCAGTTAATATGTCAAGAAAACTTATGAAAGAACAGAGTTACAATAAAACCAACTTCGCAACTAAAAATGTAGTGGTTTGCATCTGACCTCGACATAGAAAATCAACACAAAATCTTGAGCTAAATAACTATGAAACTTCAAAATATTATAAAAATCCATTAACAACCTCACTTCTCTAAGCGTGTCATAAAAGCCTCCAAAAACAATAATCTTGTGCTTGTACAGTACCTGTAACATGACCAAAAGTATAGATGTTTATAAAAATTTCTCTTTAAAGATATTCAAAAAATTGTATACGAAAGTAAGAATAGACTAATCTTTTCTTGTTAATGTCTCAACACACACACACACACACACAAAAGCACGTGGAAATTAGACGGTTAAACTCCATAGCCCATTCTAATGAAGTAATGGGAACATCAACCTAAGAAACCTGAATTTACCATTCGATGACCTGAGCGTGGACTTGGACTCCCTTTTAAATTTAGTTGTAAAAAATTGTATACAAAAGTAAGAATAGACTAATCTTTTCTTGTTAATGTCTCAACACACACACACACAAGCACGTGGAAATTAGACAGTTAAACTCCATAGCCCATTCTAATGAAGTAATGGGAACATCAACCTAAGAAACCTGAATTTACCATTCGATGACCTGAGCGTGGACTTGGACTCCCTTTTAAATTTAGTTGTTCCCATTGATTTGTTTTGAGGTCCAACGTCCAAAAGTCCTATAGCAGGAAAACAAAAAGGTAAAATAAACAAGGATGATAGGTAGTTTAAACAATGAAAGCCGATTTTACAATGAACTATAATGTAAACACGTTTCACCTTGTAGTGATGGAACCTCTCTTGATTTGGGGAAGTAAACTCACCACCTGATGACAAACAAATGTAATGATGTTCACGATCTAAAAGAATTCAAAGTGCAAGTGCAACACGTGTGTTTACATATAAACGGCTTAGTACTATAAATCTCATGTCAACTTTTTTGTTATGCAATCAATATCTTATTTGTTCTAAAAAAACTTAAGGTTTGTTATCTATAACAGGCTTATCAAGAATTTCAATGAGCTTCAGGCCATAGGTCTTCCATACGATCAGGTGCTAGGAATTTCAATGAAGTTAGTGAAAGATACCGATCTGATGGGTATTTGGACCACCTTGGATGACTCGCAGAAGCCAGATTTCATTAAAGTGTTTATGGAGAGCCTTTGAGCATTTGGAGTTTTAGTATTTGTGGTTTTAGTATGAGGAACTTTATCAACTTCTAGTGTTTTCATTATTGCTTTAGCAAGACATTATTTGTTTTTTAAGTCAAGACAAATGTTTGATTTCGGATATTTCATGTTTAAGTTATGCATATTTCATTTTCTTTGGTTAAGTTCTAAATGTTTAAACCCTAAAACGTTTACGATATGCATGATCATTAAACTTATATATTTTTCAACATTTCTCATGTGCTCGTGTGGTTTGCCTTGTTCCTGCAATGGGGAATATTTAGAGGGGTGTCCTTCTAAACAAGGCCAATTCTAATGTTTGTAGAACCTAAACTTCCTAAACAACAACAACCCACAATTGAAAGGACCAAAATTAGGGACTAAAAATTGAATTGGGGTGTGGGTTTTGCAATTTGCATAATAAAATTTGATGGGTTTGTGCTGAAAATTTGAATGGAGGTGTAGAAAACGGGAAAAATTACAAATTTTAAAGGGATTTGCATGTGGAACACAACATATACCTATTAAAATTTGGACCAAGAAAAACAAATAATGGATAATAGTGTTCAAATTTGAACAACTTACAAAAAATAAAAAAAATAAAAAAAAAATGAGTCTTGTCCCGTTCCGCGCATAAAATTGTACCAAACAACAGACGGAACATGGATATTTTAGTCATTTTAATCTTTTGATTCCGTTCCGTCCATGTGTTACCAAACGCGGGACGGAACAACCGTCCTGTTCCGTCCTGCGCGTACCAAACATAACACAGAACATCCGTTCCGTCCCGTCCAGTCCCGTCCCGTCCGCGTACCAAACGCTACCTTATGACTGCATTCCTTAATTATCATCTACGAGACAAAACGTGCTTTATTTCCCATTTTATTATGTTAATATAATACAATTCTCTTTCTGCATGATGCGTGCATATGCAGGATCGTGATGATTTTGGTCCTGCATGTAATCTTGTGAATTCCAATTAATTAACCTCGAAATTCTGACTTTTTCATCAAGTTGCAATTACATAATCCAAACCTTTTTTTGGTTTTTTTTTTTTTTTTTGGTTATATTTGGATGGCTAATTTTATGCTGTTACAGGGCAAGTACACTCATGACCTTAAAAGGCAGAACAAGGGCTTTCATTTCGAAAGCTATCAACTGTACCGTTATATATTCAAATAGTAACATGTTTGGAAATATAATATAGAGAAAGAGAGAACCAAAGAAAATAGAGAGAGACGAAAGAGGGATTGGAATGAGAAAATTAGAGTATCATTTCTTTTTTATTAGAGTGCCTATTTATAAGTTTAGGATTTACGTGGTACTAATTAATTACATATTTCGCATTGGCCTTATGTGGACATTCACATAACTAATAGTATTTACAAAATTTCCCCTTGAATGTCCACTAATCATTGATAGTTATTTCAATAAACTTAACTTGGAAAAAAATCAAGTGCAATATTTTATGAAACATTAATAAGGTGTTAGACGCGTGTAATACTGCGTTATTTAAATTTTGTCAGGGAAAACCCAATGGGATAAAAGCATGGTCAAAGGCACAAGAGCACAACTCGCATATGTCTTGTATACTGTATTATCGAAGACTCTCCCTATTGAAAAAGTCCTTTTAGCAAATAACTCTCCGTAAAGAAAGTAAAGCCTTGATTTAACTATCATCATTGTTTGAGTTTGATTTAGTAGAGCTAGTTTTTGGAAAGTATCGAAGTTTATTAGAAGTGAATGCCAATAGTCTATGATATTTCTGTAGAGTTTTAGAGCAATACACAAGAATCTAGGCTATTTTCAAAGAAGCATGTTTGCGTACAAAATAAGTCAATATTGCCTGTATATAATTACAAAGATTTGGAATATTAGCTTTGAAAAGTACAAGAAGTATGGTTGAGCTTGTTAAAGGCCTATCCAAACCAGGAAGGATGTTGACTCGAAAACAAGGGTGTTGCTTTATATTTTCGCGGATGCTGGCTCGCACGAAACTCGGGAGCGGCTAAAAGATGGGTAAGAATTATGCATGGCAATAGATAGAACCAGCTCAGTAGAATGCAATTACTCAATGAAATGACATAGACGAAGTGACTAGGAAATTGTAGCATTTCACTTGTCAAGGTCAATAGGAGGATTGAAGAAGCGAAGAGAGACTTCCTACGTAATCCAAACCGTTGGTATTCCAGGTAAGGCGCGGCACAAGCAACATACAATATTTTGTCAAAGTTGCAGCTAATCTACGCCTTTTTAACTCTTTTGAATGAGTTAAATTTTGGTTTTACATTGATTGATATTAGTTTTAGTTGTTCACACTGAGAATGGATATGATGTGTTCGTCATATTATTATATTGAAAACAAAAACCTTTTAACTACGATCCAGTAGTATTCCTCTTAGCTTGCAAGTGAGAGATCTTAGGTTCAATTCTCGCCAAAAGTGAATTTGAATCACATTATTGCTCCCCTTGATGTAGATAATATCTTTTGTTAAAATAAATAAATAAATAAATAAAACCTTTGAACATCATTTGATAATTAATTAATTAGGTTTCAGGTCATGCATGAATCATGATCTGATCCATTAATTCAAAGGTCCACCAGAAACCAACCCAATGAGGATTGGGCCAAATTAATATAGAAGGCCCTGGGCAATTAGCTTAATAATATTACTAACGCATTTACACAGTCAACAATTACGCTCAAGTAAAATGGTTCCATGAAGGTCCATTGTATTGTAATGTTGGAAATTTTGAGTAGATATTTCATTGTCCCATATTGGTTACCATCAAAAGGTTCCCTCATTTCATAAGGCTTTATCATTTTTAGAAAGTGACTAAAGTGATGGACCATAGAGAATAAAATTAAGCTCAACCTTGGGGTTGGGCTTTGGGGTGTGTTATTTAATATATAATTAATTGATAATTAATATATAATTTCAAATTTAATTAATTAATTTTTTTTATATCAAAAGACTCATCTTTTGAGATGAAGTCTGAAGCGATGAAAGAATGCCACTAGAGAGCAACAAACACATTTCATTCTCATACCTGTTGCGAACAAGCATAAATCTATTATATATACATCCATATACATGGCATTTAGGATAGAGAAAAATCAAATTCTTCTTCTACAATCTCAACCCTTCTTACTAAGGGAACCACAAAGAAATTCACCAGAAGTCTAGTTTTCCAGTGCTGGAATCCTAACTTAGATTGTTGAATCCTGGTGAGGCAGACGTCCATAGAACTACAAGCACTCAGTAGGGACGAAATTTCTGTTTCAAGGACATTGCAGTACACAAGCCTCGATCTTAGGTTTGTCTGTTTGAATATTATTTCGTTTTGTTCATATTCTGTTAAATTATCAATTCGTATTTATTATTTATTAGCATATGTAAATTTATGATTGATTGTTGATATTTAACCAACATGTAAGTGTTGTTATTTGGACCACCTTTATGCGTTACATTACTCATCACTTTTATAATACAAATGAATCTCACATACACATGTATCGTCTATTCTTAATAAACATGTAAACTGATTAATAAATGCGGTATAAATCAAATATATCAAATTGTTTGTTGTTATATTGTCTTCCAACTCCACAAAAATCTTAAATCGTCTCCCTAGCATTATCCTTATTTAAATTCGATGCAATGTGTTGGATAAATAAAAAAATCACTTGTTGATGATTATATTGTTATTTTATTTTATGAACAAAATTCATTTGATCCAGTGAGTTTCTTATTGTTGTGAGAGATAGAAACAATAACATGGTACATTCTCTTAACCTTAACCAATCCGGATGCAAATAAAGAACATCAAATGAATAAAACAGCTTCAAAAGTAAAATGCAAGTTGAAGAGAAAAGACACATATTCTCTCCGGATCTGAGCCTAGAGATTAATAGATCCAGACCATTGAAATTTAATCCAACGATTACAATTATTATAACTCTTAAGTAGATTCCCTGTTTATAGCTGTTATATTAAATTTTAATGGTCCAGATTTATTGATCCATATGCTCAGATCCCGAGAGGATCTGTGTCCGAAAAGAAAATCGAGTATGTCAGGCTGCCGCATTCCCTTATGACTGCATTGCTTTATTATTATCTACGAGCCAAAACGTGCTTTATTTCCCATTTTATTAATGTTAATATAATCCAACTCTCTTTCTGCATAGTGCGTGCATATGCATGATCACGATGATTTGGTCCTGCATTTAATCTTGTGACTTCCAATTAATTAACCTCCAAATTCTAACTTTGCCATCGTCAAGTTGCAGTAACATAATCCAAACCATTTTTATATATTTGGGTGGCTGATTTTATGTTGTTGGAGAGAAAGTAAATTCATGACCTAAAAGGCAAAACAATAGCTTTGGAATTGCCTCTTTACTCCGACATGTAAGGTAGACGTCAGTATGATGTCAGTCACGTTTTTTTTTTTTTTGCGCTTGTTATTCACATGAGAATTGGTCGAGTGGGTTGACAGCTTCTATTGTCGTGAGCCCACTGCTGCATATCCAAAAGAAATCCAAACCATTGCTTGATGTAGCGTGACGAGAGTTGTTGGATTTTCAACAGCTAAAAAAATTGAAAAAGTTATTATTATGTCATGTGGCACGTTCTAGAGCGTCGACTTCAATAATAAGAAAAATCAGCTGGTCAGAATTAATCTAATAGTTAAAAAATGAAAAAAATAGGAAAAAAAAAAAGAGCAAAAAAAATGAAGGAATTTAATTTTTTTTTACAACTATCTTTTTCATTCGCCTTTTATTTTTTAAGCAATTATGGTTGTTGTAATGCTGTGCTTTGCTTTGTATTTGAAATTAATTTTTCAGAGTTAAACAAGGAGTTTTATTTTCAAAGAACAAACTTACAAAGTTCATACTGAAACACACTTACAAGGCATAAAAACAAAATATTTGTGAATAGTAGTCACCCTTACCCTTGTCCTTGATCAAGCCTACAAGGGGAGTGCACAAAGACAATCACTTTCCAGAGGGCAATTTACATGCCCCTTGTCCTTACGCTCCTAAAATAGATGGACTTGCTCTAAATGCTGACAACATTTTGAATTGTTTTGGTCATCTTCTTTGTCAAAACTCATAATTATAATCGAGTATTTTAATATTAATATGAAACCAAACAACTAGAATTATTTTCTCACAATGCAGATTCTTCACGACTCACTTAAGGTTTGGTGTCTCTTATTCGTGTTTGTTTAATCAAAATCAGAATCTAATTATTGATCTAATCTCATTATTAAAGCCTTCTACAATAATATATTTAGTGATACACTAAATGTAACGACCCGTCCCCAAATTTTAAGGTTTTAATAATTTTAATTTTGTGAATTTATGAAAATGCTCTTCGAAACAAATACGTTGACTTTTGTTGACTACCTTGTCATGTCACGTAAGAGTCATTTTCTTGGAGTATCATCGTAGTACTTGTCGCTACGAGCGCGTGAGCACAAACAGAACGTAATTTGGAGTTATAACAAATGAGTTATTAACAAATGAAGTCGGGGACAAAATAGTAAATTGATTAATTTCTAGAAAGCTCCAGATTTTTGGAGCAAAATCTGGAAAGCCACATCTGTGGCCCAAATTGAATAAAAGAAGAAACGGACGGTTGGGAGAAGAGATAAATGAGAGAAAGGAGGGGCGGGACGCCCATTCAAAAGAGGAGAGAGAAGAGAGTGACCAATGGGAGAGGAAAGAAATGAGAGAAGGATGAGAGAAGGGGAGAAGGAGAGGAACCAACAGGGTTCCCCTTAAACCGTACCCAACCCGACGGCATCCATGTTTTCCGATGCCATTCAGGCGATTTTTCAGTGTGAATCACATCCTACCACCACTACCAAACATCTACCTGACCTTCCCTCGTTCATTCCCACCCAAAATCCATCTAGATTGACCCCGTTTTGAGGAAGAATGGAACCTGTGGGTTCCGAAGGTGTCACGATTGAAAGCATCGTCGACCATTACCACCATCAAACCACTCACCTTGAACCCAGGAACAAAGCTCAAACAAGTTTGGGGGTGTCGGAGTTCAAATCGAGGTTGAATCAAAGCACACCTTTTATGGGGTTTCCGGCGGTTCGAGGACGATTTGGGGCATTTCCCGGCCAAATTGGACTTAGCCACAGGTATAAAACTTGCTCTACTCACTGAGATCTTCATTTCTGTGAAGTTTGAGAATTTTTAAAAATAGTTGATTTTTCTAGCGAGTTAGGACGGGCGATAACCGTGTATGGCAGCGCATGGGCCGAGGCATCCCTTGACTTTCCTAGGATAAATTTGATTCTCCAATTCTGTATGTGAAGTCCGATTGATAAATTTCCATCGTTTGAACCTAGTTCCATTAAGGTCCACCACTTGATTATTATAGTAATCAACGATCCGACCGTTGGATCGTCACCAAACTTTAATATGTTATAGTACATAATTTATGAAGATCATAGGAACTTATGGATCGGGAATATGATGTACGGATCTTCCCAAATTGGATTTGTTAGTTCATAAAATAAAATGTTGACCGACACTTGAATTTGCAATTGGCAGATATCTAACCGTTGGATTGTAATGAAACTTTAGTATAATGTTTTAGAAGAATAATGTGGATCTTTGAAAGTTACGGATGGAAAATCTGAGGTGTGGACCTTCTGAATCGAGTTACATAGGGTTATGGACCTACCGTCGACCTTTGATTAACGGTTGACTTTTGGCCAATGGGTTTCAAATCATTCTTGAACGTCCTTGGGGATGTGTTTTACGTAAGTTACGTGTTCTATCGATAAGAATTATGTGTTGTGAATTGATATTTGTTCTAAGCGACGATCGTTCGTGACGCCTTGATATTCATGCTAGGGAGTTGTAGCGCGGACCTCAGGTAAGTGGGTCTTTTCTTTTTTATAGTGTGTGTGTGTGTGTGTGTGTGTGTGTGTGTGTGTATAAACTTTACGGTTTCCAGAAACATTTTTTTATATGGAACTGTGCTTTGCTTGCCGTGTCATAAATAAGTTACATTTTAAATATTGCATTGTTACACTTGTGAATTGTATTATGTGATGTTGCGAAGACTTAGGTAAGCTTCAGGTGAGTATTATGTGATTGAATGGGTTGTATTGCATTGGTATACACACATTTATTTAGAGCTCATCATGGCTGCATCCCGGTATTAATGCTCCCGCCCGGGGCTAGAGCCAACCTTCACGTAATTGTTCACTTCCCGCACCGTACGATCACCTTTGATCCAAGTCTGGTGCCAGCCTATCGTACAGACCACAATAGGTGGTTTCGACTCGTAAGTGACTCGCGATTTATTGCATAGATTTCACGTGATCGTAGCACTTGAGCGTATATATTCATACCCAGCCTGTCGTACAAGTCACACTAGGTGACTCTGACTCGTGTGCTAGTCTAGATTGATGAGCTATAGGTCCAGTCGTACAAGTCACGTTAGGTGACTCCGACTGGCATACTATTTTATATTGGTTTCAATCCTGGCTTACATTTGTTGTTGCTGAGATATTATGACATGGCATACTTCAGTTTTTGTTGTTCTTGGGCATTGGTTTTTATACCTACGTAGTAGTATTATTTTTTGGAAACTATTCGGGTTTTACAGCGAGGGGTTATAACGCTTTCAAAAGGTTTTTATTAAGACTTTATTTTGAGGCCTACTCACCCTTATTTTTCGCCCATCCAAGTGTTAGTAGTAGAGTTTTCGTACCGACGAAGATTATTGGCAAATCTTGGTGTAGGGGATTATCATCGATGGTATAATTCTCACCCTATTTTACTGTATTGTACTTATGCTCTGTCATCACGTGTGAATTAGGTTCATTCCCGCTTACAGCGCACTCTTGTATTTAGGCACTTTTATGTTTAAATTTATTCACTCTTGTATTTAGGCACTTTTTGGTTTAAATTTATTCATGCTTTCCACATCACTACACTTTATGGCTTCGTCACCTTCCTGGGGTCGGCTAACATAGCTGGATCCGGAGTCCTAGTTGATATTTCGGGTCGGGGTGTGTCAGTTTGGTATCAGAGCATAAATTAGGCAGTATTGCGTTCATCACATGCGTGATGTAAGCATTCTCGATTCTTGAGCCTAATGTTCGAATCTTGCCACCTTGTCGAATACGAAAAATATGTTAGCTTTTCCTAATATTTGGGCAGTTTTGTCGACTTGTCAACATTTTAGAAGGTCACTTTGGCGAACGCTTTTAGACTTAAAGCGAAGAACTTCCCTACCAAGGAAAGTTGTAAATTTGAGACAAGTTGATGGCCGTAAAGCAGGGCTAAGTATCGAACGGTGTATCATTAGGGATCTATAAATCAATTTTATCATTATTTTTACGCCATCATTACCAACCTTGTTGAGGTAGGAAACCAGAACTGATTTTGATTCCTTGGCAGTACCCGTTAGCATATCATCTATTAGGATACCTATGAAGTGGCTTCATCAAGATTCTAAAATTGTCTTGAGCGACAACCTGGTGCTAAAAAGGTAGCACTCAACGAAAGAAACATCTAGGGGACGGTCACATTTGGTTCCCGATAGCACTAATCTTCTTAAACACACTAGTTATCATTTTGGATCTTCAGGAGAAAGATCGACTTCCGTTTAAACCCTTTCTAAATTAGATTATTAGCAAATTCCTCTTTCTGGCTTTCAGACATTCTAACCAATACTAGTTTCCAAAATTATTTTGGTGATGTACTCGTCATTTCGATGAGCATAAGCACCGAATGACGAGTTGTTATACCTATGATTAGTATAAAATCTCCGAGGTAGTAAGTATTTCCCTTAGAATTATGAAACCACCTCACAAGACCAGTTCCTTATCAGTCGTCCAAAACCACCTACCCGAGAAGGCTCTAGTCTGTAATCAGCCTATAGCGGCGCTACTAATTGACGATATTGTCCGATATCCAAGAACTTTCAACCAATATTCAAACGGTATGATTTTTGATACCGGACACAGATGCTGGTATCTGGGAGTGATACCTTTATACCAGAACATCAGTTCACAGTTTCATGGTAACGAATAATATCAAAATGTCATAAATTCGTTAATTAGCGCGCGATTGATGGACTGACTAACAGTGACTGCTAGAGCCGAAGAAACTAAATCTTGGAAAGTTAGAAGCAAGCTTTGTATTAGAATAGTAAGCTCATAGTTGTTTTTACCTTATCACCTATCTAGATAAACATAACCTCTTCGACTAGCCACCTTTTCGATCACTTCCACAGGCAGACAGTAAAATTGAAGTATGAGTTAATTTCTCACTGTTGGAGTGAATTAAGTCTCGAGAAAGTGGTGAAGACCAATTAGCACGCGGCGTAGTGAGAGGAAGTATTATGGTACGTTTTAAGGACGTACATTTAGGCGTCATATTCCAAGGTCTTACCTAAGATATTATCATTGATCCACTTTCTCATACTACACTAGTTTTCTTGCGTCTTTTCGAGCAAGTCTTACTTCATTGAGAGAACTTAGTTATGAAAGCTTACCAATTAGGAATTTATCCAATCAACCCCTTATCTAGGAAACTTCGAACCTATCTGCGAAGGCGAAAAACCAAACCTTGGGATCGTAACTAGATTTTAGCAACTAAATCAAGTGATGACGAAAAACAGATAGTCTGTTAAATTCATAGTAGTCTTACCAATGACTTTCTTATCCGCTTCAGTAATGAGACCAAATTCTCTAAATACCGACAGTCAGCTTTATACAAAATTTCTCAAATTTAGTTTTGTTTAGATTGGTACTTTTCCTGGGAGACGTGATCTCAGTAAAGGATATTCTTTACTCTTTTCCCAAAGGTTGTAGTGGAAGAAAGTTGTCATTCTGACATAGTGTTGTGAGATTTGAGATATCCTTGGGATGTGTTTTACGTAAGTTTCGTGTTCTATCGATAAGAATTCTAAGTTGTGAATTGATATTTGTTCCAGGCGACGATCGTTCGTGACGCCTTAACATTTGTGCTAGGGAGTTGTAGCGCGGACCTCAGGTGAGTGGGTCTTTTCCTTTTTATAGTGTGTGTGTGTGTGTGTGTATAAATATAAACTTTACGGTTTCCAGAAACGTTTTTTTATATGGAACTATGCTTTGCTTGCCATGTCGTAAATAAGTTACATTTTAAATATTGCATTGTTACACTTGTGAATTGTATTATGTGATGTTGCAGAGACTCAGGTAAGCTTCAGGTGAGTATTATGTGATTGAATGGGTTGTATTGCATTGGTATGCACACATTTATTTAAAGCTCATCATGGCTGCACCCTGGTATTAGTGCTCCCGTCCGGGGCTAGAACTAGCCTTCACGTGATTGTTCACCTCCTACACCGCACGCTCACCTTGGATCCAAGTCTGGTGCCAGCCTGTCGTACAGACCACAATAGGTGGTTCTGACTCGTAAGTGACCCACGATTTATCGCACAGCTTTCATGTAAGCGTAAATATTTATACCCAGCCTGTCGTACATGCCACATTAGGTGACTCTGACTCGTGTGCTAGCCTAGATTGATGAGCTACAGGTCCAGTCGTACAGGTCACGTTAGGTGACTCCGACTGGCATACTATTTTATATTGGTTTCACACTTGGCTTACATTTAATATTGCTGAGATATTTTGAGGCACACTCACCCTTATTTTTCGCCCACCCAGGTGTTAGTAGTAGAGTTTTCGTACCGACGAGGATTATTGGAAAATCTTGGTGTAGGCAATTATCATCGATGGTATAATTCTCACCCTATTTTACTGTACTATACTTATGCTCTGTCATCACGTGTGAATTGGGTTCATTCCCACTCACAGCGCACTCTTATATTTAGGCACTTTTAGGTTTAAATTTATTCACACTTTCCACATCACTACACTTTATGGCTTCATCACCTTCCTGGTGTCGGCTGGCACAGCTTGATTCGGAGTCCTAGTTGACATTCCGGGTCGGGGTGTGTCACTAAAGGGTGAAGGAATACATTGATTGAATATCTAGTCACTTCCTAGAAATACTAAGTAACTCATAATTAAAATCTTTGGTGACCATGGTGTAAAAGAGAAATCTGTCAATTTGGTTGTTTGTGTCAAAGGAGAATGTTGAATGTGTGAGGATGTGAAGAAATGTTTTCACATTGAAATTCGCCAATTATTGCATCTGCTTATAAAGTGATAGGTTACCTTTCATGTTGCTAATTAATTTTTTGATGCAACCTCAATTTTCTTCAATATAATTAAACGATCAAAATTTTCAAGATACGAAGAGTGGAACTTGGATATGGAATTGTAATTTGTTGATGTTGGGATTTTACTAAGCCTATATTATTGTTGAAGCAATTTGAATGTGTCCTTTATTTGCATACAGTCAATGATCAAATTCAACCTAACATCTTTTAGCACTCACTATTTTATACACAAAAAACAAACAAGTTGCTTGAAATATGAAGCCTTCTTTAATCAAAATATGATATATTTGTAAAATTATTTAGAGTTTGAATTCAATTCAACAACAACCGAAAGTCACACCATAACAGATCATTGACTACCACAAGTATTAAAATATTACGAAAAAAACAAAAAATTTTAAATTAAAAAAAAAAGAAGAAAAAGGTACAATTACTTTTATTTTTTGAACAAACAATATTTTTTACTTTAAAAAATAAGAAGTGGGTTTGACCTCATAATATAATAATAATAATATGATTCAAATTCATTTTTAACGATAATCAAATATAAAATTTATCACTTACAACTGTTAAATTGTACTACTAAGTGGTCCCTAAACTTTACATTATGTTTTGTTAACTAATGTATATAAAAGAAGATACAATTATTGTACACTAAAATATTCATCGAATCATGGGCTTTCATGCTTCAAGTGGATAAGTCGGACCCATATACCATTTTTTATTTTTTTTTGGACAACAACCCATATTCTTTTTGTGACAAGAAGTTACCACGTAGGCTCCTAATTTAGACATGTGGTTAATTTGATTTTTTAATTAATAATTGTTGTGGAAGTCACTGTCGTGTTCGTGTGAGTTAGTTCATGCACCCTGTAATAAATTTTAGTTTGTCGTGTCTGGGATAAAAGGGCAATGTGTGGGGCTTGGAATGTGCTGGCCGTTGCGTAAAGTGGCGAGGAATAAGAGAGCAAGTTGCTATTTTCGGAAAAGAGGGGAGAAATATTCCATGCGGTTGCGGTCAGAGTCTTACTAAGACCACTACGGGTCATTGCTCAACTAATCAAACGTCAAACATGACGTGTCACAACATTACTCCCTGGTGGGCCACTCTTTCCTTTGTATCCGACGGGGGAGATTATTGATAGGGTTTTTTTTTTTTTTTGATCCAATTGATAAGGGGTTTTAATTGTTTAGAAAATTACAAACCAAGACAAAATAGAGCTCCAATCTATGTTTTAAGTCCTAGCGGTCGATTGCCAATATCTTGGTGAACTCAATTGCCAATATCTTCCATTTTTTATTATTTTTATTCCCAAAATGTCATCTTACAATACAAATTTCAAAACACAGAAGAAAAATAAAATATGCATCTGTATGTATACATACGTATACATACATACATACCCTTTATCCAAAGTGATCCTCATTTTTACATAAAAATAAGGTCAAGTTGTAAGACCCACTCCAAGTCAAATTTCAATGATACAGGCCATCTATTTTATAAGTTTTGATTCATAGATCATCTTTACAAAAATTCAATTTAATTGGAAACTCTTTGCTTATTTAATTATCATGATAAAATTTCATTGTTTCTTATGGAACAAAGAGTTCATCAATTTCTTTGACCTAACTAGATGTCTCAAATGCCGCTTTGTATTACGGTCTAGTGATATTCTTCTTCACTTGTAAATGAGAGGTCTTAAGTTCGATTCTCGTCAAAGGCTAATTTGAACCACATTATTGCTAACCCATTGTGAGGCTAAACCCACTTCCTCCCCTTAGTGTTGAATATCGTTTATTCAAAAAAAAAAAAAAAAAAGTCTCAAGTATTTCTAATTTGCCTAATATTTTGCAGGGATGATCTATAAGTTCAACTTGAAAAATAGACGATTCAGAATGTTGAAGTTCAACGTGATGTGGGGCCCACAACTAATCTCAATTTGTTTGAAAAAAATGGGAATCCCTTATGTTAAAGGCCTCATATATACATATACAAATGAGTATCCTTCAAATATATATATATATATATATATATATATATATATATATATATATATATATATAGACACACACACACACATACAAGGAGTCTTTAAGGGAATGGGTCTCCATTTTTTTTCAAAAATGGGGATTAGTTGTGGGGCCATATTTAAAAAATAAAAAATGGATTAATTGTGGGGCCTATATCATATCGAATTTTAACGATTTGAACCATTTATTTCAAGAAACTAGTGAAATTTTATCTTTACAATTAAAACGGCAAACAATTTCAGATTCAATTGAATTTTTATAAGGATGATCTATGAATCAAGACTTACAAAATAGAGGGTTTGGATTGTTAAAGTTCAATATGAAGTGGGATGGTTTCGATTGAAATCCTACATTTGTTCAATATGTCGCACTTAAAACTTTACAACAACCAGCAACAAAAGAAAATTTGATCCCACTAAGAAGATCGGCTGTATGAATTCTAGAATGTCATTGTACTCGGTTTTGCGTCAAGTCTTTTGTTAGCTCCAAGTACTTCATGTCTTTTCTTAAAGTCTCTTCAAAGTCTTCTTAGGTCTTCCTTTATCTTTTTTGCCGCTCTATTTCATGTCGCATTTTCTAACTGAAGTATTTGTAGGTTTTTGGTTCACATGTCCAAACCATCTTAACCAATCTTCTCTCATTTTATCTTTAATTGCATCCACTGCTACTTGACCTCAAATATACTCTGTTGGAACCAAATTCACTCACCGCTGTGAGTGGTGGTTGAGCACAAACTCAAGCAACCTACATAATAATGAAGCAACCGTAAGCAAGCCCTAATCTGGAAGGGAGTGTCAGCCAAAGGTTCTTCGACGGTCAAGTTAGTAAATGATTTTAGATTCAAGCAGTAGGCAAGAGAATTCAAGTATTTAGATTGTGTCTAGATGAACTCTAGATGAATGTATTTGTACTGTGGGGAGAGAGACATTTTTAGAATAGAATCCTCGTTCTAAGCCAGGAGAATCCTAGAGGATATCTAGAAGTAGATATTGCATCCTCTTTAGGAGTCATGATTACTTGTGGCCCACACCAATTCCTAGGTTGTAGAAACCCCAAGACTTAGAGGATCTGATTGTGTCCATATCCAAATCAGATCGCGTGTATTGCGGAACAAACATGGTCCTCCAGGGAAGTCATTAGAACTTTACCTATTGCCCTGAAGTAGGATGATGGTGGTGCCGCTACTCCGTCTGACATAGCTCCACCTTGGAGGTGGCAAATCCATGAACGGACTTTACCATATTCGGATCAACCTTACTTCAACCCTGTAAAATCATGGTCCCACATACTCATTCTTAATCCCACTTAAAAGTTTGACATTAAATTTTGATACTCAATTTTTTTTTTCTTAGGAAAATTATATTTTCAATACACTACAAGGTATTTCTAACATTAGATAACTACATCCTAAGATTCTTTTTCTTTGAAGTTCTCAAACTCACTCATCCTCCATTGTAGAACAAGACCGCAGCCACTACAGCCACATTTTTTTACAAATGAAAATACACACAGCTCCAGCAGGTACATGCTGAAACTTTATCTAATTTTTGCATATACGTATTGAAGTGTGTGGGGTGCGATGATAGTTTGAATAACTAAATGAGGGTATTAAGATATTTTCAAATTAACAAAACGTGACAACACTTTTTTTTTTTTTTAAGATATTTTCAAATTAACAGAACGTGACAACACCTTTTTTTTCTAAGATATTTCAAATTAACAAAACGTAACAACACATTTTTTTTTTTCACTGCGGTTTGTTTACACTACCCCCTTTCTAGTTTTTACCTTTCCTTTTAATCTATGTTTTGTCCTTTGGTAATCGTATAAATAGAGAGCATAAAGAATTAAAGATAAATGAGAGGAGTGCACGTGTACAGAATATATGTGCACTTCCATGAATGATGAAACCATAAAAAATAGAGAAAACTAATGAAAAGAATTTGAAAATTTTGAGTTTTAACGAAAATGACAAAATAAAGGGTAAAATAAATAGTACCAAGATTGATTTTTTAGTGTAAAAATGTGATTTTTTGTTAAAGTGAACAGTACCAAAAACTTTTCGTTAAAGTTCTCTAAAAAATATGATGATGCTATCTATAACTCATTTTTACTTCTCACACGCTCTTTATTAATTTTTGTTTTTTTATATTCTTCAATTTATTTAATCTGACGGTTAGAAATTGAAATGGCGGGTGAGAAGTGAAAAGCTAAAAAAATAAACAAGTTGAAAAAAAAATCCTCATCTAGCAAGCCAAGCCATGTTGTTTTAGGCTATGGTGTATTTAGTGGTGCAAGTTGGTTTGGAAGTTCCAATTCGATTAAAAATTAACCGTTATGAGTTTGAAAATTTTGGATGGCTTGGAATAATGTTCCTATCCGATCCGAACTTCCAAAGTTTCGATCCAAATTTCTTAAACTTAGTACTACTGAATATTTAGATATACTTTATTTCTCATTTTGTATATTTAATTATATTGTTATCTGTTAAAAATGAAGAATATAATCATACGTACTATTTTATCTTGTTTAATATGCTTTTATGTCATACACATACGTAACAACCCACAAATATTGCAAACATTCATAAAAAGTATTGAATTGTGGATGCACAAAAGTTTGAAAATTTTCAGTCTTGCAAAATGTAGGAGATCCAAATTAAGTTCCAAGATAAAACTGATTCTGAGATTGTCGATTAATTCTGATAAACCAAAATGCCGAAATTGGAACTAATAATTGACTCCGAAACTTGTTTTGATTGACACTTGTTTCCGATCCGAACAAAAATCACCCCTAGGTGCATTATACAAATTGTGTTGGAAAAGTAGGTCCAAAAAAGGCTGTTGAAGGACCTTAATGGACCTATGAATGTTTAGGACAAGATTTTTTTGTGCCACCAAGTGTTTGATGAAATGCATTTTTAACATCACTTTACTGGGTGCTCGACATAACTAAGCAAGGTCACTCACAAATCTACAATGCCTATCACAGCACTCGATAAATGTTGACTTTTGTTGACATGCACACAATATGGCTTGGTTGAGGACGACATGCACACTAAATGCTCGACGAAATGTGCAACTAAAAAAAAAATGAGATCTTTTACACTAGCATCTTCCAAGGTTAGAATTTTGGATAAATTTTTAACACATTTTTTACTTCAATTTTTCCAAAGGTAAGTAGATAAACTAAAGTTATGAAGCATTGAAATGTGGATACTAATTTTTTTGGATGCAAATCGAAGCAATCCTTCAAGAGTTCAGTTGAGTACAATTAAAAATGTATCCTCTAATATGTAATCAAGCTACTAATGAATTTCTGGAGCATTAAGAGCAAGAATCAGTTTAAACCCACTTTAAAATAGGGTAGTTTTATTCACGTATCTATTTTTACTTCTCACATGCTTCTCTTAATTTTCATCCGTCGGATCAATTGAACTGAAAAATTATGAGTGTGTGAATAACAGTATTCTTAAAATAATCCTAAAAATCATGCTAGGGAGAATGAGAACAGGAGATGACAAGTGGATCCATCACAATTACAACTCAAAAACCCTAAAAAGCAATAAGAAAACTGATCAAAGAAGTTGGGGCGATTTTGGATGCTCCAACTGTCTGGATAATCTCATCTTTTAACAAAAATAAAATAACAAAAAGTATTGCAAGTGACTCACCCTCACCGTCCTCGAACAGACGTTAGAGTGTGAAAGCAAATTGAGAGAGAGAGAGGTGGGTCCTTCTATTTTCTATTGACCTTGAGGGGACTTTTCCAAAGACAATACATTTTGCATATTTTGGTGTCTACAGCCGATGAATCTGCAGAAAAATATCCTTTTCAGCTCGTTTACAATTCCTAGCGTACCGGGTTTTACAAGAAATATAAATTCTTATGATGACCAACTTTCATCTTACAAAGTCTTCTTGAAAGTATGTGGTCGACTTAAGTTGAATTGTATCTAAATGGATTAATCTGCAATCAATGTGTGATGAAATATTTTTTGAATATAAAAAAGTAATGTTTGAGATTGTCAATTTAAGTCATATTTTGTAAACTATGTAACATAGTTGTTGATGATTAATTTATTAGTATTGATTAATGTGTTTAACAAAATGCAAATCATGATTAAGTTGTTTTTGTAGCAAAAGTTTCAATTATTAACTGGGCATCCAACGTAACGATAGATGCATTATATCGGGAATCAGTAACGCTAGAGAGACTAAATATGTAGACAAAATATTGTAAATAAAATAACTTGGAAGTTGATAATTAGAGTATTACTTAAGTGTTGATTAACATACTTATTTCTTATTGGTAACACATCATTTAGTTTGCAAATTTAGTTTACTTAAAATTACTCTTAGGTTGAAGACTGAAATTTTAGACTTAGTTAGAGTAGAACAACGTACTTTTTTGTGTAACTAATTTATAACTATTTATTATATATATATAATCGGGTCGAGTTTGAATTAATCAAAAATGAAAATACCATCACGGCGACTCAGATTTTTCAAAAAGTCCCTGAACCTGTCCCGTACTTGTGTACTATCCACCATAAGCACCCCGTTAGGATTGGGTATCCATGAATACCCAAACTCGTGGGGGTTCTTTGTCATCCCTATCCTGTTTGGCCCGACCAAGCACGAGCAGCAAAACTTACGAAGGTCAATACGAGTCGAAGCGCTCGAACCCAAGCATGCCCTATCCTAACCTGAAGTATTGTCATGGGTTTGAAATGGCCTGGCTTAGCACATTTTCGATCTTTGCAAGTAATTATTGGGTGAAATTAATTTGATTTTATTTTAGCATCAGAACAATTAATCTGCCCCGGTCGCACATTTTTTTTTACATTACGAAGTACCACCTCAAAAAACCACTTCAAGTAATAGCAACGAACGGCTTGCCAATACTCTTGGTCAGTTTCATCACCAATGGCGCTCTCATGGCTATACTTGCATGATTTTGGTAGCCGTAGAAAAGCATCAATATGATCCGCACGCTTCTACGTGTGGCTAAACATTGCTGCTAATTATGTATATGCATCTTCATAAAGATCTCCCTGCTCCTAACAACTAACCGTTAACTTATTAACACTATTGTTTGTAAAAAAGAATTATTAGTTAGATTTGGTTATTATAAAATGCATAAATTAATTATATAATGTAAGTGATTAAAAAATTGTGTCAAATTATCAGAATGACGAATCAAAAATCCTCTTTTAACGATATTAGTATTGTTTTTAATTTGATAATTATTATACGTATAATTTACTAATAATAAAATTTTATCATAAAAAATCTCCGTATTAGTTGCTGAATCAATAGTCTCGTATTATGAACTTTCTTGGAGTCGTCGAAGTGGACTTCTTGGTTTTGCATTTCGATTGTGGATAAAGCAAAGAGACAAAAAAATAGTGGGGAAGCAAAGCGACACAACAAGAAGTAGCACTTTGCTGCTGCTGTAACAGGATGACATCACGCTTCTCTCACCAACCCAAAACCAAACGTGATTAATTGAAAACGGGCCCACAACACAATTTACACACTAAAGAAAGGATTTGGATCCTCTCCTGACCTAACAGAGAGGATCATCCTGACCAATCATCGTGGACAGTTGGATTTTTATCAAACGATTACAATCATTATAACTTTAAAAAGATTCTTTATTTATAACTGTTGAATAAAAATCTAACGATCCACGATGATTGATCGGAAGGATCTCTTCTATTAGCTCACGAGAGAGGATCCAAATCTCTAAAGAAATTTCAAAGCAGCCGACTTCGACATCGACATCAACTAAAAAAATTAAAAATATCGGCCACTGAAAAATAAAAAAATATTAAATACCGAAAATATCCATCCGGTTGAAGTGTGCATGAACCTTCTCACCTATTTAAACCTCCCTCTCCTCAAATCCCAGAAGAAATCCAAAATCTCAACAAATATAACTCTCTCTCTCTCTCTCTCTCTCTCTACACTTCAAAACACATTTCGGTTTCGACCCGGACCCGAATTTTTTGGTTTTTCGGCTGCGAAATGTACGGACAGAGTGGAGCTGACTCGATTTGGCGACACTTTCTGGGAGAGACGGATCTCCTAATCGGGAACCCGATGAGCAACTCGGGTTCGGGACCCATTTTTTCTCGGAGCTCCAGCTTCAGTAGCCTGTACCCGTGTTTGACCGAGAATTGGGGCGATTTGCCGCTCAAGGAGAACGATTCCGAAGACATGGTGCTCTACGGAGTACTGAGGGACGCCGTTAGCGTCGGATGGGTTCCATCCGGTTCAGCCGATACGTGTTCCTACGGTTTTTCGGTAAAATCGGAACCGGAGGTTCTGCCACCGGTGGATAGAGTGCCGGAGAAAAAAGCGGCGCCGGTTCAACCGGTTCAGAAGTCGGCTGAAGCCGTTCCAGCTGCGGTGCCAGCGAAGGGGAAGCATTACAGAGGCGTACGGCAGCGGCCGTGGGGAAAGTTCGCGGCCGAAATTCGGGACCCGGCTAAGAATGGCGCGAGGGTATGGCTGGGAACTTTCGAAACAGCTGAGGACGCGGCTTTGGCTTATGACAGAGCCGCTTACAGAATGCGCGGGTCCAGAGCTTTGTTGAATTTTCCACTCCGGGTGAACTCGGGCGAACCCGACCCGGTGCGGGTAACGTCTAAGCGGTCGTCATCCGAACCGTCATCTTCGTCTTCGGAGAACGGATCTCCGAAGCGGAGAAAGAAGGCGGACGGCTCGAGCCCGGTTCAAGCCGGATTGGAAATGGGAGCAGGGATGGGGCAGCAGCAAGTGGGAGGCCAAGTGGCGGTGTCGGTAACACGTGGCGAGCAGTTATTGGTGGTCTGATGATGAGATGGTGGCAAAAGTAGGGGAGGGAAAGCACTAGTGGCACTACCGCTCAAATTGTGGAGTACACACTGTAATTATCTGAGATACAATTTTAAAAAGAAAAAAAAAATGTAGGATTTCAGCTTTTTATTTTACGAGAAGAAGCCAATTATTTTGTTTCTTGAAAAAAAAAAAAAAAAAAAAAAAGAGAATAAAAGGGGATGGGTTGAGAGAGGGTGATGCTTGCTTTTGTGGGTTTTTTATTTTTTTGTGAATACAGAATTTTCTTATTGTTTGATGAACTCAATTTTGGAATGGAATGATTCTCTCCTGCACAAATTAATTGTTACCAACTCGAATTGTATTATGACTTCACTCCAGTCACCAATCATGTCTTCAACATCTCCCCCTACTATTACGGTTATGATAGCTTTGGGCATGGCCAACTCGCATAGAAACTTCACCACTTGTATTCGGTAAAGGCAGTCTCGCGTCGGTTGTATTTAGGCTCTAAGACTTTTAGTTTGCATGTCACTTTCAAATTCGTTTCTATGAACAGTTGATCTTTTTGTTAAATGGTCCGGCGTAAATCATAAGTTAAGAGAATAATCTAAAGGATAGAAAAATCCACATACTGACATACCATTTGGCAGAACATGAACTTCTATACCACATAAGTTCAATTCTGTTATTAATAGGCAAAAGTTAAAAGAAATAACCTTTTGCTAGGGATATGAGCGAGGTTGTTGCAAAATATTATACAAAATGATTGAAGATTAGAGAGAAATAAAATGATAGTGAAAATATTCTAACTTATCTTTCTTTTCTTATTGCTTTTGTATCATATATTTTGAACACTCGTAGTGCTCTATTTATAGAGTAACTAATTTGAAAACTTACAAAAACTTCACTATTTAGCATATGAATCTTTACTGTATACATGTTGGCAAACATACCCATTGTTTACAACACTCCCCCTTGAATGCCCACATATCAACATCAGTTGCCTCTTTAAAACCTTGCTTGGAAAAACCCAGTGGGAAAAAACCATAGCGAAGGAAAAAGAACACAACTTTACCAGGTTTGCTGATATGGTCTTGAGCATTCTTATGTTGCCTCGTTAAAACCTTGATAGGAAAAACCCAATGGGAAAAATCCTAATCGAAGAAAAAAGAGTACAACATGCATGTATTATGAATGCTCCCCCTGAATTGTATCTCCCCCTGATTCCGCATTCTTCAAATTTGTAAGCCGACGTAATCCGATTTCCTGCATTAACTTCTGAAATGTGCACTTTGGTAGAGATTTGGTGAACAAGTTTGCCAAATTTTCATTGTAACATATTTGTCTGACCTCAATCACTTTGGCCTTTTGAAGCTCATGTGCACTGAAAAATCTTGGAGATATGTGTTTAGTTTTATCGCCCTTGATAAATCCTTCCTTCATTTGGGCAACACAAACTGCATTATCTTCATGGATGACAGTTGGATTATCTGTCTTTGAAGGTAGACCACATGAATTCAGGATGTGATGGATCGTTGATCTTAACCAAGAACATTCACGACTTGCTTCATGTAAAGCAATTACTTCCGAGGGATTGGAAGATGTAGCAACTAATGTTTGCTTTGTTGATCGCCATGAAATTGCAGTATCTCCATTAGTGAACAAATATCCATTTTGTGAGCGGGCTTTGTGCGGATAAGAGAGGAAACCAGCATCTGCATATCCAACAAGAATCTGGTCATTTGTGGATTTCTCTAAGTAGAAGAGGCCCATGTTTGTTGTTCCATGAAGTTATCATAATACATCTTTGATTCCCTTCCAATGACGAATTGTTGGAGTAGAGCTATACCTTGCTAACAAGTTGACTGAAAAAGCTATATCAGGTGTGCTAAATACAATAAAACACCTATTGCACTCAAATATGGTACTTCTGGACCAAGGACCAGTTCATCATCTTCCTTTGGATGGAATGGATCTTTCTTAATGTCTAAAGAACGAACGACCACTGGGGTGCTAAGTGGATAAGCCTGCCTTGTCCATGCCAAATCGCTTCAGAATTTTTTCAATGTAAGCTGATTGATGGACCAAAATTCCATTAACACCATGCTCGATCTGCAGGCCGAGACAATATTTTGTTTTCCCAAGGTCTTTCATTTCAAATTCGCTTTTTAGATATTCAGCAGTTTTATTGAGCTCTTAAGGGGTTCCAACGAGGTTCATATCATCGACATATACTGCCACTATAGTAAATCCAGTGTTTGATTTCTTAATGAACACACAAGGGCAGATGACATCGTTGGTATATCATTCTTTAATCAAATACTCGCTGAGACGATTATACCACATTCATCCAGATTGTTTTAGCCCATATAATGATTGCCTTAATTTGTTTGAGAACATACCTCGTGGTTTGTTAGTTGCTTCAGGCAACTTAAGTCATTCTGGGACTTTCATATATATGTCAGTATCTAATTCTTCATATAGATACACAGTGATGACATCCATGAGTCACATGTCAAGTTTTTCTGAAACCACCAAACTTATTACGTAACGGAACGTAATTGCGTCCATTACAGGAAAGTATGTATCTTCATAATCAATTCCAGGTCTTTGTGAAAAACCTTGTGCAACGAGTCGTGCTTTATATCTTGTAATCTCGTTTTTCTTGTTGCGTTTCCTTGTGAATACCCATTTGTAACCCACGGGGTTGACACCAGGCGGGGTTTGGACTACCGGTCTAAAAACACTTCGCCTTTCCAAGGAATTTAATTCTGCCTGGATTACATTTTTCCACTTAAGCCAATCTTGTCTCTGTTTACATTCTTCAATAAAGCGGGGCTTAATGTCATCGCTTAATATAATTTCAGTGGCTATTGCAAATGCAAACTTGTCGTTGACGATTATTTCAGTTCGATCCCACAATTCATTAGTATATGCATAATTTATGGATATTTCTTTGCTTTCATGTACTTCTGTCTCTTCAGGGACAGATGTCTCATCAAGGACATTTTCTTTTTCTGGAGGTACAGAATCATGAATTGTGGATTTATCATTCATTTTCTTTTCCTGAATGATTTCATTTGGGTTCAACTGTGCCCTCATCTTTCTCTTTCGAGGGGCTGAATCTTTTGAACCTGGTGGTCTACCACGCTTCAAGCGTGCACTAAATGAATCATTCGCTGCCACTTTATTTTGTCCAATAGGGACATTAATTCTTGCAGGTGCATTTGCAACTGGTATATGTGACGTTATCACTTTCGAAGCATCATTAAATGCATCTGACATTTGATTAGCAATACTTTGAAGATGAACGATCCTTTTCACTTCATTTTCACATTGAATGCTTCGCGGATCAAAATGAGACAAGGTAGGAACAACCCATGTTAGCTCTTGTCGTTCTTCTGGAACGATCTTTTCTCCCCCTAACGACGAGAATACTGTCTCATCAAAATAACAATCAACAAAACGAGCTGTAAACATATCACCTGTCAAGGGTTCCAAATATCTAATGATAGATGGTGAATCAAAACCCACATAAATTCCTAGTCTACGCTGAGGTCCCATTTTAGTACGTTGTGACGATGAAATAGGCACATAAACAATATAAACCAAAAACTCGTACATGTGAAATGTTTGGCTGATATCCAAACACGAGTTGTATTGGTGAGTATTGGTGGTTGGCTATGGGTCTCAGTCGAACCAATGATGCAGCATGTAAGATGACATGTCCCCATGCAGAGACTGGCAATTTTGTTTTCATGAGCAGAATGCGAGTTATTAATTGAAGCCGCTTGATAAATGCCTTTACTAAACCATTTTGAATATGGACATGAGGAACAAGGTGTTGAACATCAATGCCCAGTGCCATACAGTAATCATCAAAGGTTTGAGACGTAAATTCACCAGCGTTATTAAGTCGAATTGACTTAATAGGATGATCTGGGAACTGTGCTCGCAACTTAATTATTTGAGCAAGAAGTTTCGCAAAAGCTACATTTCGAGTGGATAATAGGCAAGCATGTGACCATCGGGTAGATGCATTAACCAAAACCATAAAATATCGAAATGGTCCACAAGGTGGTTGAATAGGCCCACAAATATCCCCTTCAATTCTTTGCAAAAATGATGGGGATTCAGCATCAACCTTTAGTTGTGATGGTCTAGTTACCAACTTCCCTTGAGGACAAGCCTTGCAAGGGATATCATTTGAGGTAGTAATGTGTTTGCTCAATAATGGATGTCCATTAGAGTTAGTAATGATCCTACACATCATGGTGGATCCTGGATGACCTAGACGGTCATGCCAAAGCATGTAAACTTTTGAATCTATGAACTTTTGGTTTCATGACAGCATATACCTCAATTGTCTTTATGTATGTATAATACAATCTACTCGATAAACCATGCAACTTCTCCAATATACGCTTTTGGGTATCATTAGAGGTAATGCATAAATATTCCACATTTTCTGCACTTTTCGTTTCAATGTGGTATCAATTTAGATGTATGTCTTTAAAACTCAACAAATTTCGAGTGGATTGAGTAGCGTACAACGCATTCTGTATGAACAATATTGTTCCATTTGGTAACATAATCTGGGCTTTTCTTGAACCTTCAATTACATCTAATTGCCCTGATATTGTTGTTACCTTTACTTTTGCAAGTACCAAGTTTGAGAAATACTTTCGATCTCGAAGTATTGAATGTGTGGTTGCACAGTCTGCAAGACAAAAATCTCCGCCATTGCTCTTCTTTTGAGAATAACCATAATTTTTATCCATGTTCTTTGAGTAAATAAAATTACAGTTAAAAAGCAGTTTATTCATACTGGAATACTGCTTTTATTGAATTGAAAATGCGAGCATTAAACCACAAGTACAAATAACAAGAGTACATTAAACATAAATGATTTAATCGGACCTATAAACTTCATTTACTCCTTCAGTAATAAAGTCTGAAACATCTAGGTGGGTTGTGTTCAACTGTCCTGATAAATTGGACACTGGATCATGTATTTCCATTGGTTGAGCCTAGTCGAGGAAATTGGTCTTGACACCCTTCTCCTTAAGGGAGGCTTGATACAGATCCACCAGATGTTTTAGGGTACGACAGGTACATGCCCAGTGCCCATTGCCACCACACCTATGACAAACTCCTTCAGGATTTCTAGGAGTGTTCATATGAGCTTTGCCTTTTTGGTGATTTGCATTCTTAAAGCTCGGGCCTGTATTATGCCTTGGAACCTAGTTATGAAAATGGACACCATGGTTTTTGCCTTTCCCATTCCACCTTGTGGCTATGTCCTCGTTTGTAATTATTGCCACAAAAGGATGTGGTATTCCATTCAAGGGAAGCAGCATTCACTTCTAGGAATGGTGCAGATCCAGTAGGCCAGGACTGATGATTCTTCATCAGAAGCTCATTGTTTTGCTTGGCTACAAGGAGTACAAATATCAGCTGGTTGTGCTCAGTAAAGTCTCTTTCTCTATATTGCTACTGCAGGAGCACGTTGGAGCCATGAAATGTGCTGAAAGTCTTTTCCAGCATATCTTCCTTAGTTATTGTTTCTCCACAGAGCTTCAACTGGGAACTAATTCTGAACATTGCAGAATTGTATTCAGCCACCGTCTTGAAATCATGGATCCTTAGGTAAGCCCACTCATAACGAGCCATTGGAAGAATCACCATTTTCTGGTGATTATATCTATTTTTTAGTGCCTTCCAGAGGGTTAATGGATCTTCAACTGTGAGGTACTTGCTCTTTAGTCCCTCATCAAAGTGGGGACGGATAAAGATCATGGTCTTCGCTCGATCTTGAGAGGATGCATTGGTATGCTCCTTGATGGTATCCCCAAGATTTCTTGCCTCCAGATAGATCTTGGCATCCATTACCCAGGTAAGGTAGTTCTTTCCAGTAATATTTAGGGCAACAAAATCAAGATTTGCCAAGTTCGTCATTTTCTTTTCTAAAAGAAAAATGAGGTGTGTAAGAACTTGCAATAATATGTATTCTGGAGAAATATATTGTTAGAACTTCTAGTTCTTACAAATTTTGATATTCAGGCCAAAATGATAAGTACTCGAAACTTCAGGCTCGAGATTTACATGATTAATGAGAAGGGCGATTGTACCGCACCATTCTTATCTAAACAAATATAGGATGGGCGATTATTCCGCACCATGCACCATTCTCATCTAAAAAAATATAGGATGGGCGATTATTCCGCACCACTTTAAACAACAGGAAAATTTAAATATTCAGAGCAGGGTGGACGATTATACCGCACCACCTAAAATTACGATAAAATTTAAATATGCAGAGCAGGGTGGGTGATTATTCCACACCACCTAAAATTTACAGTAAAATGAAATCTGCAGTCCAAGATAGGTGATGATACCGCACCACTTTGGATTGCATAAATAAACATTGGGTTAATAGTCAAGAGTTACACCAAACAAGAAATCAAAGACATAAGTAACTGCTAGGTTGAGAACTAGAAGTAAACATGGTGCAAACAATTCTTCGCGAGGGTATATCCAGCAATTAAGGTAGAGGAAGAAGAAGAACAGTAAAAACCTTAGAGGAAACTTTTTTTTTCTTTTGGCGAAGAGAAATGAGAAAATGTTTTAGGGTTAGAGAGTCTTACTGGTAACGTGTTATAAATAGGCAAAAGTTAAAGAAATAACCTTTGCTAGGGATAGGAGCGAGACTGTTGCAAAATATTACACAAAATGATTGCAGATTAGAGAGAAATAAGAAGATACTGAAAATATTCTAACTTATCTTTCTTTTCTTATTGCTTTTGTATCATATATGTTGAACACTCGTAGTGCTCTATTTATAGAGTAACTACTTTGAAAACTTACAAAAACTTCACTATTTAGCATATGAATCTTTACTGTATACATGTAGGAAAACATACCCACTGTTTACAACAAATTCAGAGTTTAAAATCTCCTTGACATATTAACTTGCCCCAAGCACCCTCAATTCAATAAGTTCAAAATCTCCTCGAATACGAATATACTATTTTGCGAAATTTATGTTGTCAGATAAATAATTATGTTTATGAGGCATATATTTATGTTATGAGAAATATATATTTGTGTTGTTAGATAAATATTTATATTACCAAATTATGAATTTAGGCCACATTTAATGATTAATTTTATATTAATAAATCGTCTAAATTCACAATTTTACAACATAAGATATTAAGATATTTATGTTGCTACATGTGATGATTTGAACTTTACTCACAAAAAAAAGAAAAAGAAAAAAAGTGCTTTCGCAGCAAAACTCCTCCCGTCGAACATGGTATTTGTCGGAAAAGGTTATTTACCCCGACGAAATTCAAATTTATCAAACAAAATCTTCATTGATGAAATTTTAATCTTCGTTGGCGAATTATTTGTCGTTATAGCCAATTATTTACAGTCAAATACTAAATTCGCCAGGATAACTTTCTAGTGGTGAAACATTTTACCGTGTGATTGTTTCACTGTGATATTTAATAGGGAAGAATTTCGAAGCTAAATCTTAAGATTGTCGGCGATAAGGATTAGTTTCTAGTATGACTGAGCAACTAGCTACAGAGGCAATAAGGTAAATTTGTTTCTCTTGACATTTCTCATGTTTAGGGCTTAAAGAGAGTTAAGACTAGTTACGACTCTGCATAAATTTTTCTTCTCTTTGACATTTCTCCTTTATATAGAAGTTTTATTTAGGGTTAATCTCAGTTTATTACTATGAAGTTTTTTTTGTTTTCAACATTTGGTACATCAAGTTTTTTTCATCCCATAGTGATACTTGAAGTCATAATTTTGAAAAAGTTTCATACATCCATTAAGGTGCTACTAAATCAGTCATTAACTAGTAACATGGCGCCCTGTAGATAATAATTGGGCGCCACATGTGAATATAGACCCACATAGATATTAAAAAATAAAAAAATAATAATTTGGGCACCCTCTCCCTTCTCCCTCCCTTATCTCCCTTGTACCCACCCTTCCCCCTCCCTCTTTGACTCCACCCACTTATTTCTCTCTCTCTCTCTCTCTCTCTCTCTCTCTCTCTCTCTCTCTCTCTCTCTCTCTCTCTCTCAACGGCCTCCTCCAAGTCTAGGTTATTAATAATGTAATACCCTTTTTAAAAAAAAAAAATGATTATATATGTGTGTGTAGGTAATTACTTTTATTTCAAATGTAATGATTTTGTTGGATTTCTTTTATATATTATATTTACAATTATTTGTATTTTGACATGTAAGTTAGTAGGGACCCCTTCACTACAAAAATATATTTTTGTGCCAAATTAGTACTTTTATACTCAAATGTCTCCAACTAGAGAGGTTTCTATTATTTGGCACCCTCATCATAATTTTGTAACTTTTTCCAGTAATTGTGTAGCTTTTATATATATATATATATATATATATATATATATATATATGCATTAGTTTGATTTGTTAGGGTTTCTATTTATCCTTTTGTGCCAATAGCAACTAAGTTACCCTTGCTAGCCTTTTTTATCTTTAATTAGTGAAGCGTAAAAGGGTTGGAGAGTTAAGCTCCGAGAGTTGGGAATTTTCTAGTAGAGTTAGCTTGATTTTTTCTTCAAATGATGAGGTGGAAGTTGGTAATTAATAGAAGCTAATAATTAGGGTGAAGAGGTGGAGTCTATAGCATGTGTATGTTAGTCTATAAGCATGCATGAGGCAATGTTTGTGGTGTTAGAAGTGCTTACTCATCAATCTAAAGGAATCTTAATCATTTGGGCAATATTCTCACTCCAATAGAACTCTATGAAGCTTACCATGAGATAAACCTTTACGTGGCCTTTGATGTTTGCATCCATCTTGCATGATATTCATCTGTTCATGATTAACTTGACACTTGTTGCTTTGCCACTGAAACACTTATCATTGTTAATGATTAGGACAACACTTGTTGTCTTGTTGTTGGAACACATTGTATGTCTAATGATTGGCACAACACTTGGTTTATTTGTATCGGCACACTTGGGAGATTTTTTTTGGAGAGGAGGATGTCATGCAATCTTTATAAAGGAAGGAGCAAGAACCAACGGAGGACATGGAGAAAAGAGAGAGGAAGAAGAAGAAAAAGGAAAAAGAACAACTCCAACAAAAAGCCATTCTCCCTTTCATATTACCTCTTATCTTTCATTTACATATTGTTAAGGCTTTAAGCCATATTTCATTGTATTTGTAAGTCTCTCATATGTAGTGAAATACAATGAAAGCAAACCCCAATGGATGTAGTCGATTTGGTGAACCACTTAAATCTTGTGTTGTTTATGCATTTATATTTTGAGATCATTGTCATGAGAAGCACTCCCACCATACCATCAAAAATCTTCATTTACTTCCCTTGAGAATGCTGGAATATAAGGGAGACAAATCCTAGAAAATGCATGAGAGCTTACCTAACATAATTGCTCGATGGAACTCAAATGGGGTTATGCATCAATATCACCTAGAGAAAGATGGTGTAAAATGGTAAAGTAATACTTCTCAATTAGATTGTTGTGTGTTATCAATACTATATTATTGATAATATAATACAACTTTTGGCTACTAACAATTTGATTAGTGTTGTAGATGTTTTAGAGCATGTGCAAGAAAACTGGAAAAAAACTCCTTATGAGTTATGGAAAGGTTATTCACCAAATTTAGGTTACTTGAAAGTGTGGGGGTGTTTGGCCAAGGTCCTGTTACCTAAACCAAAAAAGAGAAAATTAGGACCCAAGACTTTTGATGCAATGTTTATTGGATATGCACAAGATAGTGTTGGCTATAGGTTCTTAGTTATTAAAAGTGAGCTTAATGTAATGGAAACTAATAATATCATGGAAAACCAAGAATGCTGATTTCTTTGAAAATATTTTTCCTGTGAAGCTCAATATTGACAAGTCTGTTAGTGTGTCTCAATCATTGCCATGTTCTAAAAGAAATGCAAATTCTGAATTTCAACCAAGGAAAAGCAAAAGGGCAAGAAAGGAAACTAATTTTGGAGATGATTTTTATACCTTCATTGTGGATAGTGACCCACGAACTTACAATGAAGCTACAACGGCACCAGATGCACTTTATTGGAAAGAAGCTATTAACAGTGAATTAGAATCAATTATTTCTAACCATGTGTAGGAGTTAGTTGATTTGCTTGCAGGAGCTAAAACGTTAGAGCACTTCCACCAGGGGTGGGATAGGCCGGCACACAGTCAAAAAAATGGCCTGGCACCTAGGGAAGTCTCTCCAACCCACGGGATTGCCTGGCACCCAGCCCAAGCTAGTTTCCAGGCCAGCCCAAAATTGACAGACCTTAGGACCGGCCCATATGATGCCGTGTTGATGTCAGCGATGGATGGAGCGACAGAGGGAGAAGGCAAATGGCCTGAAAATGATGGCCCGAGTTCGACGGAAAATCTGAAAAAAAATGCACTGACAGCAAGTTTGCATCAACACAAAGGTTTCCAACACGATTTATATGTTAGAAACCATAAGAATAGGATTGAGAACTTACCCAGGTGAAATGCAAGAGATTTCATCGAGATTGGACCTTGAACTCGTCGCAGTTGTCCGTTTTCCTTTGTCGGAATCACATGCAGGGAATTAAGCCCTCAAATTAACCACAAAAATTGCAACACAACAGGATTTAAAGCTCAAGAACACAATACAGTGATAGAAACATCACCTGGGTTAGAGATTGAGAGCTCAAGCTCTCGGCTTCAATGGTGGAATCTCGCACCATGCACCGATGCCGCATGCAAGGCCATGGTTGGGTTCCTTGAGCTCCAGGGATTACAAAAATAATATTTTGTGTTTGATTTGTTGAAGGTTTGAAGAGGAATGAGAAGGAGAGCTCACGGGAGTGAGCTGGAAAAGAGAGAGGGAGAGAAAATAGAGAGAGAGAGAGAGAGAGAGAGAACCGGTTGGGGATTATAGGAAGAGTACAGAGGGTTAGTGGAAATATGACTTTATCTTTTTTTTTATATAATACAATTATTATTTTATTATTTTATAATAAATAATAATAATATTTTAATAAAATTGACTAGGCTATTTTTTTTTAGGGATGGAGATGCTCTTGGCCTATTACTGTTCATTGGAGTCTATCACTGTTCACTGAGTGGATAAATGCGCTGGGTGCTGGCGTAAAGTCTTTAGGGGTGAAATTGCTCTGAGGGTGTAAGTGGATTTTCAAAAAGAAACTAAAAGCTGATGGATCCATTGACAAATATAAGGCTCGGTTGGGTGCAAAAGTTTACAAGCAACAAAAAGATGTAGATTATTTTGATACTTTTGCTCCGGTAACAAGAATTGCCTCAATCAGAGTCTTAATTGCTTTAGCCTCCATCTATAACCTTGTTGTTCATCCAATGGATGTGAAGACCACATTTTTAAATGGCAATTTAGAAAAGGAGATCTACATGGATCAACCTAAAGGTAATGTTGTGCCAAGTATCGAACACAAGGTGTGCAAACTTGTAAAATCTTTGTATGGTTTAAAACAAGAGACTAAATTGTTATTAGCTTCTAATTTTGACATGAAAGATATGGGGGCAGCTGATGTAATTATTGGTATAAAAATTACTAGAGCTTCAGATGGTATCTTTCTTTCCCAAGAACATTACGTTGAAAAAATTTTGAGGAAATTTGGATGTTATGATTGTAAGTCTCTTTCTACACCTTATGATGCAAATACTCAATTAAAGAAGAATAAAGGTGAGAGTGTATCCCAATCTGAATATGCTCAAATTATTGGTAGTTTAATGTATCTAATGAATTGTACAAGATCCGATATTGCTTATGCAGTTGGAAGGTTAAGCAGGTATACTCAAAGCCCCAATAAAGATCATTGGACTGCCATATCACGATTATTAAAATATTTGAGAGGCACTATGGATTACGGATTGAAATATGGTGGATTTCCAGCGGTGCTTGAAGGGTATAGCGATGCCAATTGGATCTCTGATTTAGACGAAGTGAAATCTACTAGTGGATATATATCCACTCTTGGTGGGGGTGCGGTGTCTTGGAAATCTTCTAAACAAACTTGCACAGCTCGGTCAACTATGGAGTCTGAGTTCATAGCTTTGGAAACGGCAAGGTCAGAGGCTGAGTGGCTTAAAAACCTCTTGGCAAACATTCCTTTATGGAAGAGATAAGTTTCATCAGTGTCTGCATTTTGATAGCCAGTCTGCAATAGCCTTAGCTAAAAAGAAAACATATAATGGGAAGAATAGGCATATACGCCTAAGACATAATGATGTGAGGTAGCTGCTTGAGGCTGGGGTTATATCCCTAGATTTTGCACGGTCAGAGATGAATCCTCTAACAAAACCACTAAGCAGAAAGCTAGTGAGTGATACATCGAAGAGGATGGGATTAATGCCTATTACAACGATTAAGAGTGATGGTAACCCAACCTATGTGAATGGTGATCCTAGGAAATAGGTTCATGTAGGTAAAAATAAATCACTTGTTGATTGGGCGTGCATTATCAAATTTATTATTGAGAATCCCTCCCTATAGTGTAGATAATGCTTATTGCAGTGTTTAAGGTTGAATTAATTTCCTAATAAATACCATAGCCCTTATGGGTGATGTGTTTGATTGCAGTGCACACTTGATGGATTCACCTATATGAGTGTGGAAGTAGGGCCACTTCCTATGAGAGTTTAGGCATACTCTCTAGAGCATTCATGAATATCCAGGTAGGGCGCACGGCCTATTTATGCCAACCTGCTAGAACAAACTTCAATCCGAAGGCTAATGTGGGTAGTTAGTCCCCTGATTCACATAAGGGAATTTTGGTCCTCAAATTCACTTCTGGTGATGCAAATTGTACTTTGAAATATGTGGGAGATTGTTGGAATTTTTAACGAGTGTTTCAAAATACAACTCCTCATTGATCATATTAATATCATTCTTAATGATTTCTTTTAATTTTAATTTTAGTTTTATTTTGCAAACCAAAACTGACGCATTAAAAGGAGAAAAACTTGTATGGGGCTTGGCTTGCCACTAGACTTCGCTGAATGATACTAAAATCCACTTAAAACTTGTCATGTGGCAAGTCTTAAATATATTCTTTTATCATTATTTTATATTTAAAATTTTTATAATTATTTTTTTAACTAATTAATATATTATATATATTAATGTTATGTTTCCTTTTTTATTTCTTTCCCCCTATTTTTTTTCTTCCCAAATCCCCCCTTCCCACACTTTTGTTTTGCCGTAGGTCATAGGACTCCCTCCCCTTTCTTTCTTTCCCAGTTTCATTTCTTTCTTTCTTTAAATAAAATAAAAAAAAGTTATGCACCCACTCCAAGTTTATCATGGAAAGCAACCAAGTATCTGTAAGCTTCAGCGTCTGAATGCACCACCATTCCGATACCCTAATTCATATTATAAATATAAAAAATCCAAAAACCTCACCCGAACCCAAAACCCCCCAATTAAAAGAAAAGAAAATAACCCTACTACATCTATATATGTGGATTATTCATGTCACATGATCAAAGCAACTATTGCATAAAGAAAGAAAAAAAAAATTTGCAGATTCTTAGTTGCTTTCCATGATAAAATTGGAGCGGGTGTAGAACCTTTTTTTTTTTTTTTAGAAAAAAGAAAGAAAGAAACAAAACTGGGAAAGAAAGAAAGGGGAGAGAGTACTGAAACCTAAGATCTATGGCAAAATCGGAATGGTGGTGCATTCAGACGCTGAAGCTTAAACATACTTGGTTGCTTTCCATGATAAACTTGGAGTGGGTGCATAACTTTTTTTAATTTTATTTAAAGAAAGAAAGAAATGAAACTGGGAAAGAAAGAAAGGGGAGGGAGTCCTAAGAATAGATTTCGCCCCTCGGAGATAAAATCTCGGTGTAGCAGGTTATGGCGCCCTATCTTTCAGGATATAGCATCCTATTGACCTTGGTAAGCGTACATGGTCGAATGAACAACTTGAATCTTTCCTTTGAAAAAATTGAAATTGAAAAAACAATAACTTTGAGAGTAAGCTCTTGATTAGAAAATAGAGAGGATGATACACTACCCAAAATACTTGTGGCTGCCAGTATAAATAGTAGAGGCTGAGCCCCAAAAAATCGTTGTACGATGGTGGCAATTGAAACAAATTAAATCAAAAGATTATAACATCTATACAATTAATTTAATCGTTTAACCGATACGTTAAAAAAAATCAATGCTATTGAAGAATTTTGTTTAAACCGATTTGAAAACAATAGCCAGTGGAAACAACTAAATGCCCTATGTCAAACGGTCAAAGAAATAAGTTAGGATCAAATCCATTCAATGTATTTTAAAGATATGGTCAACAGAGATAAAATATTAAATAGAATAAAGAATCAAATATAATTAATACAATCATAACTGACAAATGAAATTTAAGATGAGATTTTGTATTTTGAAATACCACTTAAAAATTTCAACAATTATTGATATCCATGTTACATGGCATATACATAAGCATGGTAAGCAAGAAAGAGAGTTGAGTTGTGTTGTGTCAAGTGCTCACTTGTGTAAAGTGTTTGAGTTGTGAAGATATTCAAGGGCTGGAGAATGCCTTGAATATAAAATAATGAATCTTGTATATGTCGGACGGCGGGGGGAAGTGCCTACATAAATAATGTGGAAATTGAGAATTTAATTATGAAAATTGGGTTTAAGAGATGAACGGGAGTTAACTCATATTCTAGGGTATTAGGAGCCAAATGGTATAAGCATGGTATGGGACATGCATGCTTGGATGCCCTAGGTATGTGTTAGCGGGATTAGAAGGGAGTGAGTACATTCATCCATCTCATTTGCTCTATTTCATGCATTTGAAAGAATTGTCACAATTTAATTATTATTTTGTTGGTACTTTTTGTTGTGAATTAGTTTGTGCACTATAGTTTTTCCGCTGCGCATTAGATAAATTTTATGTAAGATTTTGTTATATGATGTATGGAGTAACCATTGTAATTCAATTTTATTTTCCACCATATCTTGGCTATAGAATTTATTTCTATTGCTAAGATATGGCTCACACCCTAACTCGTGAATAGTCCTTATTTGTGGGTCGGGGCAGGACAAATGACCACCTCATTCGTCCTCTTCTTCTCTTCTAGCACCACCATCATTCAATTTAGCTTGGCCTAAGTCCCAAAAAATAATTTTGACCATCGTTAATCCAACTCTGATTGCACTGACCGTTGGATCCACATCTGATAGCTCCCATCGGCCTACAACCTCGATCTCCTCTGCAACTACTCCAACTTGACACGGGACAACCCGTGTGAAATTCCGTTCCTGGATTTCACTGTTTAAAATTACGTATTCCGTATTTCGTATTCTTAGTTTCGACATTTTTATATTTACGGCATATTTGATCCCTACGTATTTTTTTCATTAATCTTTATATATTGGGATAGTCCTCGTCGAGACAAACACGTGGGTGCAAACAGAATGTGATTCGGAATTATAACGAAGATTCTACAAACCTTTAAACGTCGAAGGCATTTGGTAAATTGACAATTCAGCACATGATGTATTTGGATGAATGATGCGTGGGCCACCCCCACTTTTCTGGAACCCTCTCTCTCCTTCCTCTTTTATTCTGTATCTCTTCACTCTCTCTAACTCCCTAACTCTCTCTCTCGACTCTCCCTTTTCTACCCGTGAAACAAACCATCATCACCACCAAAATTTTGGCTTGTTGAACACCAAAACCACCATTATCTGCATATCTTCACCACCATAAACCCAGTTTTGAGTTTTGATTCATTGAAAACAAATCCTAACCTCGAGTTCGAAGTACAAGGTTTTGGGCTGAGACTTCTAGGCGTGATTCAGACAATTTTCAGCCATCTTTTGAACTCAAATCAGTATAAATCGATTCCTCTCGTCGATTAGATGAATTTTCATGTTTGGATCGTGTGATTTGGTTGAAAAATGAGAAAGTTATAACAATTTAAAGTTTGTCCAGTTTCCGGCGAACCCGTGACCTTCCAGACCATATTCCAGACAATCCATGTCGATTTAGCCATCGAAAAAGGTACCAATCTGTTCGTCTCATTCCAAGCTATGATTTTCATTTTTGAATCATTTGATTTGGTTGAGTATTGACAAAGTTATGAACGTTTAAAGTTTGTCCAGAAATTCCAGCGAGTTACCAGTTTTCTCGCGGGCAGCCGTCTTTCAGGCCATTTTCCGGCCATCTCTGGCCACCATTTGGACTCCAAGCAGGTATAATCTTGTTCTACACTTCTCTAGCTTCGTTTTGGTATATTATGGGTCGAGTTTGGGTGAGAAACGAGTGAGATATGAAGTTCTAAAGATTGCCCAGAAAATCTGCAAAATCAGCAGAATCAAATTTCGTTAAGGTCCGCCACTTGAACATTATAGCAATCAATGAACCGACCGTTGGATTGTTACCAAGATTTGATACATTATAGTACGTAATATTTAAGGACCTTAGGAACTTACGAATTGAAAATCCAGTGGTTGTATCTTATGGAGCAAGTGACGTAGGATCATGGACCCTACCTTTGAACGATGGTTTGATTCTCATTAAATGTTTTTGTGGGGGGCATATGAGAGTTTTTGAGTATATGAATTATCGAAGGAAATCTAAATGTGAACTTGTACTTTGTTTTAGGCGACGATAGTGCATGATGTCTCAATTCTTGTGCTAGGGTGTATTAGTGCGGACTCCAGGTGAGTGACTTTAATATATGTGATATTGGTGATTACCCTGTTTTCGTAATTGTTATCCTGTGTGGATATAACTTGGTTTTATAAATATGTTTTCTATTGGATTTTTATTTTTAATACTTAGCCATCGATTTATGTTTATGAAATAAGATTTGACGTGTATATTTGAAATATGGTTTGAATTGTATGATTGGCATGTGTGATGAAATGTGTGGGCTAGTAGTGGACCGTTAACCCATTGCCATGGGGTTTGTTACTTCAAAGCCTGTTTCATAACCCATTTCATTATTTCATTTCTCGCTTCATTGATTCGTTCTAAATTTAGTAGTTGTGCTTTGTTTCATTTCGTCGAGCCTTTGTAAATTGGGTAACTTGTGCTTTTTTTTGTTTCTGTGAGCTGTTGATATGTCCCTTGGCCTTCCGCTCGGTTCTGTTGAGTGATTCAAAACTGGGTATCCACTGGGGTTCTATTGAGTGGTCCAGAATCCCTCGTACTCCACGATTCCATTGAGTGGTCCGGAATCGTATCTAGGTTGGATTTCGTTGAGTGGTCCGACATCCATTGTACTCCACGATTCTGTTGAGAGGTCCAGAATCATATCTACTCGGATTCCGTTGAGAGGTCCGAAATCCCTTCTACTCCGCGATTCCATTGAGTGGTTCGGAATCCTATCTTGGTTGGATTTCGTTGAGTGGTCTGGAATCCCATTTGGTATTATGGTTCTGTTGAAAGGTTTGGAACTTGATTAATTGCTTTGTTGATTCTTCGGATTGAGTTTGGATTGAGATAGCTTCAGAGATGTAAGCTTCGACCGAACTGTGTCGCTCTAGCCCTACTTTTCATTGTGTTCTATGAATTTATGGTTGTGAGCTTTTGTGACTTCTTTTAGACGAGTCGTTGGATGTCTGGGTGACTCATTCGGGATTTTCAAGGACTTGATTATGACTTCATAAAATATGATTTTATATTTAATGTTTATAAACCGTGATCGATGGATGGTTTTTAATATTATCACTTACATCGAATTATTGTCACTCACACGAGCTTCGCAGCTTATCCAGGTTGTTGTTTGCCCGATGCACCATTCTGATAGTGTAGGGGCGCTTGTGCATGTATTATTAGATACAAGGAGCTTTGGGGTAGCTGATAGGGTTTAGAGAGCTAGGAGTGTTAGGTTACCCCTATACCTTTCCTTAAATAAATGTGATTATTGTTATTTTCAATTCAGTATTCCAGTTTGTATTTCATGGCATCCCCTTACAGTCTACTGTCGCGAATCGATCCTGGATGTACTTCGGGATTGGGGCGTGACAACTTTTGGTGGTATCAAAGCCAATCCCTAGCCGGAAGTGTTCTGACGAGGACGTTGGACCCCTAAGGGGGGTGGAATTTGAGATCACACATCGCCCAGGGGTGAGGATCTTGTAAGCCTTATATGTATATTCCCATCTCTACCTAGTATGAGGCCTTTTGGGAACTCACTGGCTTTGGGTTCCATCAGAACTCCGAAGTTAAGCGAGTTTGAGCGAGAGCATTCCCAGGATGGGTGACCTATTGGGAAGTTCTCGTGTGAGTTCCCAGAAACAAAACGGTGAGGGCGTGGTTGGGGCCCAAAACGGATAATATCGTGTTACGGTGGAGTCGATCTTGGGATGTGGTAGGGGCCTAGGCCGGGATGTGACAACCTGGATTCATGGAATTGGAATATGGATCGCTCCACCGCCATTAAATATGGTATGCAGGGCCTGGAGGTTCAATTTCACGAAGCCGCTGAATAAGAGATGAGGGTTGGGTGGGAAGAGTTGAAAAGGGAAGGGGAATGATGGATGCATATGAGAGAAAGGAGGAAGGGTCGGGGGTGAGGTAGGAGACTGCCCAAATTTTTTTAATTTCTATAATTTTTTTTATTTTTAATATCCACATAGGCCCCTATTGACACGTGGGGTCCAGTCATTGTCCAGATGGACGTCATATCACTAGTTAATGGCTGATTTAACATCAACCTTAATGGATATATGCAAGTGTCCCAAAATTATGACTTCAAGTACCACTCTAGAATGAAAAAAACTTGATGTACCAAATGTTGAAAACTAAAAAACTTCAGAGCAATAAACCAAAATTATTTATATTTAGTAGCATTCGTCATGTACTTACAGTTCAAAACATGAATTTGTATTAAGAATGAATATTAAGGGTTTCTATTTTTTTAATATTTCTCTCAATAATTGTATCTTATTGAAACAAAGTAGTATATTTTCCTCTTCTACAGCCTGTTTAGCTAGAGGAATATATATATATATATATATATTTTTTTTTTCCAAAATTTAATATCTATCATGACGAAACATATTTTCGTCGACAAAAGGGGTCTTTTGAGGCAAAAAATTTGCCGCTAAAGCGTTTATGTCAAACATTTTGACGGCATAAAGATTCATTCTAGTCAAATAATTGTGCCGGTAAAAAGCTTGGGAGAATAATATTTCGTCGAGAAAGATTGCCTTTGTCGACAAACATATTCCCTACAAGTGTTACTCTTTCGTCGTCTTAGATTCACTGTGAGAGATCTGTGCTGGCAAAATTTATTGTGGCCGTCGGGTAAGGTCTTTTGTAATAAGGATATGTCACTTTTCCAGTGAAAATTGACCTTGCTCGACGATAAAATTCACTGGCATAGTAGTCGGGAAAGCCTTTTTATTATTATTATTATTATTTTTTTTTTTTGTAGTGACTACATTAATTTTTTTTGTGTTTGTTTGTTAAAAGTTTAGGGGGAGTAGAAGCTATCCCATCCCAGGGTTAGGTATGCCACAAACCTTTTTGATAACTTACCGAGGGGGTCTTAACTCACTTTTTTGGTTTTTTTACAGATCATGCACCAAGAGGTATTTAGTGTAGCAGGGCTCGAACATTGACCTTAATCTAGCGAAGAGAACGATTCTTACCAACTGAACCGACCCTTGTTGGCTTCATTACATTATCTTTGACTTCTGCACGTGGTAAACTTTAATCAATGGTCTACATTCATAGTTTAAAAACATAAAATACTTAAGTTGTCATTACAGTCTGAGAAAAGAACTTTACTACTGATTTTGTGTGTAATGAGGTGAACTAACTACAGTACCTTTAACGCTTATCCATCTACTTACAGTTTTCATGGTGGTTTTTCAAATTCACTATAAAAAGATTCTGAAGAACATATAATCTACATCAAGTTTATTGATGACTGTGCATTATAATGTACTTAGGATATAACATATCTGTTAAGCTCCACACACGCATACATACATCTATACATATATAACATATCTGTTAAGCTCCACACAATTCCTTTACACGTGTACCTGTGCTGCTGTGCACAGTCGTCTCCTTCTATCTCTTTCTCGTTTAATTTATGGTTTTGAGCTTGACATTTCCCATCACAAATGACATTTCGCCTCGTGAAACAAATATAGTTTTCAAATTATACATATTACGTATAGTATAAAAATGCTTACCATAGCCAGCGGTATTTCAAGGATGCCAAACATCACAACTTTCGTAAATAAATATATGACGTCCGAAATCACATATTTTCGCGTAAATGAACATATCATATCAAGTGCTCATCGACACATGCTGATACACGAGTTCATGCAAAGTTATTCTGACATGAACATGATTGGGTGTAACAATGATATACGCTCTAATACTACAATGACATGAAGATTGGCGCTATGCGCAGCACATACGAGTCCTAATTGCCTATTAGCAATCTAGGACATGACTGACACCTACAATGGATCCAAAGTGAGCGTACGGTGCGATGTGCACATACATGTGAAAGATTGGCCCTGACCCGGGCTAGTACTAATACTGGTGCAACAAACGATGAGCAGATAACATAAATATAATCATGACACAGCAATTCAACAATTCTAGTCGATATAACACTATTCATGACCATAAATATAATTAAGGCATCTTCTTATAGTAAGCTTACATGTGCATCCCGTAGGATTATTTCATCATTTCCCAACAATAAAGCATTTCTTATAAACGTTAATTTAATCATGGCAATCACGTAGAGGATTTATTAATAAATGTATATATATGGAAACTAACCAATAAATATATATATATATATATATATATCAAAGAAAAGACCCACTCACAATTCATGTCGTCGAGTCGGACCCGCCTTGCAGGCATCGAAGATCCTCGCGATGCGTTTCACCTAGAAAAGAAACCATTTACATAAATATAACATACTAACATAATTACTCGTTTTCGTACAAAGTACGGCTAATAAAGAAACTATTTTAAAATGGTCGAATTTCAGAAAATGGACAGCGGATTCGGGTTCGGCATGTCGAGAAACCTAAGGAGGAACCTCGGGTTCCTCAACACGCTGCTACAAGGTGGCAGCAGTGGCAGCCATGTGCCGTATGCGCCACCACGATGTGGCTTCCCACATGTGCCCACGCGCCTTCCTCATGAAACATGCAATTTTTGCAAATTGCAGGTTAACTTCCCGAGCTCCAAACAAGCTAATTTCTTAACCAAATTCGATGATACAAAAACCAACTTGAAGATGGAAATGTAAGGAATCGATCTATACCTATTGGAAGCCCAATAATGGTCGATGTTGGTCGGGAAATTGAACTGAAAGTGGTCAGATGGTCACGGTTTACATTTCCTAGAAAACTGGAAAATCCTCCCCTTCGTCCAATCCGCACCAATCTTTCCCCAAATCACATACAAAGGTTAAAAACGGTACCTAAACATGTATCTCACTGCTTATATGGTGACACATTCCGGTCACAATGAATCATGCACTATATATATTGACATGTACAGGACATGTATATGTTATGCTTATATATTTGAGCTCAATCCAAAAAACATAGCTCACAGCTCTTTTTTCGAAATCAGAAAAATGAAGCAATCAGATAAATGACCTTAAACTTTACATGAAGAATCGAAGATTCATTAATTTGAATTTGGTATCAAATTTGATTGGGTTCAAATATTTCAAGGATTTGAAAAAATTGCAGTTTGAATGGGCATGAAAAAACCCAACTAAATAAAAGAAAATTGTGTCATGAACTCATTCGCTTTTTTTGTATTTGCAGCATCTGCCTCTGAATGAAAGGAAAAATAGTAAACTACGTTAATGCGAAGAGTATCATAGATGTAAATACGCACCATCTACACATAATAAACTATATGCACACCACATGCACATAATATGTACAATACATGCGCATCATATGCACAGAACGAGAGAAACTTTAACGACAACATATTGGTATAGTGGATACAATTAAACTATAATTGTTATGTATATAAGGTTACAGTGACAATTTAAAAAGGCTTGTTACATATATCAACCACCGCTTAACCGTGCACGTCGAAAATATAATACTCGTTGTCGTTATTTCACGGACACGCATAACCCTTAACGTCCTTTAAACTTTTTCTTAATTTTGTTTTTTTAGGCGAGGACAACTAGGTTGTGGTCATACTCGCTAAATTCTGAGGCAAAACATACGTGCATTGTAACTAGTGAACATTCCCACTTCTTATATTAAGATATAGCCATGCACACCGTATGCACACCACTTGCACATTACGGAAAAAATTTCCCAAATTTCTGCAATTGATCACTTGAACCAGAAATTGTTCCATCCACTCTTGTAGCATGTCAAAACTTGAAATTTATTCTACAACCCATACACCCCAACATGAAACACAAACCCTAAACAACCCATTTATTCTATAAATCATTGATGAAGGAACTTGGAACTAAACACTCTACCTTACTATGCCTGCCAAAGCTTCAGTCGCTAAAAAAAAATGGAACTTTCCGGCCAAAACAGAAAATATGGTACAAAACCCAGCTCACTCTTTTCACCTCATCTCGCATCCCTTTGTTTGAAATCAGAGTTATGAGGTGAACCCAAAGCCCAGCTCACTCTTCTCGCCTCTCTTTGGACTTCAATCTCTTCGAAATCGAAGCTCAGAGATCTGAGGAAAGAGGAGAGAGTAGAGAGAGAAAGTGAGAGAAGAGAGAGAAAAAGATAGTAGAAAGAGAAATCAAAAAATTGGGGAGAGAAAGTGAGGAATAACTCATTTATATATGGGTATTTTATTAAGGTTTTGTGCATGGTGTGCATGGCTTATGTATGGCCGGTTTGTCCCATTTTGTTTCCAAAATTAAGAAATTGTCCCATTTTTGGGTATTTTCCTAAAATATATTACTAAAATAGGGGCATTTTAGTAATAACATTGATTCTTACTCAGATTATGTGAATTAGTAGATAACTTATATGGTTCAGTACTATTCCTACTTTGATTCTTGAAAATTTTACTAAACAATTTTGTCATGCCTCAGACCCTGGGTCAGTGAAAAAATAAACTTGCGCCCGATGCATGAGTAAAATTAAAAATAAAATCGACAAAAAGACTTCTCTTATAAAATAACTCCAAAATTTTTACAGGGTGTACAAAATAAAATATAAACCTTAAAATCCCTCATTGAACACAATCTTAGCTCTTCTACCCTTTGTTAATCTTGTACCAAACCTGCAAGGTCTAAAATATATAGGGTGAGCGAGACCATAGCTCAAAGGGACATAAGTATTATCAAGGATAATTGTCAAGGCTAAACCAAGTGTCATGCAACACATAATCAATTATAACATTTGTATCATTAATCACAATTTAACTAATAAACCATGAATGGAGCTTAACTTCAATCACCCAATCCATCAATTTTATAATAAAACGCGCGGACCTGCACATCTTATACTATGCATTTTATCACTACAGGGGTGGTCCAAATTCTCTGATATACAAACTAACCCCGGTAACTCAATCATCCCAGTTCTCATTTTGTTGGTCATCTTGTTCTTCTCTCGATTGCTAGAGTCTCCACTACGTCATATCATTCTTATAATTTCACTTTTACCACCCTTGCTAGTTCCTACTAGAGTTGAACACAAAAGATAGTTCCATTTCCATATCCCATTCTCAAATAAACCAATAAAATCCATCCGCTTCAACATGAAATGATATGCGTATAATCAACAATGTTTCGATATCCACTGCCAGGTACATATTACGTACTATTATTATAATATTACACTTTTCAAAAAGGTTTTACAAAACTTTATTTTCAAGCACTCATCCTTGTTTTTTGCCCCTCCAGGATCTTAATGGCAGGAGTTTCATGACGACGAGGATTGCTAGTAAAAGCTCATGTAGGAGACTTTTTCTTTCGGTATAAATGTCCTTATGATGTTTTCACTGCAATTTACTTATGCTCTGAACATCACTTGTGTTAAATGGGTTCGTCCTTCTCACATGCGCACTCTAGAATTACTTACTTTAGGTTTAAATTAGTAGCACTTTCCACATCACATCAGTTTATGACTTTGTCACTTTCTGGGTATCGACCAGCACAACTCGATTCGGATGTCCAGGTGGATATTCCAGGTCGGGGTGTGTTAGTTTGGTTTCATTATCGACAATAACAGTAATATGAATACCACACTTATATCAGCTATAAAGATATATCAAGTATAACACATATTTCACAAAGTTTAAACAAGACAAATACCCCAATAATGATAAGTTCCCCAAGAAACTCCCTGTCCTCAATTTCAAAACTAAAATGAACATCTACATCACTACTGCAATATATAACTAAGCTCCACGTACTTGAGCAAGCTCCTTGATCACTCCTAACACTGTGTATTTCTTCTACTCTCTTTTATTTTCTAATTCTTCTCTCTACATATAAACTATAGGGTAAATATTAGTTTACTAGCCTCAAGTTTCGCGGTTTTCAACATTTGGTAGATGAAGTTTTTTTTCGTTCCAGAGTCATACCTAAAATGTTAATTTTGGGATAGTCTTAAGTCTTCCGTTAACTGATGACGTGGCGCCCATGTGGATAATGACTGGATGCCACGTGTCATTAAAGGGTCCACGTGGAAATTAAATTTTCAAAAAAAAAAAACAAAAATTCCCTCCCTTCTTTCCTTTGCAACCCTACCTTCCCTCATCTCTTCTGATCCATAGCCTGCCTCAGCTCCCCCAAATTGTAAAACACCTACAGTCTAGTCCCCATCTCGGCCTGGTTCAAACCTTCCATCCCTCTCTCCTCTGTACGCAACTGGTCTCCAGTCTTTTTGACATACTCGAGTTCAGAATCGACCACATCAATGCCGGTGAGGTCGTACTCGTTGTAGAGAGCTAAGATCTCGCAATGGAGTTGAGTGGCCTTGGCGAGATCGAGCCGCTCGGGGTCATCGGACGTGAGGGATCCGAGTTTACTGAAGAAGCGGAAGGCTCTATTAGAGTAGTGCAGAAGATCGAATGAGACATGGATTTTGGAGCTGGATGGTGAGGGTGCGGATAGAGGCGAATGGGTCGGAGAACTCGGATCGGGTGTGGTGAATGAAGGACTAGAGGGCGGCAACGGAAGATCGTATGGTGGAGAGGGCAGAGAGCTGGGCGTGGTGAAGGGAAGAGAGTTGGGCGAGGGGGTCAGAGTGGCGGGAGAGGACCTCGGAGCAGAGAGAATGAAGGGTACAGGTTGCAGAAGGGAGGGAGGGAGAGGGTTGGGGGAGGGAGAAGACGGGTGGGTTTTGTTTTTTGTTTTTTTTTTTTTTTAAATTTTAATTTCCACGTGTACTCCCTTAATGACACATGACGTCTAGTCATTGTCCACATGGGTGTTGCATTAACGGAAGACTTAACAGCCAGACTAACAGATATATGAGACTGTCCCAAAATTAACACTTTAGGTATGACTTTGGGACGAAAAAAAATTCATGTACCAAATGTTGAAAACCACGAAATCTGAGAGTAATAAACTGATATTTATCCTAAACTATATATATACTATGCGTGCAGAACTACCATATGCAACGTGCCTGAGAGATATGAAAAGATGATATAAAAATTTCTATTCAAAGTGCAACTATTTATAGGAAAAAAAAAAAAGGAACTTCAATGAAAAGCTGCGGTATTGTTCATTTTAATGAAAATTCATATTTGTACATTAAAAAATCAATCCTGATACTATTTATTTTACCCTTTATTTTATCATTATCGTTAAAACTTAAAACTTTCAAATATTTTTTCTTAAAAAAAAAAATAATAATAAAATAAAATAAAAAATTCAAGATTGGAACCTAAGCCTAGACTTTCCGCAACTATATAGACTGCTTACAGAGCAATCTAAAACCACCATGATTGCCACCTGCAGCCATAGACTCTCCACGACAGCTACCCCTTCACTTTCCGTGTTCTGCTTTTCTATTTTATGTGGTCATGGTTAAGTCAGATTAATATTTTATATTATTTTTTATCGAGATAATGAGACAAAAAAGAATAATAATAATAATAATATAAAATATTAAAGTGACTTAATCGTAACCACATAAATAAAAAGAATGAGAAATGGAAGGGCAGAGAATCTGCCTCCCTCCACGACACCCCTAGTTCCTCCACCTCCTGCTTAGGCTTCCACCGTTTTCTAGAAAACCTCCACCTCCCAGTTGCATAGCCTACACTAGTCAGCAAAATAGGGTATTGGAAAAATATTATTTTATGAAAGGGATAAGTATGAGGAGGCAGATGATACTAAGAAATTTCTCCTTGTCGATTAGAAGATTAAAAAGAGAGGTCTTTGTTTTTTGTTTGGCCCCTTATAAAAGGTTGGGCTAAGTTAAAATAAAACAAAGCTAAAACTATTTCCTATTTGAAATTAAAAATAACAATAAATTAAATTTTGGATTTCTACAAATTTCAACAAGAATCTAATTCTAATTTTATTTTATTCTAATTTTTCCTCAACTTAATTTCTCTTATTTTGATTACGAATTTGTAAACGAACCATTAGAATAATATTAAGTAAACTAACTTTTTAAGTCAAATTCTCTTTAACACAAAACTCCTATTAAAGCTGTAAGAAAATTTTGAAAAATGAGGACTAAAAGTCATTGAGTAGATTAAAAATTCTCGGTTTTCAAAATTTTCCGCAGCAAGCAAGTAAATTTTCCTACTTTGATAGTTGTCTTCAAAGTTTAGCCCACCTGAATTTTTTATCCAGGATACGTCCTTCTTTCAACGTCTCAACTATTCAAATGTCTCCAATTTACTCACATGTTTGAATCTTTAGTCTTCCAAGCAAGCAACATGTATCTTCTCAACTTGCTAAGAAATGTTTCAGTTTTTTGACTTTTTTGGGTAAACATATCTCTTGACAAAAACTAAGGAAAATGTTCATATACATGTCATCTAAACAATTTTCTCAAAGAAAGCAAATATATAATTTTCTTTTCATTCCATAATACCACTCAATGGCGGAGCCACGTCAAAAGCTACGGTGGGCTGTAGTTTAGGAAGGATTTGTGGCAATATGTATGTACTTTAGTGTATGGTATAATATAATAGACGAAGAAAGTGCAAGAAGAATTATTTTCTAATGAAACTAGCCCAGTACATATTTAGCACAACTAAAAATATAAAAATTATCATGAAAATTGTGATGTCATTTTGTTCAAGTTATGCTTTGATTCGGTTGGCTTTATATTATTTTCAATCAATTTTTTTTAAGATTGTCTTTACTTCTACTTTCATTGTTTTGTTTTCTGCTAGTTGTGAAGTTGTAATTGAGATAGTTAATGTATCAAGTTTTCTACCTTCTTTTTGTATTTGCATCTAGATACATGTGAAACTGGATGGTTTATTGTATTTTTTATAGTTTGCAATTGCGATGCTTATTGAGTTTATGACAAGCAGATTTTAAAGTATACAAATACAAAAGTTAAACTTAAACTTTTGTATACAACACGTAGGTAACAAAAAATATCATTTAATTTTAGGGTGATTTTTTTTTTTTTAGCTAGTCTACCCATAAAAAAGTTTATGGCTTTGCCCTTACCACTCTCAATAAATGTAGTTTTCACACCCATATTTTATTGATTTCAAAATCCTTTTTTTTTTTATAATGGAAAAATGGAAAAGAGGATCAAGGTATAAGGCAAAACATAAGTGTGATAATTGTTACCTTAATATATTACATGCACACAAGGAAATCCAGCCTGACCCAACCTACTCATGCTATCGATGTGGAAGCATCAATTTAGTTCCTGTGGGTTTTTGAGGATCAAAAGAAATTGTTAGAATTCCATGAAAAAGTCTTGGGAGCTAAGATGCATGCGAGTTTCAAACGACCATAAAACCCTAGTTGTTCTTGCCCCGGGTTTTCCAACTTCCTCAGCCGACCTTTCTCTCTTTTCTATGGTGTTTTCATAGTTGTCCGGGCCTAACACCAGTCACTTTCTCAAACTTAATCAAACTACCTTCTATGGCTTAATCAACTTAAGCCCTTCCTCGTTGGTCATGACCCTCGGGCTATAACTATTAGGATTCCTAAGTAGGAAGGAAATCTGGTTACAATATTTGTAGAAATGGAATTCTAATTAGGATTTTATTCTTTCAAGATTAGTCTAAAGTAGAATATCATTCTATTAGGGTTGTAGAAATGCACTTGTAGATTTTGCCTTTTGTCTCAGGCCATTGTATGACAAATTACATGCATTGTTCTAAAAATCCCCGCCGAGCACCGTCTAGGCGCTAGACGGCTGACAACCGTCCCGATTAATGCCTAGGTATTTGAAAATTAAGAAATGGCTCCTAGACTTGCTGAGGCACCCGCCTAGCCCGTCCAGGCACCTGCCTAGGTTGCGACTTAGACAGAAAACAAATAATTTTCATTTTGCATTTTATTTTTTTCAATAAATTGTAAGAGACTTGTTGAATACTTAAATAAACATACTTTATATGCTTGCTTCCCATATTTTCATTATGTTCCAATACGTCATAATATATAAGTCATTCTATTTTGTAGTTTTAAGTATAAATAAACACTTATTTACACGAAATATAATAGATTTACTTAAATCCGCCTAGTCCGCCTAAGCGCCTGCCTAGGCGCCTAGGCACTAAGCCCCAGTCCGCCGCTCGATTAGTGCCTAGCGTCTTTTAGAACCTTGATTGCAGGTAGTTGTACTTGTAAGTAAGGTTTTATATGCAATATGCGTTGTAATACTAACACCTAACGTAGAAGAATTTTAAAGGAAAACAAGAACAAGTTTTTGGCGCGCACATGAGTGCATGCCTAGAAGCTAGTTACAAATGAAATTAGAACGGTGTGAGATCCAAATGTTTTTTTTTTTTTTTTTTTTTTTTTTTAAACAAGAACCAAATTACAAATAAGATCCTTGACGGATCGTTATACCAAACATATTAGCATTTATTAGCAAACCAGACACATGAATGATCATATTTATGTCCTAGCATAGCAAATCCATCAAGCTCCTACTGACAGATCCAAAAGCAACTTACTGCATTTGACCAAAATGTGAAAGTTCTTTAGGTTTATAAAAGCACTTCTTTATGAAGCACTCCCAAAGATATATTCCAAGGAAAACTAGAATTTTACTAAAAAGTTCGACTTACTGCAATAAAGTGCACTCCGTTGGATGAACCTTTAAAATTGTATATAAAAAAAAGACCAGTTTGAAAAACCAAAATCATCACTCTAGGAATGGATTGTCGGAAACTAATTTTGCCACACCAGTTCTAAGTTATAAATACACATGAAGTTTCGAAATGTCTCTACGCAAGCAAGTGTGCTATACAACCATCCTTAAGCAACTGAGCATGAAATAATTAAGCTCTCTGAATATGGCAGTGCTCCAGATATAAACCCACTCCTTGCACTCGTCAACTTATTGGCGACCTCCTCCTGCAATACGAATTTCATAAGATTAAAAGGGAATGATTTCTGATGCAATCCATACATTATATGCTAGCCTGAACCGAATGGATATGCTCATACTGTCAACAAGGCCACAGTAATTAACACACATCACTTTGGTTCATCGCCATTGATACAGACATTTTAATTTTGAAGGGGTGGAGGTATAATAAAAACACATGGTTAAGATGTCTGAATTTTAATACCTCTTGGTTCGGGTTCGATCTTCTTCATAGTCCATTAGTCCAGCTGTTTCACCAAACAGAATGTCATCAATGGCTTGGAAGTCTCGCCCACCCTGTGCCAAGTAAGTAAAACAAGTTGACCAATATATATCACAACCACGAAAATTTCTCCCTCCCTCCCTCCCCAGGGCATTTTAGAAGTACATGAAAAAGAATCCTAGTTAACCAAGCTTCTGAGTCTCCCCCAAGTAGGTACCCCTAATTCTCACAGCTTTTGATACAGAGAAAACAACAGAAACTGGGATCCGTGGAGGTAAACTTTCTAGAGTTTTTGAAAAAGGAAACAGTTTTAATTGCTTGCCCTTTTATTTGGAATATTTTCTGTATTTTGACAGGTTGAAGTTGTATGAAATTTGTTGTATCTTGGTTCTAGGCTCCTAGCATGCTGCCAAGTTTGATAAAAGCTCTTCTATACAAAACAAAAAGGAAATTTGTCCTAGACATATAAAGAATAGTGGCAGTCCACAATATGGAAACCAAAAACTTAACTAATGCATACCCACAAAGGCATCTCATCTACCTTTTTCTTATATTTCATTTTTTTTTATTCCGAAAAGATGAGGAAGAAAAGATAAACAACAAAAAGCTAAATAACCGAAAACTCTCAGACACACTAAAGAACCTCTGCCTGCCAGTCAAGCCAAATAAAAGAGAAGACACTAAACTCAGTAGAAATGAAGCCCAGAAAGCTGACAAAAACTGCTCTGTCCCGTTACTCAACCCCTACTCCCACATAATGTTTAAAAATCCTTTATTTCTTTCCAACAATACCACCCATAGCACAGCCAGAACCAAGCACCCCCAGATAAGCCTGGCGGCCCTGGCCTTTTTTCCCTTATAGGACATCTTATGACTCCAGCAAAGAAAAGAGAAGCAATCCTAGATGGTGCATCACAAATAACACAAAACAAAATTATGACTACATAGGTTGATGATGGATTCAACTTACCTTGTTATTGACAGACTTCTTTACTTCTTCCACCCTGTCCTTGACTGCCTTTTTGTGTATTGCATCCAACTCACACTTTTTATCTGCCCATTTGATCTTCTCTTCAATTGTCAGAAGCGCATTGTTTGTAGTGTCTAGCCTGATAGTTTCAAATTATTACTATAATCATCATCTACTCAAGATTTTTTAAACAGTACTCTTTTCTACATTACGATAACTAAAAAAACGTTTTTGGAACAGAAAATGTCCAGGTAACAATTTGTTTATCATGATGTAAGCTTTTGTTTTCACTTTTCAGTTTTCTAAAAAATAAAAAATAAATAAAAAATAAATGAAAACGGAAAAGTACTCGAGTTTTCAAGTTTCATTCTTTTGAAAACTGAATTAGATGAGAGTGGGAAAAGTGCAAATACACAAAATGAGTGGGAAAAAGACCCACGCCTCACTCATTTAATAAATTAAGGGAAGAGTGCAAATACACAAAATGATGAGAGTGGGAAAAAGACCACAGACAGAGTGACCAACTAAATACAGAAATATGCATACCAATCATCTAAAGTCTGTATCAGATTCCCTAGTTGTCCAGGTCTCAAATCCCTCCCAGCTGCAAACTGAACCTGGAAATAAAATGATGATTAAGATAGAACATTGAATCCAAAACATATAGGAAATCATCAAAAGAGTCAAATGTAATAATCAAGGATATCCAACCTCGAAAGATCTTCTCAAATGATCCAACTTCCCTTTGACTATGCCCTATACATAAGACAATGAAAGATTAGCCTTTTTCAGCTTGCAACCCTTTCAGTATTTCCTTATTACTGGCTTGAAAGAAATCATCTCATAAATTGAGAACAAATATATTCTTTTCTTTTAAAACCAATGGAATTTATGACATTTTTTTTTCTCATTAATGAATAGGGGGCACATACCGCATACATGCAATCATTGATAAGAAAGTCTTCAAGTTCGCGCACATTTGAAAGATCAAGCTGCTCAAGAAGTTGATCGTATGATATAACCTGGTAAAAACAGAAAACTTTAGAAACTGTAGAATACCTACCAACTCAGAAGGTCCATATGTCAGCTATATTACTCTAAGATCAGGAATTTAGGAAGGAAAAGAATGTTCATTGGATATTCAAGACGAAAGGACAGGATACCCACCATGGTATTTGTTTGGATAAGAACATAATTTTATTAATTAGTAAGGAAGAAAAGCTGGACAGAGGTTCAAGGCCGAAGGGGTAGAGGAAGACCTAGAAGAACTTTGGAAGAGACTCTAAGAAAAGACTTAGTACTTGGATCTAACGGAAGACATGATACACAACGGACCGCAATGGCGTTCTAGGATTCATATAGCCGACGTTGTTGTTGTTGTAGTAAGGAAGAAAAGCTACAGCTACAATCATGGTAATAAGTTCATCATAACCAGTCTAATTCTATCAACAGAAAAAAAAAAAAAAGTCCCACTACTCAATTCAAACACCAACCCCCTACCCTTTAATAAAAATGGAACTAGAAGCTGGAAACTAATTTTATCCCAAAAGGAATTAAACAACCTACCTCTTTCTGATCGAACCCAAAAAGAAGCCCACATTGCACACTGCCAAAGGATAAAGTGATTTTCCCAATACCCCAGCTAGTTTCCACCAGCAACAAACACCCAGATGTTTTGGCAAACTGTGTTTGCTTTTCTAACCTAATCCAGCCAATTTTCTCCATGAAATAAAAGGGGCCAAATAAAAAATATTCCAAATCCTTTTGCTTTTCTTTAAAGAAGTCTAGAAACCCTTCAACATGTTATGCATGTGATGAAGGATAAGTTACTGCAGAAGAAGAAAGGTAAATAGAGAAAAAAAAGGGGGATGTGGAAGAGAGAAAGTAGGATAGCAAAGTCAGGATAGTACCCTTAGTTTTTAAATATAATATTAGACTTATGTTACATAAAAGGGACATAACTATTTTATCTCTTTGGTTGATAAAGAGGGTTTTCTTCAATAATAGTGTAGATTATAAGTCAAGGGATGCGTACTATCCTTTGATTATTTTACTTTTCCCTCCGGTTTCCAGCCAACATCAAACTCCCAGAAATCCCTGAGGAAAACTTCTAACGATGATAAAGCTCAGGAAGATATCTTCCACAGCACATAACAAGGGGGTAGTCATCTTATAAACAGCATTTAGAGCCAGCCATGAAATAATTTACCTAAACTTATTAGAATCACTATATATGAGAAGTATTTATTCTTATTTTTGTTTCTAGTTTTAATTTGGTCTTATAGGAGAACGCTATCATGATTCATTTGAGGCAACTTATGTTTGCAAGTGGGCCCACACTATTCCGTAGAGCATATAATGAATAAACTTGAGGAGGCAGCACCACAGCAGCTATAATTTTTTCTGAGGCTCCCTTCCCCTTTTCATCTCTTTGCCCCATCTTTTCTCACCTTCGTAAAATATGATAACCACCAGAAAAGGAGACAACTTTTAGTGCATAATATTGATTTTGAAAGGATCATGGGAGGCTTACCCTATGTCAACATTTACTTACAAAAACATAAAGAGTAAGAATAGTTTCAGTTTCCCTAACTTATGCCTATAATGAATTCTGAGTATTTTGTGCATAAGAACCAACATTTTAGTGGCTGAAGAAGTTCCTACTGCTGCACGAGCCTTTTCCCATTTATAGAGAAAGAAGCATGGACGTGTGGTTTCCTCACATACCCCAAAGAAGGTCAACAATGGTTTATTCTAGTGGAGGCCGTGGTGGTACAGAGGTAGTGATCACATAGAGCATGGTACCTTTGATATTTGTGTGGCCAATACTGAGAGTCATGGTCATATAGAAAACAGAATGGTCTAAACAGTTTCTGCCAGAGTCACAGAGTATAGGGTAATGAAGAAATAAATGTTCTATCAGCTCTCCTTCAACAATTTAGATAGGCTTAGAATAGACCTCCTAGTTTGGACAATTTTTATGTGATCATTTTTAGTTCTGCCTGTAGTTTCTTTCCTAGTTATGTGAGTAATTTTTGGTAAGCATTTGGGATGCAAAAATTAAGTTCACTAGTAGGTCCACTAAATTTTTTTTTTTTTTAGGCCCACTCTCTTTTGTCCTGCTCATATACATAAACTGGAGAGGAATAGCCACAATTTCTTCTGATCCTCCTTCTTCCTCTCTTTTTTATCCCCCAATCTCTGAATCTTTGCTATCTTCATCTAATGCAACTTCCAACTTCACTGATAAAAAAGTTCTAGCCTTACTTTGTCTCAGAATTTCAAAAGCAAGCTTTTTACCACCTAGGCAACAAGACCTTGAGAAATCTCATATGAACATTGATTTGAGAAATACACGAACTAAAGCAATTTCACCCAAAGCCCCTATATTCTACACATGGAAAAATGAGGTAGCTTTCTTTCCTGGCACAAAAGTAAAATATTTGACCATTGTAAGAAATTTTAAGAGATATTAAACTGCATTAGTGTAAGTTCCATAATCCAATAAGGGACTAGTCGGCAATTTCAAGTAAGATATAACCAGACTGCAACTATAAAAATAGGGTCCAGCAATAAGAGTATGATATCGAGCTAATTCTTATACCCTGTTCATCTCAGCTAGAGAAAGCACAGTAAGTTGCTTCAGCTTGGTGATTTGATCTGGGACTAGTGGTGGAAGACGGCTAGCATTACCTGCCACTCATTCAGTCAATAAATTTCTCATTCATAGGTATGTGAAATAAGGAATATAAAAATTTCAAGTGTCACTGCCAATGTCAAAATCCAATGAAACAACTAAAAATATGACTCATCTAAGATCTTATGGCTCCTTAAACAACATCTCGTCCAATACAGAGATAATTTATGTAGTAGTAACATAAGTAGACCTGACAATTTCACATCATTAGATCCCAAACAATCAAATAAACTGAAGCGCTAAGCTGCCTTACACATTGAGCACTAATGAAAGGCAACAGTGGCTTGATAATAATATTGTTGATTGTCCCCATGACGTTGTACAACAAGTACACAATGAACAAGGACAACTTTTAGTTTTGCAGGTAATGTTTGTCAATGTATGCATACCAAGAAGGCTCCTAACACTAGCTGGTCTCTCAGTTATTATGAAGTTGTGTAACATACCGCAATAACTTTGCTATTTACTGAACTAATTTTCATCACTCCCTTCCTGAAGTATTAAAGGTGATGGAATCAAGGTTCAGAAACTCTGCCTTTTTAAGTATATAACCGCAAAATTTTTCTTTTACGTCATAATGAAAGATGGCATGCTATGATGGGATAGAATGCTATTTAAGGAAAAACATATTCATAAAATAGTGTCTTGAATATGTGGTGATACAGAAAAGGAAAAAATACAAAATGACCACATACACAATTAGCTTGGGGAAAATGAAATAGAACAGGCTCCTAGAGTTTGGACATTTCAAATACGATTAATGGATGTACCAGTTCAAAGTAGTGTCTTATCAGTATTTAGTGTAGTATTAAAGTAAGAGGACAGAAAACAACATGGGTGGGGATAATTAAAAAATATATAACAGCATCCTACTAATATAATAAATAAGCCCTGGTGGGATAAAATGGATAAGCATGAATAGGTGGGACAAGGCTCTACAATTGTTTAGGTTTATATCAAACCTGCCAGAGGAAAATGTATCAATGTTACCCTTCATTTCCAGAACTATGACGCTTTTCACAGCATATGCAAGCATACCAGAACACACCAAAACATACCAATCACAGTTGGGAGTATGAATCCCACATCAGGTCAATTGGTTTTATGGTGGACCATCAACTTTTAAGTCTCACCCCCCCCCCCCCCCTTCTTCTCCTTCTCATGTCACATCCACTTCAGAAGCTACCTGTACCATCTCTGCTTCTTCCATTTCTTCTCGCCCCACATCATCTGCAGTGGTTCCCTCCATCGCCTCTGCTTCTCTCCCTCCAGCCCTAATCTGGCCCACTTTCTTAAGCTTACAGTGACCAATTTTCTTACCTGGGCTTTTCAGATACGCCTGTTTCGCTTTGGACATGATTTATTTAAGTACGTCAACAGTTCGTTTCTTGCGCCTGCTGCTCGTCTGCCTGCTTCTGGCGATGCCCCTGCCCAACCTAATAAGCATCTTCAATTGTTCAAGGTTGATCAACTTGTCTACAGCTACTTGGTTTCCACCCTCTCTGAATCTACTATGTCTCTCGTTGTTGGCAAGACTTCTGCCAAGGAGATTTGGAATGCACTCCATCAACACTTTTCCCAAGCCTCCCTTGCCAATTCAATGAATCTCTGTTTTTTGTCTTCTTGATATGACCAAGGGCACTCGCTCGATTCATGAATATTTGAAGGGGGCCAAGTCCTTGGCTGATGATTTAGCCTCTATCCATCCGCCCGTCTGACTCAGATCTTCTTCGCGGACTCGGGAAGACTATGTCATGTTTGTGACTTCCATTCTGCAGCTGGATGCTCTTCCTTCCTTCAGTAATTTGCGGGCTCGTCTGCTCACCTATGAGGATCAGTGTAATCGCCTTAATTCTACTGCTCCTGCCCATGCCCTCATGGCTGCCCAAAACCGTCCTCCACCGCAACAGCTGCTTGTCCAGCATCAGCAGCAACAGCAGTATGTTCCCCAGCCATAGTAGCAGCAAGCACCCGCCATGGTGGTTTGGGCCGGTGTTGAGGTGGTTTTTGTCATTGACGTGGTCGCGTGGACGTGGCAATTATCAGCAGGATAATAATTAGGGTCCTCAACCTAATGTGGCTCCTGGGGTTCTTGGTGCATCCACTGCAACTCTCCCGGCAACCATTTCACAGCCTGCCCCCACCGTCTTAACATGGCTCCTTGTGCAGGCTTTCAAGCCTTCATAGCGAGTGTCCCTCCTGCTCCACACAAATACTATGATCCCACATGGTACATAGACACCGGCGCAACCCACCACATGACTTGTAATGGTGCTAATCTTTAGGACTCGACATCTTATAATAAATACAAATTTCAATTCTTTTTTCTTGAATATATTATTACCCCCACAAAAAAAAAACTAATGTCGGCACTCCAAAAGAAGAATCCCACCACATCCATGCAACCAATTTGTTCGCAGTATGAATCCCACATCAGGGAAACAAGGAACCTTGTATGTTCTTATAAGTAATGGGCTACTACTCATATTGCCAATTGGTTTTATGGTGAAACCTAAACTTTCTTCATGGTATCAGAGCATATTGTCTCTCATGTAAAGCCCAACCGCCACACGTGCTCTACCTCACTCGATTTGTGTTGTCCACATACTAGGCTTGAAACTTAGCCACACATAAGGGGGCGTGTTGAGAGTATGAATCCTACATCTGGGAAAGGAGGGACCTTGCAGGTGCTTATATGTAATCGAGCTACTCCATATATTGCCAATTGGTCTTATGGTTGAACCTCAACTATCTTCAATCACTGATATCACCTTCTATTTTAAACTATGACTAGATGAATCCTTGATAGTTTCGAGACTCTAGAAAACTGTAAAACCTTTGGTATCCAATACCAAACATCTAATGTTTTCAAACAACGAAAAACATCCTTATTTAACTAGTTGGCAAAATGAAAAAAGTTAATTTAATTGAAGGACAAATAAAAGTATATAATGTATCCCCGCAGGTGGTGCAAAGCAGTTTGTGCAGAAAGTTTCTTACTCTTATAGTCGCTCCATGTTCCATAAGCAAAGAGGCGAAGCAGATCAATGTATACAGCATATCCAGTTCCTTGAAGCTGCATTGAAATTAATTTACAAGAGTAGAAAAATAATATGGTCAAGAATCAAACAATGTCAAGTAAGATAATCAAGGAATGGTGATTTGATAGTCAAATCGAGAACCAAGAGTAAAACTTAACTACACTAATAAAGAAAGAAAATAAAATGGGACGGCATGCTTTACCCCCTTATTTCACCTTTCGCAATTCCAGTAAACAAAGTTATATCAATAACATGAAAAATAAAAGAAATTTTATTGGATTGTTAGTTAACACTAAAGAAAGCACAAATTCAATTAGCTCATCAAAGACACCATCTACTAGGCTCCAATTTCGATGCGGGATTAATACTAAGTAAGTGATCTCTTTGGGCTCTAATGGGTATCCATATTTTCCATATTTAACCAAACATGCATATCAGATATATGATTAACATTCCCTTTGTTTTAAATTTCTCAAAACGCCTTCTATTTTCTATATTGAAATAAAACACAAATTATATTGGAACTCATTCTAATTTGATATTAAAAACCACTTTCTAGTTTCTAATATTGGGATCACATACTAAATCAAACCCAAATTTACAATCTTGCATAAAACCCAAACGAGAACACTAATTACCTTCAAAATCAACAAATACTAGAAAATCTAAGGGATACCCAGAAGCTCTAAAGCATGGGACTAGCAGAATCTAAAAGCACTTAACCAAAAAGCACAAATTTGAAACAAAACCCAAATTGTTTTCAGGCAAGCAACAACAAGAAAGCAAAGAGAGTTACCTCGAGCACATTGGGGACAGCCAAAATCTCAGAGAAAGCGAAAAGAGAAGAATGGGAGGTGAGTTGGACTATGAGGCTGACGAGAGAGGACCCCTGGAGACTAGAGGCTTGCTTCACGAAGTGCTCGATCACTTGAGCTTGCTTCTGCTCTACCTCCATGGAACCCCTCTTTGAGAACGGAAAGAAAAAACCCAGATTTTGGTGGGAAGAGAGAGCTTTTTCTTTTCTTTTTCTTTTTTTTGGTAAACGGAAAGAGAGGGCTTGAAAAGACGAATTGAAGGATGAATTTTGGTGGTTTTGGAGGAGGGAATATTGGGTCCTGTACATTTGATATTTATATTATTTTGTTTTGGGCGAAATTTATAGTAATGATCAAAAGGTTTGGGCTGGTCACCGATCGGTTTTCTCCCTTCTCATTCTCAACTCTCTCCCGCTTCTCTTTTTATCTTTTTTTGGTATTATTATCTCTACAAAAAATATAAAATATTGATGTGATTTAATTGTAACCGTTTAAATATAAATAAAGGGAACAGGAGAGAAATTAGAAGGAGAGAGAACCTCCTCCCTACCGATCAACCCAACTAAGTAGGGTGGAGTTAAGTTAGAGTATTATTGATTTACTAAACAAGTAAATTGTAACAATGGTCAATCAACTTTAATCTAATTAGAGCAATGTTTCCTCAACTAAAAAGTCATGACCATTGGTCCCTTAACTCATCAAAACGTGCAGCTATAATTCCCTTTATCAACTCCGTCAGAATGAGTCATATTGGAGGACTATTGTTACAATTGGGTTAAAGTTGAGCTATCATTGGTAAAGTTGAGGGATAAATTCTCTAATTGGGTTAAAATTGAGCGACCTCATTTGGTTTTTTATATTTGCCCCTTGATTCAACCTCACATGCGCAATATTTGACTCATTTTGACAGAAGTTCTAACGGAGTTGACAAAAAGGACCATAGATGTGCATTTTGATGAGTTAAGGGACCAATAGTCATGATCATTATTACAATTTCCTCTATTAAATTAATAAAAGGCGGTTCTTTTAACACAAATCCCCGCGCAGAAGGAATTTTAGAAGAACGCAAAATAAAAATGAAAATGGAAATTTTATTTGAACTCATATAACCTCTTTCTATACTTAACTTACTCTCTACTCCCATATTACCTTTAATTGAATTCTTATAGAAAATAAAAACCCAAAATCAACGTATCGAAGTTCATTCTATGCCATACATGTCACTTAATTAATCTTTTATGAAGATTAGCACTGTCAGCCATGGCGTGCATTTGGAAGTGTTCATTGAATTTTTCCTCATCACAGTCGGAGGAGACAAAAATTATATGAAACTCTTTGTCTCCCACTCAAAGCATTTCATAAAGTCTCATCATCTGAGAGGTAAGAGTCTTGCAAGGCCCACACGAATTTGCTGAGAAATAAAGGCACGCCATCTTCCCATTGCATGACAATAAGGTTACCTAATAATCTCATAATTTAAACAAGATTATGTTTTAATTATCATAATCAAGATAAAAAATTCACCTCTGAAATTGAAGGCATGTTTTTCTATGCTACGAACCTACTTGAAAATCATGTTCCTATATTTTCATGAAATTGAAACATTTTTGAAGTCCAACAACCAAATTAAATTATGACTCATTGAAACAAGAGGAAGACGGGGAAGCTTTTGGAGACTACATACATGCATTTCTTTCACCAGATAGAAGGAACTCAACACCTTCAAATTCAAGGACAATCGCTATATTGCTACTATGCATTGCCATCAGAACTACAAGCAAAGTATAGCCTCCACGAATGAAACAAAAAGAAAGCATGATATTCACACAAGTAGCTAGACTTTAAAATTTTAAATCCTATATATGTTTTTGCTAGTAATTATGCTTTGAAAAAGGGGTTGATTGTGAAATGAAACGAAAAAAAATTGCATAAATCGATTCATACCTTAGTTGAAGGATTCAAAACTTCACAATCATCATCTCCATCATTCAAAAAGAGCTTGTCTTTCTCTGTGAGAACGTCTTAGACTTTTAGCTAGAATGAACGGAGGATAAAGATTCGGTGATATTAGGTTTGATTATTGGGTATAAGTTTGTTGATAAATTTTAGTTTTATTGTTGTTTGGGCCCAAAATAATGTTTTGGGCCGAGCCTGGACTTGTTCTTAGTCTAATAAGAAATATCAGGAATTTTCTTTATTATGGGCCAAGTCCAGAAGAATTTGGCCAAATCCTATCAGAAAATGGTTTTGCTTGGATAAGGGTGAAGTGGTCGAATCCTAGTGCAATAAGGATTCTTCAGAAATTAAGGATGCTTCGAATAAAAAAAGATGTCGATTGAATTTGCGTGATTAAAGAGCTTGATTCAGAATCCTATGGGAGTTAGGATTGGTCAAAACCTAATCAGATTAGGATGAGGAATTCTAGTCCGAGTAAAATTTTAACTCGATTATCAAGGAAGTTTATACTATAAATAGAGAAGGTAGTGCATCATTTTAACCCCATCCAATTCAACACACAACTGCCCCGTGGAAACTTCTCAAACACCTTGAGATTTTTATTTTATTTTCTCCCGCCAATACATCTTCAATTTGGATAAACAGCATTGTGGATGCAACCAGCGACGTCTTCAGTTTGGATAAACAGCACTGAAGCCGTAGAATTAGCCGACCGATGAGCACCTTCAGTTTGGAAAGGGTCATCTCATCAGCCTTCTTGGCGAAGTGAGGTGTTACCAGGCTCAGCACATTGAAAGCTGAGTTTATTTTATGATTGGATACTCAAGTACATTTTCAAGTTCGGCATTCAGACGGCCGGACCACATTTACAATCAAGATACTTATCTCTTTTAAGTATTTTTGTCCGTACAGTCTGGTACCAGTTCGGCATATTTATATTTGCACAAATATAATTACTAGGACCGAACCCGGTGCCGACGATTCATGAACTTCGAACAAACTAGCAGTCTTGTCTTCAGGCTCTAAAACCCAAAAGCCGAGATGATTTCTTTCCTCAGCCACAATTGCAAGACTTCGAAGTCAGCAGCGCGCCCAATGCCACATCAACATACATTTTACTGCCCACCAGAGCTCGGCTGACGAATTGGCACACCCCGCATTCAACCAAAGAACGTAGTTAGCTTGTTAATTACTCAGCATGTATGCCACGTAGGCTAGGTAGTTTTTAAGATCAACATTTTGGCATGCCCAATGGTACCCAGTGCTAAAGCTACGAAGTTCATGACCATTGAGACACGGTCAATAAAAAAGAAAACAACTATGGGAAAAACAACTACCAGTTTAGCACTTATAGTTCAAAGTCAAGTCTATAGTAACGTGTCGCAGGCACATGATCTTCCTGTTGTTGTGACACCGAAAGCCACTGGCACAATTCACCAAGATACGAAAATTAATCTCGGTAGTCAGAACCATGATGTCGTGGTCTTCACCTAAACTACTAGGATGGAAAATGATGGTTTTATCGAAGGCCCAGTATAGGATTGTGATGATGACGATGAAACCTCTGGTGTACTGTCTAATTTTTTTTTCGATGATGGTTGGAAAAACAATCTTAACAATTTAAGCAAATTTTTGGCCGAGAGATGAAAAGCGTACTTGAAGCAGTGCGTGAGAACAACTCGGTGAATAATAGGTTGCTTGAAATTCTAGTTAACAAAGCTCACGAGAATAACCCCGTCGATCAACCCAGGCAGTGCCTTTTTTTAAAAAAATGCTTCATTAAGAAGGAAAAGGATGCTGCCAATATAGGCCAAGGTAGAACTCACTTGGCCCAAGACGATCGATCTTGAAAAAACATACAATGAGCCAAGCATGAGTTCGACCGAATTTGGCCTAAGAACATAAATGACATCCATGGATATGGGTGAAGTCCACAGAATGATCAATTCGGCCTTGAAAAAAGGGCGAAAATTCCCAAAGTTTATCCATCCATATCCAGCCTTTGTCGAAAGGTTTGAATATCCCTAAGGATTCAAAATCCCAGATTTCAGTCTCTTTGTTGGGGAATCATCTTTGTCCTCATTCGAACACGTGGCTAGATTTATTGTCTAATGTGGAGATGTCAATAGTGATTTCCATAAACTATAGCTATTTAATTTCTTGTTGACAAGCACGGCGTTCGCATGGTACATCAACCGTCCACCAAATTCTATACAAAACTGGGAGGAACTGGTTGAGAAATTTCATAAGCAATTTTATCGACTCAGAATGGAAGTGTTAGTATCTTCTTTGGCTATGATGGCTCAGTCATCTGATAAGTCCCCAATGGAATTTCTTACCAAGTTCAAATCGGCCGTGAATTAGTGCCAAGTACTTCTCCCCGAGGTCGAATTTGTTAACCTCGCTCAGAATGGCCTAGATGTGGAATACAAGAAGAAATTCTTTGGAGCAAACTTTCGAGATATGTATGACCTGGCTCAACACGTCGAGCAATATGGTTATTTTCTTAAAGAAGAAAAAATCTCGAACACCCTAACCCGTGGGACGATTTATAAGAATCCAACGATAAGTTATGCATCCGTGAGGTGACAAATCCCACTACGTCAATATAGACGTGGCCGAGATAGTGGTTGATTGACAAACTTTATGTATGCAAGGCATTGGCTCACTCTAGTTCCAAAGACATCAAAACATGCTCGGTGACATACCCAAACCATATCCCCACGTACTAAGGTAGACACGTGTTGGCCGACACCCGAGGGTGACGAAGCCATTTAAAACATGCATACAAATAAAATATATGCAATTAGAATGGTTAAACCATAGCAGGAACGTATTCAGAGCATACAACTACTAAAAATAATACGGAATGATTACGGAAAAGATACGAACAAGGGAATGATACTGATACTAAAGAGACTCGAGGATACCTCTTTTGAAATGTCCTGACGCCGAGATCAAATGCCTCAATCTTAACTCATGAAGGGGCGCAAAACCAGAAAAGGTGTGTGGACTAAAGTTTATAATAATACTAATAATAGGGAAACCATTTTGTTTATGAACATAATAACACTCTGTTTTGAAAATACATATATAATACTACATATAGGTTTTATGAAAAACCCTAGCCTGCCATGTAAACCATTCGTCAAAACATGTATGTAAAAACCCGTGCTCATAAATGGTAATAACGCCTAAAGGTAAATTCGTAAATGTCATTAGTGAGGTACTCAACTAGAGGTATCATAGTTGCCTGAAGGAAATACCTGTTCATCACCTGAAGGTGAAGCTGTATAACTTGTCCATCACCCGAAGGTGAAGCTGAATAACCTGTCCATCACCATTAGGTGAAGCTGAATCAAATAGCATAACATCCACACCGACACTAACCTTGGCTAGTGAAGCTGTCCGACACCGCTTTCGACGGTGAAGTTTGAGGTATATAATATATCATATCTCACTCGTCCATCATCTGTGTCCTATGGCTATAGACATAATACATGTGGTGTGCGGATGTGCCGTATGATAACCTACTAGGTAAGTACCAAAACATATCTCAAAATCTCGTATCATAAATCCACGGCAAATCATGTTCATAAGTCCATAAAATAAATCATATTCATAAATCCATAATATAAGTTATATTCAAGATCAATAGAAATCCATATATGCAAATCCCATAATTCATAACCGTTCATAAGTGTAATTTCGATAAAATCATGAATATTCCGTAAAAGCAATTAAATCATGAATTCTATATAAACCATAATTATAGAAAATCCAAAAAAACGTATTGTAAAACGTATTAAATGCACGAAATATGAAATGCATGCTAGGCCAATATTTTATAAAAATATATAAGTTTAGAAGGGGTCCACTTATTGCCCGAGAACCGCTCGAACTAGTGAGGATGACGTCGTTTCCCGCCAACGCGCCTAAACACAATTAAAGACCTTTTAGTAAAACTCTACTAAAATGCTAGAATTTGGGGAAGCAGATGGCGGATTCGGATTTGGCATGTCGAGGTACCTCGGGGTTTTTCCTCTATGCGCCACTACGAGTGACGATCGGTTGCCCCGACTTGCCAAAAAATCCAACAACTCTAAAAGTTCTCAAATTTTACAGAAAGGAAGATCTCGATGAGAAGAACAACTTTCATACATGTGACTAAGGTCAATTTGGCCGGGAAAAGCCCCATTTTCATTAGAACCCGTCAGAAACCTTAAAAATGGTGCTTCTTGAGTCGTCATCATATCGACTTCAGCGCTCCAACCAATGATTGGCAATTGTTTCTGAGCTCAAAGGGAGTTATTTGATGGTGGGGATCGATGAGAATGCATTCAGACATGGTGAATCGCTGCCTAGAGACTCACGGGTTGCTGTCGGAGCCGACGGCTTCGAACTTCATAATTTAGAGCCCAATTCCTTCGATTTTTGGGTGAAATGTGAAGAAGGAAGGTTGTGGAGTTGGTTATAGGTGGTTAGGTCGAAAAAAGGAGAAACGGGTCATGGATCCCGTGTTTCTTCTCTCCCTCATTTCCCCTCATTTCCTGCTTTCCCTATTGGTCACTCTCCCTCCTCCCTTCATTGATTGGTCCGCGCTTCTCCTTATTCCTCATTTCCTTTCCAGCACAGCCACACATGTGGCATGATCATTCTTTGCTCCAAAAATCTAGAGCCTTCCAGAAAATATTAAATTTACTAAAATGCCCCCAATTTTAAATGTTCATATCTCATTCGTTATAACCCCAAATCACGTTCCGTTTGCACCCACGCATTTGTAGTGACGATTACTACAAGATTACGCCAAGAAAATAAACCTTACATGACACGACAAGGTCATCAACATAAGTCAATGTATTTTCCTCGAAGGGCATTTTTGTAAATTCACATTTTAAAATTATAAAAATTATAATTTTTTGGGACGGATCATTACACTCGACCTTTGTTGAAGCAGTCGTCAAAACATCAAAGGTATACACTTTTGACATCACCAACACTGATGCTATCTTCGACCAGCTATTACTTGCAAAGATCATTAAGCTTTGGCCATAGCATAACATTCCTAAGGCCAAAGATTTAAAAGGGAAAACACATTGCAAGTATCACAACTCAAATAAACACACGGCGAATAACTGTATCGTGTTCCGTGATGCCATTCAAAGCTGGATTGACAATGACAAACTGAAGTTCCTAGAGAAAACACAAATGTTGGTTGATGCTGATCTTTTTCCTTCAGCAACGGTGAACATGGTAAATGCCCATCTGCCAAAGGATAAGAAAAAAGGAAAAGCTAAGTATATCCTAACATACCATGTCCTAAGATAGAATCCCTGGCCGCGTCTAAGGATAGATTTCTTATCCCAAAATGACCCACCTAGTTTCTTCTCAAATCCAGCCTATGTTGAGCCAGTATCTGACTCATGTTCATATAAGTCTGAAAGCCCAATGATCTTGTGTAATAGATGTTGATTGGAAGTCATCATAGCTGAGCCACAACCACAAAAACCTTGGGCCGAATCACCACAACCCGCACCAACGGTTTCGGCAAAATCTCAACCAATGATTAGCTCGGGTCAACACCAGTAAATGGTTTTTAACATACTCGGCCCTTAACAGCAGAATTACAAACCATGTTCAGCTATATGACGACTTAATTTCAACGAGTCGTTTTATGATAAGGACTATTATGTACACAACTCTGGAAGTTCAAGTACATCCACGACCCAGTGTACCTTCAAACCACCTGAGCTACACGACCACGGTTGGTATTGTTACAACTCCCTTACCGGTGCATATACCATTTTGTCTAAATCCTAGAAACATGTCGACAAAGGATGGATTGCATGGCCTGTCGGCAAGCAACTTAAGAAGTTTCGATCACAAAATGGCAACCTAAAGAAATTGCAAAGAATGAGGTTGATTAACAAACTTCAGCGACCATGACCGAGTTACTTCAACGGAAGAAAGTAATTGATCGTAATTTTGAACCAAAGATTGAAGAATCTTAGAAACGAATCAAACTTCTCCTTCGGCCTAGAGAAATGAAAGCTTGTATAGGGCCTTTCAAGAAGGAGGCCGAGTGCAAACTTCCTTCATTACAGCCACAAGAGCCATTAATTAAAGTCCCCACAAATCGCCATCCGCCACTTTTTGGTGAAGCTCTAGAATATATGCCGGAATTTCACAAGCAAAATTTGATAAACAATCTATACAGCCTCCCAAAGGCATGTGAGGAGTCTCTCGATTTAGTTTTGATCGGCTCTGACACCGAACAAATTATCCAAAAATGGTCAGATTTGAGGATGAAGGCCAGATTTCAACACATTTGCAAAGCCAATGTTCTTGACTTCTACGTCGACCCATATACCAATTTAAACCCTACATACCTTTCATTCTCTCCAGATGGTCTGTAATATTTGTAACATCATTATCATTTTGAGGTTTTCTCGTCCGTATCCTTACTCGGCCTCACGGTCGAAAAGATGGAGCGAGTTAAAAGGTTAGACGTTTATCTAGAAATACAAGATGCTCGCATCGTATATCAGGAGCGGGTTCACAAAGATTTGCAAACACAAAACCAAGTTCCAGCGATAGGGGAACCAGTTGCTGAAGCCGAAGATGAAACGGCCATGCTAGGTACATCAGGTGCACATATTTTGCCTATGGTTGAAGATGACGTAGTTAGTGTGACCAAAGATTAAAATATTCTGCCAAACAATCCAGAAGATGGAGATCGTGACCCATTGGGGCCCTCGATCCTCGACAACATGGAAATTAGCATGGTCTATGTCCTATCTATAGAATTCCAGCTAACAACATCTCAACCAAGCTTTTTAGATGGTGATGTAGTTGCCAAAAAGACCATACAAGTCAACTTCATGGCTATTAAAGAAGCTGAACCAATTAACAAGGATGACAAACTCTGAGCAGCCTTAACTGAGCTATTTCCCCACTTTTCAACCATCAACCTTCATCACTTGAAGCCGTTGTCCGTAACGTCTCATATCAAAGGATATCTGATATCCAAAGTCTTTGTTGGTTGTGGGGCAACAGTCAACATCATGTTTGTTTCTATAATGAAAGCTCTGAGATGCTCTAAAGATGAATTCATTCCATTCGGCATGACCATGAGCAGCTTTGTTGGCGAAATCTTAGACTAAAAGAGTCATGCCTTTAGAAGTAAATGTTGCAGGTCGAAATCATATGACCATTTTTTTTTTATAATTGATTAAAAAACTGAGTACAATGCATTGCTCCACCGCGACTGGATCCACCAGACTAGCTGTATTCCTTCGTCATTATACCATGTCCTTATTTTCTGGGACGATAAATCAGTCGTAGTTCATATAGCCAATAACCAGCCATTTGAAGCCAACATGATTCAAGCCTGTTATTACGATGACCAGGTCGGCTATATCATTTTACAAGGCTTCAATGAAGAAGGAATGCCGACCAGAATCTCTATCCATAAAGCCATCAAGATTGTCCTGATGACTGACACAACATGACGAGACAAACGAAGGGCCGTAGTTTTATCTACGATGGAACGGCTACTGGCCCACTGGCTCACTATATCCAAGCAATTAAATTTTGGCATGAAGTTAATAGAGTTCCTCGTCGAATGGAATAACAGCCCAGAGTTGTCATTCAATAAAATACGGGCTGTACCAGCCAAGCTCGAAGATAATCGACCTAAAGTCAAATATCCTTTAGAAGAGACAAATTTTGGAATGGCCAACGAACCTCGGCCTTTATTTATTAGTTCCTTGTTGATTAGCCTATGAAAGATGAACTTTGTAAATTACTTGAGGAATTTAAAGACTGTCTTGCTTGGAGTTACCATTAGATGCCTGGACTTGATCGAGCACTGGTTGAACACGAACTGTGTATCAAACTTGGATGTAAACCTTTCCACCAACCTCTAAGACGATTCTCGACCAAAGTTCAGCTCGTCATAAAAGACGAACTTGTTCGACTTTTAAAAGCCGGCTTTATTCGAACTGCTCGATACGTCGAATGGTTGGCAAATATTGTCCTAGTCTTAAAGAAAAATGGTGTTTTATGCATCTGCATCAATTTTCGTAATTTAAATTTGGCAACCACTAAAGATGAATATCCAATGCCGATTTCAGATTTATTAATCGATGTCGCAACAAACCACAAGATTTTATCTTTCATGGACGGCCACGCCAGTTACAAGCAAACCACGAGATTTTATCTTTCATGGACAACCACGCCAATTTTATAAAACTGCTTTTGGATGCCTTTGGACACTAGGTACCTACGAATGGTTCGTCATGCCTTTCAAACTTAAGAACACCGACGCCACATATCAACATGCC